>NC_135659.1:27372931-27685431 GCF_964188315.1 Podarcis muralis | reverse complement strand
TAGGGACGTCCTAAGGAAAAGCAGGGCATTCTAGGATCAAATCAGAAACTGGGATGGCTTCTGTAAATCAGGGACTGTCCCTGGAAAATAGGGACACTTGGAAGGATTGCAACTCTGCATTGCTGTGTTGGAGGCGACAGTGTTTACACAACACACAAAGCTCTGTTAAAGAAAAAGAGTCTTGCTTATTAAATCCCAAAGGAACTGGCAGTGAGTTCAGAGCTGCCATACCACTAAACCAGTTATACAACAGGAAATCTGATGAAATAATCCCAAACACACTTCAGTCGAAGCTGAAGCACATTAAAAATGTTTGAAATATCTATATCATCAGGCTCCAAATTAGTTAGACTCCCAGAAGAAACATCACTGTATGTTTATAAGATGCCACGGAGATGTCATTTCATACAAAGTGTTCAATAAGGTCTGCATCTAAAAATCGTGTATCATTATGATGGCATCCAAAACATCAGAGCATATGTAAGTTCCTGGGACCCCATGTGTTCCTGGGATTCCAATGCTCACCGACACTTGCTAGCATGACCAATGGCCAGGGATGATGGGCATTGTAGCTCAACAAAGGTCTGACATTCCTCTAGAGCAGTGATGGCCATACTTGGCCCTCCAGCTGTTTTGGGACTACAACTCCCACCATCCCTAGCTAACAGGACCAGTGGTCAGGGATCATGGGAATTGTAGTCCCAAAACAGCTGGAGGGCCAAGTTTGGCCATCACTGCTCTAGAGCAACGACTGACATGGTAAGAATTCAGAAGAGAGATGGCTAACAGGAAACGAGGCCTGTGACTTTTCAGAGATTTGCACTAGTAGTAACAAAATGGCACTGGGCTGTGGGCAAAGTAGAATATCCCCCCTCCAAAGCACAAAACCCCACTAGAAAGAAAAGGGGGGAATCTGCCTGCATTTAGAAATGGTGTGTATCAGGAAGAAAGCAAGGCTGAGCATTTCTCCCTTGGCATGCTTGTTTTCTGTGTGCAGGGATACATACATACATACATACATACATACATACTGCTGAATTTAAGTAGTGCTGCCCAGAAAATCAATTGCTACTTGATAGTATAAATAGGCCCTTAGGTTGCCGTGGGGGTCCCTTCTGAATAGACATGTATTTAGAAATAAGTCCTACTGACTTGTGAATGTTTGTGGGTGAGCAGATTTACCAATTAAAACCTCCGAACATTGTTTAAAAAGATTCACTGGAAAGGAAGAGGAAGGACAATTAGAGCTAGCAGGATGTGGCTGACTTCCCCTGATAAATATAATGTTGTTGGGAGTGACTGTCTTTCTAGTTTTTTGTTTTGCCATGTTCTCCATGGCAGCCATTTTGTGTTATGCAATAGACACACAACCCTCCACAGCAAATATTTTGTGAGTGGCGCTCCAAGCGCTCTCCCCAAATTTGAAATGTGCCCTGTGGTCAGAAAAGGTTGGCAGGTCCTCTTTTGAGTATATGGAATATCAACATAATATATATTTTTATATAGTTCAATTTGTAGTATTTAATGGTGATATATTACCTAGCAACCCTGAACGACGATTCATTAGTTACGTGCATAGTTTGCCCATCTAGTGAATCAGCATTTGTGGTTATTAATGAATGTATCTGCCTTATCCAACCTCCTTTAATGGAATGCAAAATGAATATCTTGCCCGTCTCGAGAAATTACGCATCAACATAGTATCAAATAAACATTATTTACATCTACTAAAATTAAGAGCAGAAATTATTGAACATTAGCATAATTCAAACAAAATTCCCCTATTACAATAATTAATGACTCATTTAATACTACTTGAATGACTTCTTTGCTTTCATTTTGGCAAACTTATTATTAGCATGTTTACTCAGAAGTACCAGTAAGTCCCACTGAGTTCAATGGGGCTCACTCCTGGGTAAGTATTTATAAGAGTTGCAGACTTTAAAAAGGGTAAAAAATATTTACCTAGTGAGTTCTCTTTCCGTGGACAGCCTTATAAAGTGAATAAGCGCACATCCTAAACCATGGGTAGGCAAACTAAGGCCTGGGGCCCAGATCTGGGCCAATCGCCTTCTAAATCTGGCCCATGAACGGTCCAGGAATCAGTGTGTTTTTACATGAGCAGAATGTGTGCTTTTATTAAAAATGCATCTCTGGGTTATTTGTGAGGCATAGGAATTCATTCATTTTTTCCCTTTCAAAATATAGCCCACAAGGTCTGAGGGACAGCGGACCGGCCCCCTGCTGAAAAGGTTTGCTGACCCCTGTCCTAAACACACTTACTAGGAAGTAAGCACTATTGGACACAGTGGGATTTACTGGGACGTGGGTGGCGCTGTGGGTTAAACCACAGAGCCTAGGGCTTGCCGATCAGAAGGTCGGTGGTTCAAATCCCTGCAACGGGGTGAGCTCCCGTTGCTCGGTCCCTGCTCCTGCCAACCTAGCAGTTTGAAAGCACGTCAAAGTGCAAGTAGATAAATACGTACCGCTCTGGCGGGAAGGTAAACGGTGTTTCTGTGCGCTGCTCTGGTTCGCCAGAAGCGGCTTAGTCATGCTGGCCACATGACCCGGAAGCTGCACGCCGGCTCCCTCGGCCAATAAAGCGAGATGAGCGCCACAACCCCAGAGTCTGTCACGACTGGACCCAATGGTAAGGGGTCCCTTTACCTTATAGATGTGGGAAGACAAAATGACACAGCCAAATCAGTGGAAAGGAAAGAGAAAAACTTTTCTGGGAGGAAAATAATTGCAGCCTGCTTCCTTCTGCTTCTAGATGCTAGTCCACAAACACCTCAACTTGGGCTTTTGTCTTTCTAACTACCAGCTAGTGGAGTCCCCACCCACCCATTTGTCCTCTGGCACAGAGCCTATTCCTTTGCTCCCTTAACAACCCATACTTAGGCTATTACCTCACCAGGAACCTGGGCTGGCTATTCTAGCAACTGAATCCCTGTTGGAATAGCTCAGTCGGTAGAGCATGAGACTCTTAATCTCAAGGTCGTGGGTTCAAGCCCCACACTGGGCAAAAGATTCCTAGTTTACAGTGGGTTGGACTAGATCAGTGTTTCCCAACCTTGGGCCTCCAGCTGTTTTTGAACTACAATTCCCATCATCCCTGACCACTGGTCTTGCTAGCTAGGGGTGATGGGAGTTGTAGTCCAAAAACAGCTGGAGGCCCAAGGTTGGGAAACACTGGACTAGATAACCCCTGTGGTCCCTTCCAACTCTACAACTCTATGATTCAGGAATTAGAAAGGATTCAGACATACAGCCTAACTGTCCCCCCCCCCCTGCCAAATACTCACAACACTATACAGTGGTACCTCGGGTTAAATACACTTCAGGTTACATACGCTTCAGGTTACAGACTCCGCTAACCCAGAAATAGTACCTCGGGTTAAGAACTTTGCTTCAGGATGAGAACAGAAATCATGCTCCAGCAGCACGGCAGCAGCAGGAGGCCCTATTAGCTAAAGTGGTGCTTCAGATTAAGAACAGTTTCAGGTTAAGAACGGACCTCCAGAACGAATTAAGTTCTTAACCCAAGGTACCACTGTATAGCACACTAAGAAAAAATACGCTGAAGATCTGAATGGGTATGTTTTTAGATGGGAAAGAATGGGTTATTTCTGGAAGGAGACAAGAGGTGAATGTTCGTGGTTTTACTGGGAGAGTGACTGATTGCTTTGACTGCTACAGAACAGGTTTGCTGATACTTTAATAGGAGCCTATTATGGCAAGCTCCCGTTTTCAGACACATTTTCTGCAGCTGCTACATGCAAGTATCAAAAGCCCCCAAAAGGAAACCTCGATGTTTCAAAACTGGATTGGGCCTCAGAACCACCAGCCCTCCTTAACACTTGTTGCCGGTATGTTTGCAGAAGACAGCCTCAAGGTAACAGCCTGTGATTTGTCACCTTTCCTTTCCAGCGGGACCATTAAGTTCTGATGATAACCTTTCTTCTCAACTGACAGGCTGCGGCAGTTTTGTCAGACTAAATGTTATGCACAAATAAGTCGCTAATGACAGATCTAAAGAGGCCAGAGCGGTCCAAGTTCTTTCATTCTCCCTGATTATAAAGATATTTGCATAATGTATGAATTCAAACATTATTGCTGTTAAATAATGCACAAATATTCTCCCACGCTGCAATACATACTCTTTCCTCTTCATGGATCATTTTGAGTGTATCATTCAGTTGGGTTGTGGGTGTGTGGGTGTGTGGTGTGTGTTTTTTACCCACTATTTAAAAATGTTACAACTCCACATTGATAACCATTTGGCTGGGAGAGGTCTCGTCACCCCGAAGCTGGCTAACTCTCCAAACTGTAAATGATGTATACATTATTAAATGAGCCGTGTTGCCCTCTTTTCAGAATGCATTACCATCAAAATGCAAAACTTAGCATTCCAAAAATGTCAGTATGGGATGCAGGCTTCATCCCAGAACACTTCATTATCGGCCAAGGCTCGGTCGGCGAGAATCTAACGTTTTCATAGCCAAAGAAACTTCCCCACATACCAATATTTTTGGGGGGGCTGCTTTGTGTTTACACAGACAAATACATTCTTCTGAAGGCTGGTGCAACGAGTCCACATCAGAAGCAGTGGGCATCACCCGCGTCCCACTGACCCGAACATTGATTGACTCTTCCGTCATTACTGTCTTCTTATTCTGTTTTCTTCCCATTTAAAGTATATCCCAATTAAGAGTGAATAGTCCGGACCATTTCCATAGTGAAGCTAGAAAACGGGTCCCTGTGGCAGCACAACAGCAGTTCATGGCACACAAATTATGCAGATGCAAATCTGCACAGCTGAGATTCCAGCCGAAGAAGATGGGGAAGGGGCCACAGCTCAGAGATGGAGAACACACATTGCTTACTAAAGTTCCCAGGTTTGACCCCTCAGCGTCTCCAAGCACGGTTGGGAAGGAGGGTCTCTGCCAATTAGTGTTGACCAATTAGTTGGTTGGACCAATAGTATGACTCAGTATAAGGAAGTTTTCTGTGTTCTTAGATGGGGGGAATGGAGTGAAATTAGTGAGGGCTTACCTCTTGGAATTCACAAAACAGAGTGAGACAACATACTCTGGGAGAGTTTACCCCACCATTTTTGTGTGCCACAAGTTGCCGTTGCGCCCAGTGAAAACCTCCCAGACATGGTTTAAGCTAGAAGCAACCCAATGAAAATGGGTTGCTCATTTTCCGATAAACCCCTTAAGGCAGTGATTCTCAACCTGTGGGTCTCCAGATGTTGTTGGACTACAACTCCCATCATCCCTGAGTTCTGGCCTTGCTAGCTAGGGTGGTGGGAGTTGTAGTCCAACAACCTCTGGGGACCCACAGGTTGAGAACCGCTGCCTTAAGGGTTGGCTAGTACTCTAATGCAGTGTTTCCCAACCTTGGGCCTCCAGCTGTTTTTGAACTACAATTCCCATCATCCCTGACCACTGGTCTTGCTAGCTAGGGATGATGGGAGTTGTAGTCCAAAAACAGCTGGAGGCCCAAGGTTGGGAAACACTGCTCTAATGTTAGGACTCAAGCCAGCTGTGAGGCATGAGCAGGTAATTGGAGGGTTCTCCCCCTGCGCATCATTACCCAACTCAAAAGAGAGAAACCAGCCATATCACACCAGCCAAGGAAGCCTCCTCTCAACAATAGGTAACAGTGGGTCAGTTGGTACATTTCTGATCTCTCTAAAATGTATTTAGGTCAGGAACATTTACAGTGGTACCTTGATATTCAAACGCCTTGGTTCCCAAATGCTGAAAACCCGGAAGTGTTCCAATTTTCGAACTTTTTCGGAAGCCAAATGTCTGATGTGGCTGTCAGCTATTGTTTCCAGAGCACCTGCACCAATCAGAAGCTGCGCCTTGGTTTTCAAACATTTCAGAAGTCAAACAGACTTCCAGAACAGATTAAGTTTGATGCTTTTATTTTTGCTATTTATTTTGCCTTTTCGTTTTTGAGGCTTTTTCGGTTAATTTGTTTTTGTGACTGTGTGGAACCCAGTTCAGCTACTGATTGATTGACTGATTGTGTGACTGCGGAAATGGATAAAAGCCCCCAATTCAAACAATAACTATCATCAGTGCAGGTAAGAATTTGTTTTTTTAATCATCTACAATACTGCCTTATTTATTTTATAGTACAGTACATTGATTGCTTTCATTTTATGGATCAATGGTCTTGTTAGATAGTAAGATTCATGTTAAATTGCTGTTTTAGGGTTGTTTTTAAAAGTCTGGATCGGATTAATCCATTTTGCATTACTTTCTATGGGAAAGCGCGCCTTGGTTTTGGAACGCTTTGGTTTTGGAACAGACTTCTGGAACGGATTAAGTTTGAGAACCAAGGTACCACTTTCCTGGTCTGGAACAGAGGTGATCTTGTTGGCTGCAGAAAACCACCACATTTGTCATAATGAATATATTAGCCTGCTGGAAGGAAAAGGGAGCAGACCCATAAGGCCACCCTTTCCTTCTTTCTCCGTTCATGGCAAAACCAACAAGGTGATAGTCAACAGCCTTGGAAATGATCAGCCTTCACTAGTAAGCCCATAATACTATAGACATAATACACATTTTTGTACAGAGTGGTACCTTGGTTTACGAACTTAATCCATTCTGGAAGTCTGTTCCTAAACCAAAGCGTTCTTAAACCAAGGCATGCTTTCCCATAGCAGTGGGGGGACTCAATTTACAAACGGAACACACTCAACAGGAAGCGGAACATCTTCTGCTTCCAAGGCAAAGTTCACAAACCAAAACACCTACTTCCGGGTTTGCAGCATTCTTAATCCAAGTTGTTTATAAACTAAGCTGTTCTTAAACCAAGGTACCACTGTATTATGATCTTTTTGAATAAACTGTTCTGAATGCCTCGTCTTTATGGGGCTTGCAGTACTTCCAAGCTGAAACAATTTCCCTTTATAACCACAGGCGTTCAAGATTTAAATATTGACTTCATCCTCCGCTGTTTGGCTGCCTTTCTCTCTCTCTCCAAAGCATCCTCTTCGCCTGGGTCACATGAGTGCCTTGCCCTTTGAATTATTTTTTACTTACCGTGTAGCTACAACTAAATTTTGCATTCAGATCCAAAGTCGCCAGATTCTCAAGCTTAAGTCAATTTTCTATTTGCTTTGGATATGAAATAATAAAGTCTCCAGCGCACATCATCTTTATGATTTGCCATTCTAATGCTAAAAGGTGCCTCTTCTATTTGCACTCCTAAGGTTACTTTCCCTATATACACTCTCGCTCATATACATGCATGTAGAGAGAGCCCATTTACTCCGTCAAATGGATTTTCTGTCATTTCCCTTCCCTCTCTCCTACTTACTGTTGTTGATAGCAAAGCGAATACGTTTCTGAAAACCTAATAAACTGATACGACGGTGAGAAAGGCCGCGTTCCCCCCACCTTGCATAAAGTGATTCTGCATATCCTGCAGAACGTTCCGAAATGGATCAGATCAACCTTAAACAGTCAATTGCGAATTGTATGTGCTGCAAATTGTATATACTTGGGAAAATCAGCAAAGCAAAATGGACTGTGAGAATTTGTCGGGTGCGTAGTGGTGTGTTTTCTGGGGTGGGGGAGAGAAATCCTCTGGTAAACAAACACAGGCTACATGGCAAATTAAATTATACAATTTAAAACAGCAAAATGGCTGCCGAGGTGCATGTTTTTATAGTCTCAAATATATATTTGCAAACTGAAATTCTGTCTCCTTTAGACAGTATTATGCAGTTCAGCTACGTAACTTTTTAAAATATATACATTTTTATTTCAAATGCAGTAAAAAGGCTACAGACAAATTGAATTTAAAGCACTACAGAACTTTCAATGGGGGAGGTTAAATTTTTTTGGCATGAGAGCAGCAATCACTCTAGGTCAGGGGCGGGGAAAAATTTTGCCTAGCAGGCTAGATCTCCATCTCCCTGCACCCCTGCTGGCCAGCTTGGACAAGTGGTCAGAGCCACCCATGGTTCCATCATTTGGCATCATAATTGCCTGCAGAACATCCCAGGTTCAGTCCCTTACATCTCCCGTAACATGCCCCTCAACCGTCCCAATTTGAGTGAGACATCTCTGAATTACAGAAGACACCCCAGCTTCTGATTAGATCCTGGAATGTCCCTATTTTATTTTATTGTCTGGGACTCTGGTGCGAGTTAGCTGGCTCACGCCATAGCGGCAGACCAAAAGACAATCATTTTTTGTTGCTCTCACGTGAGTCAGCTGGCTCCCACGAGAGCTCGTGACCAAAAACAATCATCCTGATCACCGGGATCATAGAATCAAAGAACTGTAGAGTTGGAAGGGACCCCAAGGGTCATCCAGGCCAATCCCCCTTCAATGCAGGAATCTCAACCACTGCATCCATGACAGATGGCAATCCACATTTCTGAAAGCTCCTACAGTCTCTACCATGCCTCATTTCTCCAAAGGAACACAGACCCTGGTTGAGTGCATGGAACCCCATGGACTCTTGCCACCGCCTGGCAGAGACACCCAACTTCTGTAACCACACATAACCAAGAAAACAGACCATTGTTACACATGTGACATGAGGAGTTTTAACCTTGTTTCCCAACCGCTGGCATCCACTTTTAGGCCTGGAGTGAGCAAAGCTTGTGGCATACATGGAGCCATTCTGCATTTTTGGGAGCTTCTATCTCTCTCCTGGGTCCCTCACTTCGATCCCTGCCTTCAATAGTGATAAGAAGTGACAGCAGTTGGGTAAAACAATCAGAACTTGAGCTGAAGAGCTCATAAACCCTTTGACACTTCAATAAACCAAAAGGCAATATAAAGCTTCTCGAAAATGTATCCGTTTCCATTTGAAGGGGCCTCATAGGGTGGAACCAGCTCCCCATTTGAAAGACTTCATAATATTTTTAACCCTTCTTTCATACATTTTTAATTAAAAGTAAATACTAAATTGTACATAGAGAATTTTCACCCTGCGTATATATTTCAATGGCTGCTATCCCCACAACAGAGCTTTATGCCTGCTGCTTGAACATCTGTAAATCAATATGTAATATTTTAAAAAATGAAACCTTAATTAACCATCTCCTTTATGTTGAGCAAAAGCAGCCCCCCCCCTTTCTTGTAATGGATTGAGTGCTACTTTACTAACCAAAGCTTTTTATCATGTAGGTCAGATCAGAAGGTTTTTTTCTACCAGTGTTGTATATTTGATGTCCTAATTCACAGATCCATAGATCAGGATATGCAACTAAATAATCATGTTCTGTTTTTCAGCTCTCGCAATTGTCACTGACAGAATGGACTGGACCATGGTTCTGTTTAATTTTCAGGCTTAAAATGTAATCTTGAGGCTCCAGGCTGCAAGCAACTAATTGCCAGAGAGCAAAATGTTTTGCAAAACTTGGAAGCCAAATAGCTTGCAGGGTGGGGGCCAAGACCTACATGTACCAATGTCAGGAAAGAGCTTGTTTTCACTGCCTCATTCTGATCACAATCTCACCTTCACTCATACACACCCATTAGTGTTTAACTGAGAGGTGTCAGGGCTCACATTTGCTTGAAAGCCATAGCCTCTGACCTGAAGGTCTTCTCTGGTTAATGCAAACCCATTTGATCTCCATTGTCAAGAGGCAGTGTGCTTCTGAACACCAGTTGCTGTGAAGTTCAGGTACGGAGAGTGCTGTTGCATTCAGGTTCGGCTTGCGGGCTTCCTGCCAGCATCTAGTTGTTGAGGTAAGGGTAGCAAAATTGCAACCAAGAAGCTCAAATCATATACATGACTGACACCCTTCTTTGGAAATTAAACCAATGTCCAGATTTTAACATTCAAAAACTTTACTTGCAGAAACTTATAGATGAATCAAAACATGATATTTGCAGTCACATATTTCTCCAAGCATGGATTTACAGTCTCTTCTTCTAACTTCCAAACAACTGTATTTTCCTCTTTTTCCAGAGCCTTCTGTATCTCAGTTAGGCCATGCCTTGCAGCTCCTAGGAGAGATTTCCACTTTTACCTTTTTCTGCAGTCTTGCTCTCTTTCTTTCAAGTAGAGAGGGAGCACTCCAACACTATATTGAAATTAGCAGTGTTCACAGTGGATTCTAAAACACAGTCATCTTGCTTCACATAAAATGGGAGTCTCTCCTTCACGAGATACCTCCTGTGTGAGCCAACATTAGCCAATCACATGAGAAATACTAGAGAACTCCCTAGCATTCCATTAAAGGTAAAGGTAAAGGTACCCCTGCCCATACGGGCCAGTCTTGACAGACTCTAGGGTTGTGCGCCCATCTCACTCTATAGGCCGGGGGCCAGCGCTGTCCGCAGACACTTCCGGGTCACGTGGCCGGCGTGACAAGCTGCATCTGGCGAGCCAGCGCAGCACACGGAACGCCGTTTACCTTCCCGCTAGTAAGCGGTCCCTATTTATCTACTTGCACCCGGGGGTGCTTTCGAACTGCTAAGTTGGCAGGCGCTGGGACCGAGCAACGGGAGCGCACCCCACCGCGGGGATTCGAACCGCCGACCTTTCGATCGGCAAGTCCTAGGCGCTGAGGCTTTAACCCACAGCGCCACCCGCGTCCCTGCGCCACCCGCGTCCCTAGCATTCCATTACCAACCAGTAAAAATTAAAACACATAGTAATGTATGCAAGCACTTACAACTTCAGTGAATTAAATAACTATACTAGTTGGCTACTGTGAGAACAGGATGCTGGTCTAGATGAGTCCCGCTTATATTCCACACTCTTAGAAGAAGAACTGGGCTTTTGCACTACTCTACAGAGAGAAGCATCTTGACTTAATGACAGATTGAGGAGGCGTATTCAACGATAAACCCAGGGTTCCTTTGTGGAGCAACAATGACAGTCAAGCTGATTCCGGCCTACTTCTAATCTGCACCATATATGTGTCCCAGAAGTCAAGCTGGGAACATGCCTGATGTCTATCCTTTCGGCAGTCTTACTCCCCTTAGCAGTACAGCTTCCTGTCATTGTTGAACTCCACTGCAGAGCCCTTGCCATAATCCTCTCCTCTCTTTTTCCAGCGTTAATTTTATTAAAATGACTTCCTTTCTATTATACAGCAGAGAAGCTGTGTGCCTTAATTGACTTCAAATTGTGCTATTTCAGTTTAAAGCCCATCAGAATATAAGCCCCCGTTTCCTCACATCAGTCAGGCTATTTCCTCATCTCCATGACCTGAATGGATAAGATTTGCTGGCTCCATTTATCCACAAACCGAACAAACCGGAGGAGCTCATTCTAAACGGATGGCAGACAGACTTCAATTATTATTTTTCCCAGGCAACTGCTAAACTCTTTGCACTATGTGTGTAGTATTTTAAAAATAGAGACAATTGTGAAAATAATAGAAGCACCCAATAAATACCACACCTGTCATTTTAGTTTTAAGTAGTGCCTTTTAAAAATATAGTTTATTAAAATGCCATCATCCTTTGAATGGAGGGGGCGGGTTACCCACCAAGGTTGTGCTTTCATGATAAACAGATGAGTGAAAAAATCAAGTGGGACCTTTCTTTGTGTGTTGTCCTGAGCATGTAGCTCTGTCAGGAGAGCACAAGACTCTTAATCTCAGAGCTGTGGGTTCAAGCCCCACATTGGGTGAAATATTCCTTCATTGCAGGGAGTTGGACTAGATCAGGGCTTCCCAAACTTGGGCCTCCAGCTGTTTTGGACTACAGTTCCCATCATCCCTGTCCACTGGCCCTGCTATCTAGGGATGATGGGAGTTGTAGATCAAAAATGGCTGGAGGCCCAAGTTTAGGAAACCCAGGACTAGATGATCCTTGTTGTCACTTCCAACTATATGTTTCTATGCTATCCATAACTTGAAAGCTTGCTATTTTGTGACATTTTGGTTGGTCCGAATGAAGTAGTGCCAAACTACGGATTTCTGACTTTGTCATGGGGATTGGCATGGCTTCTTGAATAGCGCCCAGGATGTGGTGCGAGATGTAAGTGTTGTCGAGCCAACTGGGAGCAGTTACCACAGTGCCGTTAAATTCGATATACAAATGGCCAGTTATCAAGAAAATCTAACACAGGACCATTTGATATTTTTATTTTTTAAAAAAAGAGGAAAGTTCCCCAAAATGAGGAGATTGGTAAAAAGGAAGTTGAAAGGAAAAGTCAAGAGAGTCAAAGTCACTCTGAAATGCTTGGGAGTTTTTAAAAAACACAATATTAGAAGTTCAAGCAGAGTGTGAATGCTACTATAAGGGCCAAGAGGATAGCAGTGTGGTTATTCAGCAGGTCAAAGAAACTATTAGAGGGAAGAATGCGTCCTTCAAAAAACGGAAGTCTTGTCCACCTGAAGAGAACAAAAAGGAACACAAACTCTTGCAAAAATAAAAGCTCTGCAAGCAGACAGTAAGGAATGCCTAACCCCCACCCCACCCCCCTGAAAAACCTAGCTCTCCTACTCCAATTTTCAAAGTATAGGGAATTGCCAGATTTAGGGAGAAGAAAGTATGGGACAATAGTAGTTGAAGGACACCACATGGATAGGTGGTGGTTAAAGAAGGCACAAGATGTTCACAATCCACATTAAGCCAGGGTGTGGGTGGGTCCCTCGTGAACTTGGACTTTCAGAAAGCTTTCAACAAGGTCCCTCACCAAAGACTCCCGAGTAAGCTTAGCAGGCAGGGAATAACAGGAGAGGACCTATCGTGGACCAGGAATAGATTAAGCTGTAGGAAGCAGAGAGTAGGGCTGGATGGACAATTCTCTGAATTGAGAGGTGCAGGAAGGTAAGTCCCCCAAGGTCCGTCATGGGACCTGTGCTTCTTAACTCGTTCATAAATTATCTAAATTTAGGATTGGACATTTTGCTCTCTTGGCTAACCTCTCTTAATAGACCTACCCTTCATCAATTTGTCTAATACATTTTGAACCCATCTAAGCTAATGGCTGTCATAGTAGCTTGACTTCCCAAACCCCTTAAGAATAAAGCGCTCTCCACCCCTCTTATGTCCTGAACCAAATGCCAATGTATTTCAGGTCCACTGTCATAGCACAGGTGGGGAACCTACAGCCTCAACCTCATTTTCTGCAGCTCCCAATACCTCCTGAAAAGGCACCATTCTTTCATCCCATCAGAGTGCCTTCCTTCCTGCACAGTTCCTTCTTATGACTCCAGGCTTTTTAATAGGTTTCTTCCTTCTTTGTATGCAGTTTCTGAACAATCTAAAGGGGCAGTATTGTATTTGATAAAAAGCACACTGATTTTTCTTTCTTTCTTTTTACCCTGGTTGTATGGCTTGAGGAAAAGGTGGTTTTCTGTGAACAAATCGGTAGGCTTCTGCTGTGTATGTGTGTGTAACACACTAAAGCCAGGAGTGGGTGGGGAATTGCCTTTGTTCACTTTCCAGAACAGGAGCTGAATTAGTCTATTATAGTGGTGGTGGGGGAAATCCTCTATATCTGTATTTGAACGTAACCAGGACAAACCCAGTGGGGCTTACCTCTGAGTAGGGAAAGGCAAATCTGTCCATTTTGGTTTCTCTCGGTTTCTCCTTTTTCCATTCTGAAGTTTGGTTCACAAGTTTGGAAATGTTTCCACACCAGTTTTGTGATTTCTCTCCCTGCCCCCGCCCCCACACTTTTGGGTGATCTCATGAAAATTCATCAGCATTTTAGTGCAAATTTATTCTAATGTTTTGGTGTGTGCAATTTTGCAAAGCAATTTTTGCACAATGCATTCTGGTATTCCCCTGCCACTTTTACATATGCATTTACATGTACACTTTCCTCTGGTATATGCAGTTTTTGTGTGGAAATCACCATTGCAAAATTCGGGGAAGTACAAATTTCAATGGATGGCTGTTTTTCTGTTCACATGTCAGTTTCAGAGAATGTGAATAAGATATGGATCTTTAAATGCAAACCTAATCAAATTTCTCTCCTATCCCTGCACAGGACTGGGAATTCTAAGATGAAGTAGCCATGATGAAAATGGAAGCAATACACAAAGTGCAACAGGCTGAATAATAATAACTGTAAACATTTTATCGGTTATTTCCTAACGTAAAGATCTAGCCCAGTATGTGCAACCTATACAGTTCCTATGCATGGTATATAACCTATGAGACTAATTCCAATATTAATACATTTCTTCTTTTCTTATCTTTTCCTATTGTTTCTTCTTATAACTTCCTGTATAACACAATCTTTAGGCTTTCTTACTGTTTCTTCTTGAAAGTCCCTGTGTAACACAATCCTTAGGTAAAAATAGAAAAGTCCTTAATGTAACAAGAACAACACAGCTGATGTAGTCGGCTAGCACAAGCTGGCTGGTGCAGGTGCAAACTGATAGCTTGGGCAGAACAAGGTTTCCAGATATCTCCCTTGTTTCACCCCGAAAGGCTTCCTCAGCTGATATTAGTAAAGGTAAAGGTACCCCTGCCCGTACGGGCCAGTCTTGACAGACTCTAGGGTTGTGCGCCCATCTCACTCAAGAGGCCGGGGGCCAGCGCTGTCCGGAGACACTTCCGGGTCACGTGGCCAGCGTGACATCGCTGCTCTGGCGAGCCAGAGCCGCACACGGAAACACCGTTTACCTTCCCGCTAGTAAGCGGTCCCTATTTATCTACTTGCACCCGGGAGTGCTTTCGAACTGCTAGGTTGGCAGGCGCTGGGACCGAACAACGGGAGCGCACCCCGCCGCAGGGATTCGAACCGCCGACCTTTCGATCGGCAAGCCCTAGGTGCTGAGGCTTTTACCCACAGCGCCACCCACGTCCCCAGCTGATATTAGATCTATACAATATAAATAAATGCATGGTAATACAATATTTGGTATCCAAGGTACAATAGTAGTGAATAAGATATCTACTGTATCGTTACTGAAAAATATAGTACACAAATGTTTTTTGCTTACAGATCAGCAGGCCAATAAATTGTTTACAGTTATTATTATTCAGCCTGTTGTGCTTTACGTATTGTGATAACTGTATTTGCGTAGCAAGGCATTGAATTTGTTTTGAAAACAGAAGCAAGGCAGACTTCACTCTGGATTAGTTAACTCAAAACACTTTTTGGTCTCTGTCTCTGCCCACGACTGTCTCCAATGCCGCCCACCAGTATAAGTTCTCAAACAAACACCACTGTCAGATACACAGTGTATAACCAATTGATCATTCAGCTTGCTATGTAAAGATGACAGTAAGCTTGGGGAGGATTGTCTCGTGCAAAAATTGCACATGGAGACAGTTAACCTATAGGAGGTCACTTGGAGATAAGAAATGAAAGAAAAGGAACTGTGTCCAAACACAAGTTAAAAAGTTAATGACTCTTTGAGGCACCTCGAAAATGCTGTAAATTTTTAATGTCTGGGTCGTCAAACATTTGTTTTTCAAAATGCATTACAAGATGTGGGATACATTTGGAAAGTAATTATTGCACTCAGAAAAGTTCAGCTCCTCATCTTTGAGTTTGAACTGCTGTATGTTCTGTCTCAGGTTTTTTGTGAGGGTTTTTTTTTGGGGGGGGGAGGGATAACTTTTTGGACATTACATAAAGTACTGCAAGTTGAAAATGGTGAGGCAAATTATACCAGAAGTACCACAGGAGTGCTTAGACTACAAAATATTGCCCTAAATTTTATTGTCAAAAATGACGTTTGCTGTGACTTAGAAATATGGCTTACTGTTCAGCTAATACACAAAATATGCCCCCCTCCTCCTGCTCAGCTCTTTCTTCTTCTATGTTGTTCCTGAATTTGAGATTCGAAAAGGGAGCCCAGATATTCTGTAATTCTGTACAGTCACTAGATTGCAATAATTAATGTTATAAGAAACCTCTTCCTGACTGTATATACCAGCCAGAGCAATGGTAATTATTTTATGGATTTATTTTTTGTTCCATTTTTAGTTATAATTATTCTCCTTCATTTCTGTTATTAGTTATTAATATTACATATAATGAATGTTTAAAAATGCATTACTGATTTAAATAACAGCAATAAAAGAAGCATCCCTCATTAATTCAAAGTTTGGGCTCTAGCCACAAGGTTTGTAGATAATAAGGTTTGTATGGTATCATAATAAAAATCGATTAAGGTTCTATAGTGATGATCAAATATCACGACTTCGGCCTGTTCCCTTTAAAACACCATTTTGCCGTTCTAAAGTATGTTAGATTGAATGGTTGATTTAAGAATTCCCCATGTTTTAAATCACCGTATTTATTATTTAGCATATATTTGTCCCACCCTTCATGTTACAATATCAGCGTGAGCTACAACAATTAAAATGGGAATGCAAATATAACACAACCCCCACCAAAAAAGCTAGCAGGAAAACTAGCAAAAAACAAACAAACACCCCGCCGGCTAAAAATAAACTGTAAGAAATCCTAGAAACATATTGTGCAACCAAGTGCAACTCTTATAATAGCAACAACTTATACAGATATTAAGGTTTGGCCTGGGCAAAAGGGTAGGTTTTAACTCGGTGGTCAAGTATCAAACAGATCAGTGCTGGACTCCCTGGGAAGGATATTCCTAGAAACATAGGAAGCTACCATATACTGAGTGGAGCAGTCTCCCTTGGGAGGTGATGGACTGTCCTTCACTGGAGGCTTTTAAGAGAGGTTGGGTGGTCATCGATCATGGATGCTTTAGCTGAGATTCCTGCATTGCATGGGGTTGGACCAGATAACCCTCAGGGCTCCTTCCAACTCTAAAATTGTATGATTCTATGTCGGCTCATTGGTTCCATCTAGCTCAGGATTGTCTGAGTGGCCCTCCAGGATTTCAGACCACAGGGTCTCCCAGTCCTACCCAGAGATGCTGGGAATTAAACCAGGAACTAATGTGTACAAAGCAGATGTTGTACTGCAGAGCCATGGCCCATAACAGGGGTGCCCCCATGGCATAGCTGTCAACGTTTTCCCTTTTTTAAGGGAAATTCCCTTATTCAAAATAGGATTTCCCTTAAAAAAGGGGGAAAGTTGACAGCTATGCCCCATGGTGTAGCATCTGACTCCACTGTGGTCCTCTAATGGTGAAGCTAATATTTAGCCACTCGCAAACTGACAAAAGCCGACGTGGAGATATCAAAAGACCAGTTTTCCGAGAGTTAATTTTGAACACTTTGCCCCTGAGATCTACCCCAAATCCCAAATCAGATCAGATACAGGATGGACCAATCTGCCTTTGACTTCTCTGTTTTGCCAGCAAAAGGGGGAGGAAGAGATGGCTTCCATCAAATTTATGCTGAAAGCTTCAAATGCTTTGGAGGACAAGAAAAACCTTTCAAATAATTTGCACTAGGTTAAAAAAAAGAATGCAAGAACAAGGTTTTTAAGCAGAGTGTTCAGGAGAGGACAAAGGCCAGGTTAGGGGGAAATACAGGTCATGAGGGAGTAGCAAAGTAGACCATTTTACTTACTTATTTCACAGCCGAGAATTATTTACTAGGTGCCTAAGAGGGAAAAAATGAAAGGTGGAAATATTTAAGCTTGACAAGTGGTTACATTGATTTTAAATTAATTTTAATGGGCCTTTCAGTTGCTTGCAGTTCAAGTCAGTGCAGTGTGCTAAACACACACACACTTCCACTGGAATACATTAATGCTCCACTAGCCAGTATATACAGTAAGCATCTATCCAATAGATTATGGCCTGTGTAAATCAAGGTGCCTACTCGTCTATGATGGCTTGTGACTAAGGGACCGAGTTGGGTTGTCTGGGGGGGGGGGGGACGGCATGGCTAGGCTGTTTTGTGCATTTAACAGCAAGCTGAAATGAAACAAATCAGCAGACAGAACATTGCACAGCACGTAAATGAATATTGCCAGCACACCCATAAAGGAGACTCGACAGCCAAACAGAGTGGTAAAATTGTTAGAGTTATTAAATATAACAAAATTAGAAGATTTGCAAAAACAATTACCCAGATTAACTAAATCAAAAGAGTGGGTTTATGTAACAAGGAAGGAGTACACACAAACACACCTCAAGTCCTAGGCCCACTTCCATCTGCAAACTGTGGTAATACAGCAAATAATTGGAAGAATTCTCCCCCTTTGTTATGTGAACCTAGCATGCACACACCACAGCCCCTTTCCATGGTTCACTAAAGTGTGCATGCTAAGCCTAAGGGACACCTCAGGGACCCCTGCCCACAAGCCAAAGGCAATGGGAGATGGCAAAAGAGTGTCCCAGGACCTGACTTGCCAATCTAAAAAGGTAAAGGTACCCCTGCCCGACTTGCCAATCTACTACGTGCCAAAAAAAAAAAATTCCCCAGAGAGGAACTCGCCAGATCAGCCAGGAAGAGGGGAATTGCATGCATGAAAAGAGTTAAAGAACAGATTTTATTTTGCAAGGGGCTGGAGTGCAAAGCCCCTTTCTCAGGAACAGCCAAAATGTCACAAATTAGCAAGCTCTTGATCAGATGGTTAAGCTAAATAGGACTGGGCGTGTGGGGCAGGAGAGAGCTGGCTTAATATTGAAGCCACTTTGTCTGCATTGGTAAAAAAAAATTAAATAATCAGTATTGTTGTGTGAGGGTGTGGCTGTGGGGATTGTCACAAAGAGTACCTGCACTTCAAAATGTACCACTGCACCTCAGGAGTACTGTGTGTGGGAAGGGCTTCATCAGAGGATTAGGCCCCACCTCATCCAAATGTTCAGTCACTGTTAACACATGGGTGAGGGTCCTGTGTGAATGGCACAGGTACACGAGTACCGCATGTTAGTAGGAACGAGTGTGTGAGAGTAAGAACGGGGGGAGGATGTGAGAGATTGTGAAGGAGGAAATGGACATAACAAAGATATGGAAGAATCTGTGAGCTCTTCGTCAACCAAAGGCACACCTCTGCATTCTCCAGGTGATGGAATGTTCCATGGAACCCTTTCTAGGGTTGAATTCATGGTGCTGTGTGGTAATAAGACAGAGCCCTGTTTTTACTGCCCCGAAACTCTTGTTTTGTATTAGCTAATGTAGCGAAGATGCAATTTTTCAGTTCGCCTCCCTCCTTTGATTAAGTCTCAGCTCACAAAATTCATTTCGGCAGTAAGTGCCATGTAAACTTCTTACTCCCCCCCCCCCCGCCCCCAGCTTCCTTCCATTAATGTTCACATGGAGATGGCTCTCCACGGATAAACCACAATGGCTGTTTCAAATAGCAAAACTCTCCCTTGACAGATTATGGGAGAGCTTGGCTATAAGCAACACGCAGACATATACACTCAAGTGGGACATTCAGACAGCACCCCCCTTGCCTTCAGGGAACGCACCGAGGGTGGGAGTTGCAAAGGGATGCACTGCTGAACTCACAAACGTGAGGAAGGAAGGATAATATCTAATAAATATATCCTCTCCTCATATCTACACACACCCTTGCAGGATGGATGACAGAGAGTGGTGTGAGCATGTGTCTAGAAATGAGCTTAATGTACAGAGGCAAAATTTATATATGTTGGACCTATCCACCATTATCTTACCCTTGTCTGACACAGAAGGGAGTGGAACCCCCCCCCCCAGCCCTCACAGCCCTCTCTTCTCCCACCTTGGCAGATCTTCCCTTCCCTGCCTCTCACACAGGGTCTTTCACCAGTCTTCCATCACCTTCATATGTGTACCCTCACTAAACCAAAGTCGAGGACATCAAAAAACTAAACAAAACATAAGCAAAAGCAGGATGCCCTTCTGAGGGCTGACCAGAAGGGCAAACCATCCAACATTTCTCTGATGAAAATAGGGATATCCTGTTCAATCATCATAATAATAATCACCATTTTATTATTTACACCCCACCCATCTGACCAGGTTGCCCCAGACACTCTGGGTAGCTTTCAACATATATAAAAACGTAATAAAACATTAAACATTAAAAAAAAACCACTTCCCTATACAGGGCTGCCTTCAGATGTCTTCTACATGGTTGCCTAGTTACTTATCTCCTTGGCTCAGGGGTCACCTAACTCCATACCATCCAACATTTCTCCGATGAAAATAGAGACGTCCTAAGGGAAAGCAGGACATTCAGGGATCAAATCAGAAACTGGGATGGCTTCTGTACATCGGGGAGTGTCCCTGGAAAATAGGGGCACTTGGAGGGTTTGGAAGGGAATGCAGCTGTCAGTGTGAAAAGGGGTTCCTGACCCTGCCCTACAATATAAATGCATTCAGGGGCGAAGGAAGGGGGGGCGGTCTGCCCCGGGTTCCATCATGGAGGGGGGTGTCAAAAAGGAACAATTACTGCCCTACTAGGGCAGTTCATAAAAAAAAAACATTTTTTTAAAAAATGCCTTCTCCAAAGGTCTTATCTTACTACACTAGGGATTATATAGCTATATCTGAAATTTCATGCATATCAGTTAATATCTTGACCCTCCTCCACGAAAATAACTGTTTACTTGGCTGTTTTCATATGTTGTGAAGGCTGAAATTTCAATTGAGTGCAGCCAACACAATCCATCCTGTAAGTATCTGTCCACAGTCGCCTCATTATCAAAGGCCCATAATCCACATTCCTTTGTAAGAAAATATGAAATAATGTAAAACTATTTTTGCAAGCAAAATTTTTAAAAAATCAATGTGGGGTGGGGTAACAATAAATTTTCTGCACCGGGTACCACCTGACCTTCCTACGCCTCTGAATGCTATGGCTTTTTAAACCCATTGTTACCTTTAGGACTCTTCCTTTCCTTTCTACCTCTTTGTAGTCTTCTCGTTCTTCTAGTCTAAATGTAGATTTAAGCTCCTTGGAGGGACAGGGTACATAGTTCCCTGTTGGGTCCTACCTCTTGCATGCTTTCTCCTCGCCTGCTTCACTGATGACACTAGGCTAAGCAAGCGATAAATGACAAGGACAAATGCTAACATTCATGCAATCACAGAAGCGCCACCCACCTCCATCATCTCTTAAACTAGGATCATTTCAGTTCATCCTCCCAAGCCCTCCCTGAACTTTTTCAGGCAGACGTGCATTTGGCTGCTTTCCGTCAGTTAATATAAAAGCTGACTCCAACAGCAACAAGCTCATTGTAAGTGGGGAGAAAAGCAACAATGGTCAGCAAATAAATAAAAAATTGCCCCCTACCAGCAAAGTGCTGAGACAGCCTACAGTGATGAATTAAGCTCTTAAGCCACCATAAGCTGCTGAAATGGTTTCTCAGAGGCCTCTGTCAAAAGTTCCAGGCGGCCACTAAGCGACTTTTAGACACCTTTAGACAAAAGTGCTTGAGACCACCCTCTTAGCAAGTTCAAGAGGGCCAACAGCAGTCAACTCTTTGCTGTATTTCACTGCCTTAATGGGTGGGGGGAGTTTGGGCATAAATGACTTTATTTGTTCAAGTGGACTGCAGAGCATTCCCAGCCCCACTCGAAAATGATCTGTTCAATGAACAGTAACCGAAATGGGATTGTGACTTCTGGCATTCAGTATACTTGGACATACCCCCTTAAGGGTAGGGCTGTAGCTCAGTGTTAGAGCATCTCGTACCCTCCAACCTTTCTCCGATGAGAATAGGGACACCCTACGTCATAAATTAGGAATTTCAAAGAGTGAAAAATCCAGACAGAACTTGTCCAAAGTTGCACTGCTTGCATGGGCTGCCATACATCTGGATTTCCCCGGACATTGTGCAAATTTCCACCCAGACACTGCTACCGTCTACAGTATTCTGTATATGTCTGGGAAATTCCGGGTGTATGGCAACCCTACATTACTTATTTTACTATTTATACCCCATCCACCAGACTGGACTATCCCAGCCACTCTGGACACCTTCCAACATACCGTACTTTCCAGTGTATAAGACTATGTTTTTCTAAGTGGGGGTCGTCTTATGCATGGTTAGAGAATAGGGTGGATGTTTGATTGGTTGCTGCATCAATTGGTGGTGTTGATTGACTGACGCTCCGGCAATACCCCCCCCCTAAAAAAAGCTCAACAACCCTGTGCCTTCTCCCCCCATTTTCTTAAATTTGAGTCCCCCAAAATAGGGGGTGTCTTATACATGGGGGTGTCTTATAGACAGAAAAGTACGGTATATAAAAACTTAATAAAACATTAAACATTTAAAAAGCTTGCATATACAGAGCTGCCTTCAGATTATTGGGGGGGGGGTCACATAACTCCATATCCTCCAACATTTCTCCTGTGAAAATAGGTACATCCTAAGGAAAAGCTGGACATTCCAGGACAGCCATGCCACCACCTTCAGCAAGCCCAGAGACGGATTCTTGTAAACACACGCTTCGTAACATATCACCTTCCTTTTTTGTAAACAGACTTCTGCTTATTGTGTGAATTGTCTAAACGTAGCACCTGAGGAAATGAGTGCTGATTCCTTTAAGCACCTACCAACTGCGACAGAGCTGACAGATGGGAAGTGTGTGATCAGTCCGCTCAGCTTTCCGTTCACCTGCCAAAGCAACAGGGAAGTTGAATCTAACCTGAACTTTCAGAGGCTTATTTTGGATAAGGAAGAAAGGGCACTAGATTAGAAGAAAAGGGAACGGAGGAAGCATTCCAAATGCAGCTTGATGCATCAGCTATGGATGTGTGTGCGTGCATCAGCTTGGCTTTACTCTGCTATCATCCAGAGGGGGGAAATATATTAAGGTTGCATGTGACCCCCAAACTCTGCCAAGTGGCGGCAAGATTCCACAGGGTTCCAGAAATTGTGTTTAAATTAGGAAAACTGAGGGACAGCAGAGGCTAGCGTCTTTAAGAAATATGGTTTCTTTTACACATATTTACACCTGGAGTCTTCATTGGAGGGGGTGCGGAATAATAATAATAATAATAATAATAATAATAATAATAATAATATTTATACCACACCCATCCGGCTGGGTTTCCCCAGCCCCTCTGGGCAGCTCCCAACAGAATATTAAAAACACAATAAAATATTAAACATTAAATACTTCCCTAAACAGTGCTGCCTTCAGATGTCTTCTAAAAGTCCAATAGTTGTTTATTTCCTTGACATCTGATGGGAAGGCGTTCCACAGGGTGGATGCCACTACTAAGAAGGCCCTCTGCCTGGTTCCCTGCAACCTCACTTCTTGCAGTGAAGGAACACCCAGAAGGCCCTTGGAGCTGGACCTCAGTGTCTGGGCTGAACGATGGGGGTGGAGACGCTCCTTCGGGTATACTGGGCCAAGGCCGTTTAGAGCTTCAAAAGTCAGCACCAACACTTTGAATTGTGCTCAGAAACGTCCTGGGAGCCAATGTAGGTCTGTCAGGACGGGTGTTATATGGTCTCGCTGGCCACTCCCAGTCACCAGTTAAACTCCAAGAATGTCTCTCATTGCCACTCTCATAGTTTCAGCAACCTTGGGTTCGAAGCAGCGATCAGTCATGGCTACCAGTCTCTTGGTGCAGCCACCTCCAGCCAGTGTCAAGATGGTTCTACTTCCTTCCTCTATCTTGTTCTCAGAACACCTTTAGATTTCAAAAAGGACATATTTTTGTGTGACTCCGTGTCCCCAGTCACCTTGGCAACCTCCCAAATCTCCTTTCTTTGTCCACTCCTGGGGCAGGCGGAAGGGATGTTTCTAGTAGTCATAAATGGCCCAGCCCCTGGCTCCCTATTGTTTCACTATGGCTCTGCACTAAGCTAGCCTAACCAGACTGCTTTGCATGAGCCAATCTAGGAATTTCTTGTCTGACACATTTCTATAGCTTGTATTTGTGGGTCTGGAAACTGAGCCTTATGAGGAATGGCTGAAGCAGCTGGGTATGTTTAGCATGGAAAAGAGAAGACTGAGAGGAGATGTGATAACCATCTTCAAATATTCCAAGGGTTGTCACGTGGAAGGTGGAGCCAGCATGTTTTCTCCTGCTCTGGAGGGTAGAACTCAAACCAGTGGCTTCAAGTTGCAAGAAAGGAGATTGCGTCCGAACATCAGGAAGAACTTTATGATGGTATGAGCTGTTTTGACAGTGGAACGGCCTCCCTTGGGAGATTGTGGACTCTCCTTCCTTGGAGGTTTTTAAGCAAAGGTTGGGTGGCCATCTGTCATGGATGCTTTAGTTGAAATTGCTGCACTGCAAGGGGTTACACTAGATGACCTACCTACCAACTCTATTATTCATATCCCAAGTATTATCTAAATGCTACCATGTATTAGTTTCTACCATTCACTAACAGATTCTGACATCCTAGATCTATGACAGTATGGTTTTTACCATTTTAGCTTAATACTTCTGTTTTATATGTTACACACACACACACACACACACTCTCACACACTGTTATGTAACACAGAATATTGGTATCTTCATGTTTTCTGTGTTTTTGGATTTCAAACCCTTTCACTACATCACATCTGCTTGCAGGAGGCAAATAATTCTCAGACACTTTCTTCAGATGAAGATATAAATGTGATTAAAGTACTATACCCTCCGGGGCAAGATCCATTGTGCTCCACACCTTCCGCTTTGTACTCTGTCTTTATTTTTTTTTAAAAAGGAACTTCACTGTACTCCAGTGCCTGCTAAAAATAGCCTTTTAACAACCCGGCTATATGCATGGAAGAAAAATTGCAGGAAGCACAGAATATCATCCCTGCCTGAGTCACCCTCTTCAGTAGTCAGACCAGGTAATGAAACCAATTCCGCATTTAGCTGGCAGACCACTAAGAGAGGGCAAAGCACAGAAACTCTTCCTCTGACGTGGGCATTGGGGAAAGGAACCTGCTGAATTTGAATGCCAGATTGGAGAGATGCAGTTGGACCTTCATTAGACTACAGCCTGTAATAATGTGGTGGCCTTGAGCTTCCAGAATATTCTAAGCTGAAGCCATCACTGGCTCACTGAAAGCTGGTTCACTGGAACTTGCCTGAGTCAAGGTGAATGAATTGTGGCTTCCTATGGCCTGACGCAGCCATGATGTCCTTTCCTGCAAAACTGTAAACAGCAAAACGGCAAAACGGCCACAGACTTCTGGGTAAACTGCACATGGACATCCATAGTAGATCAGAAATGTTGAGATTTGCTGGATAAGGAAGATCTTCAGGAAAGTCTTTGTGGCCTTCAGCAAGAAAATCTGATTTAGCATACACTGTTGTACGGGTGGCATTGTGGTCTAAACCACTGAGCCTCTTAGGCTTGCTGATTAGAAGATTGGTGGTTCAAATCCCTGTGACAGAGTGAGCTCCCGTTGCTCGGTCCCAGCTCCTGCCAATCTAGCAGTTCGAAAGCACTCTAATGCCAGTAAATAAATAGGTACCACTGCGACAGGAAGGTAAACATAGTTTCTGTGCACTCTGGTTTCTGTCACGGTGTTCCATTGCGCCGGAAGCGGTTTAGTCATGCTGGCCACATGACCTGGAAAGCTGTCTGCAGACAAACGCCGGCTCCCTCGGCCTGAAAGCGAGATGAGCGCCACAATCCCATAGCTGCCTTTGACTGAACTTAACCATCCATGGGTCCTTTACCTTTACCTTTTTATGGTACAGGTAATGGTGCAAGAGCAGTATACTGGAATCTGTACTAGCTCCTTGCAGCCTTTGGAGCATTGTGGGAGGTGCTCATTGCTTACGGAAACTGAAGGATTCAACTTCCATTTACAGTGGTACCTCGGGTTACAGACGCTTCAGGTTACAGACACTTCAGGTTACAGACTCCACTAACCCAGAAATAGTACCTCATGTTAAGAACTTTGCTTCAGGATGATAACAGAAATCGTGCTCTGGTGGCACAGTGGCAGCGGGAGGCTCCATTAGCTAAAGTGGTACCTCAGGTTAAGAACAGTTTCAGGTTAAGAATGGATCTCCAGAACGAATTAAGTTCTTAACCCGAGGTACCACTGTACTAGAATATTAGAGCGGAATGGTGCCTGTAGTTTCCATTGCCCCATTCTCCAAAAAGATTACAGTGGAAGAACCATTGCGAGGTGTGTGTGTGTGTGTGTGGAATACCCACCTGTCCCTTCCAAATGGATTACATTTCAGCAGAGTATGGTGTAAAAGAAATATTTATTGCTGCCTCTTAATGCACAGAGCTCTGCAGGTAGGAGATAAGCCAGTCAGTGCAGGGACATCATCAGACGTGCTCTCACAATGGGAATGTTTAGGATGTTGCTCTGAAGTCTAATTTTAAAGGGATTTTTTTTAAAAAAAGAATTATCTTTCTATTAGAAATGCAGCACACTCCACCACAAAACAATATTGTTGCTGGGCACACTTAGGGCTGTGCCTTTTTATTATTAATTTCTTAAAAGCAAGACAGGCGGTTCCGTTATTTTCTAAAAGTGGAACGGGTTTGCAAATGGTGTTTACTTCCAAGAGAGATGAAGATATGCTCAACCACTTCCATTTAGCATCTAGTTTATTTATTGGGGAGCTTCTTCACACCATCCTGGCTCCCTGATTGATTGTACATGCATGAGAGATATGCCTGCAAATGGGTGTGTGTGAATCAGTCCCCTGATTTTTGGTGGAGTACATATATGGAATTTAGGGTAATAATATTGGGTAATAGGGCTTAGTGAGCTGGGAGAGTCTGTGGCAGAAAGAAGTCAAGAGGCTGGTGAGTCAGAGGAGTCAGGCTGATGAAGAGCCACAGGAATCTCCCCCTCCTGCTGCAAATAGCTGCCCTCCTCCCTTGTCACCCAGAACCAGAAGAGGCATGAAAAGGGCAGAGGAAAGATTGGCTACATGCAGACACAGTCTCCAATTGCTTGGGGAAAGCCCTGGAGGGGAGGAGACATAGACAGCTGTGGGGACTGATTTCATGGAGTATGACCCACAGGGAATGAGCTGCTCTGCTCATTAGGCCTGACACTCAGCCAAGTCTGCGGAGATTGTGTTTTTGATAATAGAGAGTCAGCTCCAACTTTGAA
The DNA here is from genome assembly GCF_964188315.1 of Podarcis muralis. Taxonomy (NCBI): domain Eukaryota; kingdom Metazoa; phylum Chordata; class Lepidosauria; order Squamata; family Lacertidae; genus Podarcis; species Podarcis muralis. The sequence continues at coordinate 27,658,597 of NC_135659.1, read as the reverse complement.
GTGTGTGGTGTACTGACCAGAGAAAAGGTGGGATCTAAGTGTAGCAGATAAACAAACAAGCATAGCACTGTATCTCGTTGCTTTCTTCCCCAGCACCACCTTAAAATTAAGGTGCAAGATGACCACATCAAATCACTGGTGTCCACGTAGCAGGGTGGGTGGGTGGATGACTGAGGATGCTTAGCTTTGAGAAAAGTGCACTGAGGAGGGGTAACCACTTTAATCCTGCTATGAAAAGTTGGGTTATAAATAGGCTGGTTATGGATGAAACCAGAGGTTGCCAATGTGGTACCCGCCACAGGTTTCGGACACCCAACACCCTTGATCATTGGCCATTTTGAGTGGGACTGATGGGAGTTGTTGTCCCAAACATCTGGGAGATCCCATGTTGGCTACCCTGGACTAAACTCTATAGAGATAAACTCTGTAGAGGATAAAGGTGATCTCTTCCCTTGCATATGTCCTCTGCGGTCCTCTGTTAGGGTTTTGAGCAGGGATGGGGAACCTGAGGACCTCTGCCTACCATTGGACTATAATTCCCAGCATCCCTGATATAATGTAATTCCCATTAACCATACTGATGTGGGTGGAGTCCCAACAAGAGCCTAGAACAGCACTGGTTCTGAAAGACCTACACTGGCTCCTGGTCCGTTTCCAAGCAAAGTGAGTGTTGGTGCTAACCTTTAAAGCCCTAAATGGCCTCGGCCCTGTATAGTTGGAGGAGTGTCTCCATCCCCATCGTTCAGCCGAGACACTGAGGTCCAGCTCTGAGGGCCTTCTGGCAGTTCCTTCACAGTGAGAAGTGAAATTACAGGGAGCCAGGCAGATGCCAAGGAGATAAAGAACGACTGCTGCTGCTACCACTACTGCTACTAATAGACTACAGGTTTCCCACCCCTGGTTTATCCCTGGCATATCACTTCGTCTGGAATAATCCTGTTTTTTTTATTAGGCCAGGCATGTACACAAGCCATACATTCACCGAACTCTGCATTCACTTCCTTTTTGTTAGGAACACTGTGTGTCTGTGCATCTTGATGCCAAGAGTAAACTTGGAACAACATAACTTTATTTCCCTAATAATATGTTAATTCCTTAATAGCATGTTTAAGAATTCCAAACGATTGATGCTAATTTTAAGCTAAAGAGGTACAGTCTAGATGTGAATAAGGCTGGATAATTACACTACTCATGTCTGAATATTAATAGCCTTCTAAGCGTCTTATTTTGCATACATTTTGGACCACAGTCTGTAGCTGTTTTGTACCCGCAATTCCCATGATCAGGATTGGTCCCACTGTGACTGAACAGATAACTTTATGAATGCTGTAAAAAATATTAAGTTGTCAGCTGTCTGAAGCAAGATTTTTAATGATCCTCTCCTGTACCTTAGGAAAACTTAATGAGTTTATTCAAACTTTAGGCATAGTATAATACGCACACCTGGGTACGTAATGGGCATTTGTACAGCACTGCAGTGTAAAGGATATAAAAGCACTACAGTTGTGATAAATTACCCATCCAAAAGACACATTAGCACACATTTGGAAAACTGTTTGCAAAAATATCCCCGCCTTTTAAAGATTGCTTTGGCAACAGGAAATGGGGTTTGTTCCAAGGTAATTTTAGCATCAGTTCTACCCCACTCAGGATGACTTTAGGAAACAACCTCTTAAGTACCTATGTGTTCAACTTTCATTATACTTGTCTAACTTTCCTAGGCAAAAGCTTGTGCTATCTGGAACTGCCTGCAGAAATGTGCATGGATAATGAATTCCAATGCATTCCCCACCCTCCAGAAATATCTACTCATCAATCTCTAAAAGCCATCTTATGTAATGGCAGCACCCGCCATTACATCAGAAGAGGCCTCTGCCTAATACTGGTATATTGCTTTGCAGATCTCAAATGCTATATCCTGGATCGGGGGAAATAACGCAAACGTACTAAATGTTCATTGTAATGTAAATGGGTTTTTCAGCTCTTAGTGGTATAAAAATACAAAAGGCAGCCTTTTTTGTTTTTTAAATTGCACGCTCTATCATATCACAAAAACCAAATGCTGCTATTATTCTGCAAAAACTACAAGGGAAGAGGGAAGGTTGCTTCCACCAATACGTAAATTCTAGGGTGGCTGCATAAAATCCTGACCAGTCAAATCTAGCTGGTCAACATTTAAGGTCCATGCAAAAGACAAAGCAGTATACATTTCATTTCACTGGAATTATACTTTCTTCCTGCAGGCAAAGCCGTCAGCTTGTCTACCAAAGAACCCTCACATAGGATGGAGGACTTGGAGAGGCCATGTTCTGGGATTCCAGGTGGGCAGCTGTTGCCACATGGCACGACTGGGGAGAGGTGATGGCAGGCGCTGCCCCCCTCCAGGCGCATCAGGCCCTCAGGTAAGGACAGGCAATGCCTGCTCAGTCAGTTGGAGGCAGGGGCTTGGGGCCTGCAACCAGCCCACACCTAGCCTATTTAAGGGGGCGGCCAGGTGAACCTCAGGTCGAAATTCAGTTCTGCAGGCCTCTTTATCTGCCCCTCAATACTCTTCCCTAGGCTGCACACCTTCCTGACCCAAACCTGCTCTGCACTGTCCCTGAGTATTTTTGCCTGGCTGGAAGATGTCATTGAGTTCTGATAATGCATCTTTTATGTCAGAATGGAGGTCAGGAAAGTGTGTGTGTGTGTGTGTGTGTGTGTGTACTAGCCTGCTGTTCAAAGGGAAGATTCACATTGCTCCACCCAACTTTCACCTCTGACTCTGCCCACCTTTGGCTCCCAGAAGTTTGACTAGGAAGGAATGGGGCCCCTAGGCTGAAAAATACCCCCCACACCTGTTTTAGGGTGCACACTCAGTCTATATACTGTGTACTGCCCAGACCTGCACAGCCACACTTTCAGCCTCTGCGCATATGAAATGGGCCCACTACCAAACCCCAACACCTAATGACTCCACAGTCTGAAGAATTGCAATGGCTGCCAATTTGCAAATAGGTTTTAGGTGTACAAAGCCCTATACAGCTTGGGAATGATCAGTCTGCATCTGTATTGGAATAGTTTGAGGTTTTTAAAATTGTTTTATCACTTCTTGTTTGTCACCCTGGGCTCCCTTGGGAGGAAGGGCAGGATGCGCATTTAATTAAACAGATAAAAAGAACTTCTGTGACATTTCTAATTGAAGTGAGTCAGAAAACAGAATAAGGGAGGGGCATAGCAGATACTGAGGAGTCAAGCCCTGACTCAGAAAACCTCTCTGTATTTCACATTAAAACTTTTTCCCTCAACGTATTCAAACAGTTCCAATTGTTCAATAAGATTTACACCCAAAATAAGAAGTTTTAGGATTGTAGTAGTTATTTTAAAGGATTTGACATATTTTGGGTTTTTATCCAAATATGTGTTGTTCTTGCTTTCTCTGATGAAACAACAGTCGTGGGAACCCTCCTATAGATGTCCAGGTAGAAAGGTTTGCTGTTAGCTACTGTACAACAGGCCAAAATGGAACAGGTGAACATATGTTCCGCAAATAAATGCAGTGAGGGAATGCTCCATCTATTAAATAGCTGCCCAGCTCTTAAAGGCACAGGTGCCCCTTGAAGGATGGAAATAGTTGACAAGAAACTTTAGCTCACAAGTTGTATCACAGGTTGCTAGAGAAATGGCTCAGAAGACTCAAGTAAATAAGCCAATCAACAGCTTTCGGTGTAGTGGGGCAGGTAAGAAGATCTAGAAATCACAGACATGACCCATCCAAATCTAAGGGGGGAAAAGGAGTCTCCAGATGAAGAGGATTTAAGAGGTGCAGGTGGACTCCAACAGGTGGACTCATTTCATGTAGGAACGGGGACTTTCAATCCAGCCTGTGACATCTTCTCTGAGTCTAAATTTTGGGAGGAGGAGAGTGGGTGGCATATGCGTAGGGGAATGTGTGTGTGTGGTGTACAAATGTGGGGGGCATGTGTGAGTGTATGGGAAGTGCAGATGTAGGGGTGCATGGGGGATTTATGTGGTGTGTGTGGCCACACCCACTTTTATCTTGGACACACCCACCACAGGCATATAGAATGATAGAATTGGAAGGGATCCCCCACCCCAAGAGTCATCTAATCCAACCCTCTGTTGAGTGCAGGAATTTCAGCTAAAGCATCCATGACAGATGGCCAACCATCCACTCTTAAGAACCTCCAAGGTAAGAGAGTCCACAACCTCTCAAGGTAGACTGTTCCACTGTCAAACGGCTCTTACTGTCAGAAAGTTTCCCCTGATGTTAAGTCAGAGTCTCCTTTCTTGCAACTCGAAGCCATCAGTTTATGTCCCACCCTCCAGAGCAGGAGAAAACACGTTTGCTCCATCTTCCATGTGACAGCCCTTCAAATCTTTGAAGATGACCCTCAGAAGGATAACTAAGAACTACTGTAGTCCCTGACCAAAACAGGTTTCCCGCCCGTGGGGTAAAACATGCACTAAAAGGGCAGAGAGAATAGTAATGCATCTGTAACTTTAATACAGTGGTACCTCAGGTTACAGACGCTTCAGGTTACAGACTCTGCTAACCCAGAAATAGTACCTCGGGTTAAGAACTTTGCTTCAGGATGAGAACAGAAATTGCACAGTGGCGGTGTGGCAGCAGCGGGAGGCCCCATTAGCTAAAGTGGTACCTCAGGTTAAGAACAGTTTCAGGTTAAGAACGGACCTCCAGAACGAATTAAGTTCTTGACCTGAGGTACCACTGTACTAGCAAAGTTAGACAGACACAAGCCTCCTTGAAAATGGCCGCCCTGCCTAATCTGCTTACTTGTTCCTCACAACCAGGAAGCCTTTCACTGTGACTCCATGGATGCCAGTCATTAAAGAACACTACTCCCCGCAAAGAATTGTGGGAATTGTAGATTGTTAAGGGTGCTGGCAACTGTAGCTCCATGGCAATTCCCAGGATTCTTTGGGAACTGATGTTCTTTAAATATATAGCTTGTATGCAGCCTGCTTGTGAATCTTAATCAGGGTTAAGGCAACAAGATGTAGCTTGGATTAACCATGATTACATACTGGGTCTGCAGCAAGCCAGGGAAAGTAATATTTCGAACCAAATTGTTCCACTGCAAGAGCTCAGAGAAGGAATATTCAAACCTAGGCACTCTCCTTAGATACATAAGTATTTTATTAATGTCAACATACTGTCGGCTCAAGGCACAATGCTTTAAAAGCTTGTCTTCAGCTACGGAATCTCTCATTTCTCTCCTGTGACTTAAGAAACAGTAAATCACAATGGGCAGGTGGGAAGGGGGTGGCAAGTCTGAAGTTGGTGGAATTTGTAAAAACGGGGAGCTATGTGGCATTCCCCCTCCCCCAGAAAATTTACATGTTATCTGAGGTTTATTTATATGTCTTTGGGGACCCCTTGAAATCTTGCTTATGGAGCTGAAGGTTTTTCATAGGCTCGCACTGCTGAACCAGAGCTATCCGCATTTTATCCTGACAAAGGTGCAGAAAAGGCATAGGTGGATGCAGGGAGGCCTTCCAAAGCTTCCTCAAGCTAGCTTCTATACAGCACTGCCTCAGCCATTCTCCAGCCCACACTTAATTAAAAACAGCAACAACACACGCGCTCGACGAGCATTATGTGACAAAATGGCCGAAGGAAAGGGAGTGAGAGTAGAAAACAGAGCAAGGTTTTAGCCTGAGAGATTAAGGAGAAGGCAGCCTGGAGGCTGGTATTTTCAATTAACACCCTATATGTTTCCACAACCCTTAGCCTGCCTAAAATTAATGGAACTTCCTCCCCCCCCCCCCGCCTTATACACCACACCAATTTAACCCTAAATTGGAGGAAAAGGAGAACACGCATCGTTCCTAAAGGTAAAGCGGGAAGCTTTTCTTTTCTCTTCAATCAAAACTCACTAAACATTAATGAGAAACCAACATTTCTGCTCTGCAGCTGCCCTGGATAATCTAGTCTTTATTAATTTATTGCCGACTATGCATGTGTGTGCCTATGTGTACGTGTGTGCATACACAGCCAAAACCTCACATATTCTTTGTAATTATCATCTCTGAATCAGGGAGAACTCCATAACCACTTAGGTTTGTTTTTTATGTTTCCTTCCCTAAAGTCCCAAGACTTAATTCCACTTACTGTCCTCTCCCTACCCTGAGGAGTGCAGGCTGTATTGACCAGTATTTCTGCTCAATTCCGATTATAATTGCAAAGGCACCTGCATTGAGATTAAACCTCCTGCCTCCCAACTTCTTGTGCACAGCAATCAGAGCGGGTTATTAAAATAGGCTCTGGTAATTTTCGACAGGTTCTTTAATCTTACCTTCTGTGTTTTTATTCTCCAAACCTCCCGCCTTGTAGTCTCCTCAGACACAGGGGGTGGAGGGAAACATTACGGAGCGGGAAGTTGATTTAGTGAAGCCTGCTGGACCTGAACAGAAGTATACCTCAGATATTATATGAAGCACTTGTTTAAAATGGTAACCAAATAACTATAGGCTTCGCCCCGCTCCCTCCAATTGCTTGCCTTGAGCAGAAATTGCTCTCTTCTTCTCCGCGAGTTTCAATTATCAACTCCCTGATAAAACAACCAGGAGAGGACAAGAAGCCATCTAAAATCTTCAAGAGTAAGTTAAGTGGAAGCACATCTTGCTACATGAAAATATTAGCACTCAGATGCAAATGAACCCAAGGCTGCAATGTGTGTGCGATGGCAAGTGCAAAAGGTTTAGCCAGGGATGGAGAAACTGTGGTCCTCCAGGTGTTGAACTACAACTCCCATCATCCCCTGACCACTGTCCCTCTTGGCTGGGGCTGATGGGAGTTGGAGTTGGCAAGCCATAGGGCACCCATCCCTGGTTTAGACAGTTGCTATATATGGTAGCTTCTCATAAGAGGTTTTATCTTCAGCCTCTGCCGGTGGAGCCAAATTACAGGTGAAGGTGTCAAATGCTGAAATGGACCTAGATGCGTATATATAATTTAAAAGCCAGCAAACAAACTAGAACCCCTTTTCTTGAGAATTTACTTTTGTACATTGAGGTATATAATAAGTGTGCTGAAACACTTAATCCATTCCCAACATGCAGTCGGTGAAGAGCTACTCTCTGTGATTTTGCCGATTACATTGCTGTTTGAAGACTCTGAGAACGTACAGAGTTCATCGAGTGGCCCAATGCACCTGAGACAGAAGTGCATCTTCCTTCTGGAGCTTCTCAGACATTTACCACAGATCAGGGGGCTTGAGAAAGGGATAGGAACCAGGACTGGTGTGTACTCAAGCAGATTTGTGGCAATGGCACTGGGTAAACATTTCAAGGGAACAATTATTTGGGGGGGGGGGAGAGGGAAGGACAGAGAGATGGAAAAAACCATGTAGAAAGAAACACATCAAGCAATCGTTGTTAGGCTTCATTCTTGAAATTCAGCAGCGGAGGAAGCCGATTTGGTGCCTGGGGTGGCGCACGTGTTCTGCACCCAGGGGTGGGGCCACCCGCCTGTGGAGGTGGGGCGAGCCGAGGCAGGGCACTCCACGGGGCCTCTAAGGAGTATGCCTGCCTCCTCCCATTCCTCCGCCATACAGCTGAGGGGGAGGCTGAGGACAGACCATTTGGGGCAGTGCGGAGCCTGTGGGCGCCCAAGCCCCGCAGTGAGTGCCGCCCGGCATTTTGTCACCCCCCCCCTCAGTGGTGGCACTCAGGGTGGCCTGCCCCCACCACACACCCCTTCCTCCGCCCCTGTTGAAATTTCATCTGCAGAGGGTGTGCATCTGCTGACATTCCAACAGCCTAATGGCTGACCTCACTTAACTGATAAATAACAGCACAATCCTCACCTTGTCTGCTGAGAAGTCCCTATTGTATTCAATGGGACTTACCCCAAACTGGTGTTAGGCTTGTAGCTCTAGTCATTTTCTTGGCGACACAGAATCTCCTCCCTCTGTGCTCTAGTTTTTCCTTTCCCCAAACAGCATGTGGAATAGAGTAACTTCAAAATCTCCCTTCAAGCATCTATATACCACATTCACTTTCACAAAGGACATACATTGCAAATGGAAAATACGTTTTTGCAGCGACTTTGATCAGGGATGAAATTTCTGTATGGATAATATTTCCACACAGGAAATGCACCTAATGTACACATTGTCATGTGATGAATATACAGCGCATACATTTCGTAGCCAAAGTCTACTTCATCACTGCCAATCAGGACTTATTTAACAGAATTCATATACCGCTCAGTTGTAGATAAAACCTCTAGGTGTCTTTACGAAGACTACAAACTATACATTGAAATTGTCCCATCAAAGTCAAAGTTAAAAACAAGTTTTAAAAGAAACACATCCAAAATCTAAACCAAGACTTCCCCGTCACTTGTACAACCAATGAACAATATACTTGTATGTTGATCAGATGTGATGGCATGCATATAGGATATGGGCAGTTTCCTACATGGAAATGACTGCATAGCTGAAATGTCAGCTTCAAAGGGATGCTACAACTATTTTGTTGTCATCATATACAAGCTGGTAGGCTGAAGAGGATGGTGGGAGGGGGGAGAGGGGAGAGGGGAGAAACCAACCACATTTTAATGCTCCTTGATTAGCTCAATCGTTCCAAACAGCTGCAGTGTGTAAATACTGTGGCTGGCAACCATATTAAATGATTATGAGGTTGCTGGCACCAAACAAAGTGCGTATTTCTCAATCTTGCAGTTTTCTCAGCTCTAGAAAAGTACTCTGTCGCTGAAGGAAATAGAGTAGTACAGCCACATGCGCCAAGGACATTAAACAGGCTGGTTTTCTCTTCTTGGAGAGATAATTAGGCATATACGTTTCAGAGGTAGCTAACCTGTGGTTCTCTCCAGACACTGCTGAACTACAACTCCCATAATCCCAGGTCGCTGGTTAGCCTCAGTGTGTGTGGAGATGAGGGGGATAGTTCCATTGTGCAAGCAAAAATCTTTGCACGAATGGACTGCATTAGGTGAATATTGCACATAACACTTGAGAGTTCCAGAGAGGATTGCCACATAATGTATGTTTTATGAAGTTTAAATATTGTGATTTTTTAATTTTTTGCAAGATTTTTTAATATAGTCATATACCGTCTTCTCAGATGAAGGGCGGCCAAGAGTTGAAACATACATTTCTCACACACCCAAAATAGCCTCCAAAGTAAGCAATTGAGCACCTAATTCATGGACTTTCCCTCCAATTAAATAGGCAAATGCTTTGATGGTTTAATGGCTGCATCCTTAGGTATTTCACATAAATGCTAAAAACGAGTCAAAGAACCAGGGCCAGCGCTTGCATGAGGCAATGTGAAGCAGCTGTATCAGGTGGCAAATTCTGAGGGGTGGGAAGTGGCTAGAAATGTGTGCCCTTTGCCCTGCAGCCCCTAAGCTAGCTTGCTGCCCTGGGGCGCAGTGGAAGACTTTGTGCTGAAGGAATAGTCAACCTGGGGTCTAGTCAAATTTTGTGCACAGAGCGGGAAATACAAGATCTTATCCTTTGCCTCAGGCGGCAAAATGGCTTGGGTCATTTCTGCAAAGAATGGAACAGGACTTGGTCAATCAACCCTAAACAGCCTCAGCCCTGTCTCCATCCCCATTGTTCAGCCTAGACACTGAGCTCTAGCTCTGAGGGCCTTTCTGGTGGTTCCCTCACTGCAAGAAGTGAGGTTACAGGGAATCAGGCAGAGGGCCTTCTCGGTAGTGGCGCCCAGTCTGTGGAATGCCCTTCCCATCAATGCCAAGTAACTACACAACCTTTAGAAGACCTCTGAAGGCAGCCCTGTATAAGGAATTTTTCAATGTTTAATGTTTTATTATGTCTTTATATATGCTGGAAGATACCCAGAGTGGCTGGGGGAACCCAGTCAGATGGGCGGGGTACAAATAATAAAATTATTGTTGTTGTTGTCATTATTATTGGTTGATTGAGATGGCAAGGCATCAAAGACTTTAGAGCACACTGGAAGATTCCATAAGCTGAGAGACACTACTATTATTATTGTGGTGGTTGGGGGGGGGGGGGACATGGGAAGCAAGGAGTCCACGTACTGTTCTGATCCGTGTGCACTCAGACACCCAACCCAAGGTAATCAATGGCCTATTAACTCTCTGGCAAAAGTAATCAGGAATCTGTAATTGATTAATTCTTAGATCCATTAATCAGGCACTTGAAATAAGAACTCATTTTCTAAGTAACCATTAACAGTAACCCTGATCAAATGAGACTTTCACACTGATTTGATTTTTATTTGCAGAGGTCATTGTTTTATTAATGAAAGGAAAATGAACTACAGAAGATAGATTAAAAAGCCTGGAATAGTGTACGGCTGAAACAGCGCAGGATGACAGCAGCGGTGGGAACAAACAGAAGTGGGAATGAAGAGTGCATGAGCACCAAAGGCAGAAATAAGGATATGACAAAACATGAGGACAGAGCTGGGAGGTAGGGAGCGTCGCTCTCTTCCTAATGCACAGAGATACTTCCTGCTCCAACCTAGTGGGAAAACAAACTATCTGTAGGGAGAAAACTCAGTTGCTAACTTTGCTGTGGGTTTGGCCTGGCTCTTAGTGCTGCACTCTTGCTGAACGTCTAGTGCAGGGTGAGGGAACCCTTCTCATCCCAAGGGCCACATTGCTTTCGGAGAAACCTCCCAGGGGCCACGTGGCAGTGGCGGGCAGAGCCTGAGAAATACTACTACTACTAATTATAATAATTTATTTATACCACGCCCATCTGGCTGTGTTTCCCCAGTCATTCTGGGCGGCTCCCACCAGAATATTAAGAACACGATAAAATATCAAAAAATAAAAACTTTCCTAAACAGGGCTGCATTCAGATGTCTTCTAAAAGTCAGATAGTTGTTTATTTCCTTGACATCTGATGGGAGGGGGTTCCACAAAGCGGGCGCCACTACCAAGAAGGCCCTCTGCCTGGTTCCCTGTAACCTCACTTCTCGCAGTGAGGGAACTGCCAGAAGGCCCTTAGAGCTGGACCTTAGTGTCTGGGCTGAACAATTGGGGTAGCCTTCAGCTACACTGAGTGGAGCAACCAAAGTATAATTTACCTTTACAGTCGTACTTCTGAAGTCGAACAGAATCCGTTCGGGTAGTCCATTCAACGTCAAAGTGCAGCCAATTGGAAGCCATGGAAGGCCCGCCGGACATTCGACTTCCAAAAGAATGTTTGAAAACCGGAACACTCAGTTCTGGTTTCCGATCGTTCGGTAGCCAGAACGTTTGACTCCCTAGGTGTTCGGGAGCTGAGGTACGACTGTATACTGTAGGCTGGTTTCTACACACAGTCACACACCCCTCCCTATCTTTCATCCAGGCAAGCAAAAAGCACGATCAGTTTAAGGACATATTCCAGTCAGGCAGAAACATCCAAGGAGGGCATAAAGCGGGGGCAGTGAAGGGTTGTGGCCTGGAGAAAGTCTTAAGGGTCAGGCAGAGATTCCTGGAGGGTTGCATTTGGTCTCTGAGCCTGAGGCTCTCTCACCTTTGGATCTATGCAGTATTTGGGTGGGTAGGAACTAGCTCTTTGACCTAGATCATGGGTAGGCATACTAAGGCCCTGGGGCCGGATCTGGCCCAATCACCTTCTAAATCCGGCTCATGGACGGTCCGAGAATCAGCGTATTTCTACATGAGTAGAATGTGTGCTTATATTTAAAATGTGTCTCCGGGTTATTTGTGGGGTCTGCCTGGTGTTTCTACATGAATAGAATGTGTGCTTTTATTTAAAACGCATCTCTGGGTTATTTGTGGAGTATAGAAATTTGTTCAACCCCCCCCCCCCAAAAAAAATATAGTCCATCCTCCCCACAAGGTCTGAGGGACAGTGGACCGGCCCCCTGCTGAAAAAGTTTGCTGACTCCTGACCTAGATCTAATTCTTCTTCTCCACATTCCAAGCCGAAGTTATCTTCAACCAGTGTGGAACAGAGCTATTCCTATTCAGAACGTTCCACTACAACCACATTATTAAAAATACCTTTTGTATTTGCCTGGTGAATCAGAGATGACCAATGTTATGACAATTAACACCATCCACCGCATGTTTATTCAAACCCTTGCTCATTATTCCTTTCAAGTTTCATCACTCCCATTAGAATTCCATTAGCTGCTTTAAAAACAAAATAAGCAATTTCTAATGCTCAGTACACTTAACTGGCATATTGCGAACTGGTTCCATTCAAATGCTTACTGGGCGGCAACATAGTGAAGGAAACAAGCAAGTTCTCCTGAACCCTTGGCCTACCTGACAGCAAATCAGTATGTTGAGACCCCAGTCGAGGGTCAATCCATGTGTCTAGTGTCCAAACCAAAGCACAGTCCCACAGAAATCATGGAGCATCTAAGCCAAGGCCCATAAGTATGGGCAGCTGAGAAGACACAGCACCTCAGCTCTGCTTCCTTTTGGAATTCCCATGCTGATTGCAGCATCTGGGCTTGATGAGGCATGTGAAGCTCACCTGTTCCAAACCTACTTCCCTCCTTCCAGAGCTAGTGAGTCCCACCTGACCAGCTAGAGAGCTGGGCTGTGGGCCCTTGCCTGCCTCTGATTCCTAGAGCGTCCCTCCTGCTGCTCCTTATGCCTCAGAGGCCACCATGTTCATGGAAACAGGGGGCCCTCTGGTTCTCGTGATGGGTCCTGCTGCTCTGGTTCCTGACCCCCATCTAACCTCTCCTTCCCGATCCCCAGCTTGCCCCAGTGTGCCCCAGTCCTGGCTACACCCCTCACTAGGATCCTCTCCCTCCTCTTTCTCCTCCAGCTATGGAATAGACCCTACATTTTGCCTGCTTGGTGAAAACGCTACTTGCTTGTTCTTTGCAAATCAACAGCAAAAATCAAATCTGTGTACTGCTGCTATGAAATAAGTAGGATCTGATTTAATTTTTTAAGGCTTAAAATAGTCTTTCTTCTCTTTAACATGCCTGATGAACTTGACATTTTCTGATGTCAGCGGCAAGTACCTACTGCATCTTAAGTGTTGCTTCTGACTGTGTAAATCTGCTTGCTAAAACGGGGGTGGGGAGTGGGGAATCTACTCATATTGTGCTCCTCCAAATAGCCAGGGACAAATTGGTTGAACTTGAGGTAACTATTCTGTGGCAGCATCATTTCAGAAGGATGGAAAGGGACTCATAAGATTGAAGCCTACCAAAAACAGGAAGAAAGCTATACTAGAACATCTAGTTTTCTGGATTGTGTTTTGTGAAGAATCCTTTGATCACATGAGTCCTTTGCCTGCAACCTGAATATGTATTGCCCAAATACAGTTTTAACTCTTTAACTGAGAACCAAGGCAGAAGATGCAACGTTTTGTGCAAATACAGGGGTACCTCCGGTTGCGGACAGGATCCGTTCTGGAGGTCCGGTCGGATCCCGACGTTTCTACAACCTGAGGACTGCTTCTGCGCATACGCAGACCGCTTCTGCGCATGCACATGGGATGAAACCCGGTAAAATTCTTCTGGGTTTGCCACACGCACATCCCGAAGTTTGCATAACCAGAGGGTTACATAACGGAGGTACGACTGTACATCCAGTCTCCTGCCCATCTTTATTACACCCAAATTTGAATTTTCACGGCTCTCCTTTTTGGCAAGCAAACACTGTTGGGGTAATTTGTCCAAAGGGTGCTGCAAATGTTCTATTTTTCATGAAATAGAATATATAGAGGAACAGGAAGCACAAGCCTACATGTCCTTGTTTATAGTTTTCTTGGGTTTTTTTGGAGTGGCTTCACATGTGATGATACTGCAAATGGAACAAGTTGCTTTAAAAAAAAAAAGTGATAGATGTGTCCGGTTCAGAGCTTTCTGAGTTTTAACACTGGAACCAGCTGTCAAGATCGGGATTTAGAGCAGCTTAGCACCATAGTCAGCTGTTCATGCCAGCGCTCAGACTTGAAACATGCAAACATTCAAGAAAACAGGAGTGCACAGCTCAGTGCTAACCCACATGCTTTTCGTAGAAGGCCTCCTAATCAAAATCTCAGCTTCTCCAGCTAAAGGATAAAATAGAACAGAGTTGGGAAACCGTAAGACATGAAAAGCCAAAACTAGTCAGCACCAACCACATTAGATCAGACAGACCATTGGTTGGATTCAGTAGGAGTCATCGTAGACGACTAATCAGGAAAAAACCCCAAACATGGCCTGCCTTTCTTTGGGACTTCTGATGCTGCAGAACACAAATGGTGGGTAAATCTCTTTTGAATGTTCTTTTCTTGCCTAGAAAAAAGCCAGCACTTGGAAGAGAAATCTGGGCTAGGGCCTCTCTTTATTCACACAGCCCAACGTTCTAGAGCAGTGTTTCACAACCTTGAGCCCCCCATATGTTGTTAAGCAGGCTTCCTCAAACTTGGCCCTCCAGATGTTTTGAGACTACAATTCCCATCATCCCTGACCACTGGTCCTGCTAGCTAGGGATCATGGGAGTTGTAGGCCAAAAACATCTGGAAGGCTGACTTTGAGGAAGCCTATGGTTAAGAGTACAACTGCCATCATTCCTAGTCAGCAGGACCAGTGGTCATATGATGGAGTTGTAGCCTAACAACATCTGGGGACACATGGTACTGTCTACAACAGGGATGGGGAATCTGCGGCTCTTTCAGGTGTTGCTGGACTCCCCAAATCCTTGGCCACTGCATACTAGCTGGAGGGAAGGTAGTTGAAGTCCAACATCTGGAGAGCCACAGGTTCATCCTTGGTCTAGAAAGTCCTGGATCTCATGCCTTTTCTTTAAAACAGATAATCTGACCTTGAGACAGGGGGTGATTTCTAGGCAAGATTTAGCCCTATCTTCCATGTTCGTATGAGTAGAGTTGGCTGTTCCAGACAGGGTCAGACTCTCTCTGAAGGACCAGACTTGGAGCTTGAGGGTTCATCTGGGCTTTCCTCTGCCAGTAGCCAGACTGCTGATAGGCATTAGTTAGCATGAGGCTCTTAATCTCAGAGTTGGGGGTTCAAGCCTCTCGTTGGGCAAAAGATGATTCTTGTGGTCCCTTCCAACTCTACAATTTTATGATTCTAAGTAGCCTGACCAGTATTAGCACAACTGCAGTGGCTGCCTATACATTTCTGGACCCAATTCAAGATAGAGAGATTTCTAAAGCTTTAAATGGCTCAGGATCCAGACTACCTGACTGACCATCTCTCCCAACAAGAACATATCCAGGCCTTATGAGCACCATCTGAAACCCCATGCCCCCTCCAAGGGAGTCTGGGAGAATGACAACAAGGGAGAGGGTCAGTTTTGTTGTGGTCTCCCCTTGTCTGTGGAATGTGAGGTCTGTCTGGTGCCAATACTGACATCTTTTTGGCCTCCAGTCAAGACTTTTCACCCAGGCATTTGATGAAATGTGAAGTTTTAAACCTCATTTGCATGTCACCTAAAGACTGCCCTGTGTCAGGCAACTAACAAATAAAATTTGCAAAATGAGAGTCACCCGCCCCAGACATTGCTAAAACAGGTAGGTGTGCCCGTTACTGACTTCCAAGCATATTTCTCTTTTTAAGATATTCCTGGATTATAGCTGCCTCCCTTCAGATTGCTTCCCCTTCTGCATTAATGCAATCGCCCTGGTGTTTTCTAGTCATGCTGGTTGAATCGTGTTTATAGCTACAGGGACACTAATTGTATTCTGTTCTGGCCACTGTGCCCTCTCCACAGGTTAATAAGTTCACCATTCATACGTGCTCGCTGCTTTTGAACGCTGTGATAAGTGTGTTTTCCTCCAGGAGTGTTAATTAGCTGCCTTTGAAGGTGCATTATTTCCCTCCTCTCCAGGCTTACATAGTTGCTTTTAGGTGCTGCAGTTTATGAGGCGTATGCAAAAGAAGTACTGGAATGAAGCTAGGGTTTGCCAGGCCATAGCAACCTGCAGAGCACCTATCACCTTCCACAGAAAAATGTGGGGGGCCATGATTTGGCTCGTCCCCTGTCTGATTTCCTCCTTGTCCCGAATAGAGAAAGGAAGGAAGGGAGGGAGGGAGGGAGGGAGGGAGGGAGGGAGGAAGGAAGGAAGGAAGGAAGGAAGGAAGGAAGGAAGGAAGGAAGGAAAGCAGGCAGCTTGAGTGAATAGACCTAGTGGAAGTGGCTGTATTTACTTCCAGTGCTGCTAAAAGACCACAACTTCTCTTTGGGCTGCAATTTGGTAGTCACAGTGCATCTTGAGATTATTAGTCCCTCCAAACGGCCCCTGGCAATCCCAGCAAATTTTATTGGAGATCTATTAACTACAAATCTAGGGACGCGGGTGGCGCTGTGGGTAAAACCTCAGTGCCTAGGACTTGCCGATCGCATGGTCGGCGGTTCGAATCCCCGCGGCGGGGTGAGCTCCCGTCGTTTGGTCCCAGCGCCTGCCAACCTAGCAGTTCGAAAGCACCCCCGGGTGCAAGTAGATAAATAGGGACCGCTTACCAGCGGGAAGGTAAACGGTGTTTCCGTGTGCGGCTCTGGCTCGCCAGAAGCAGCTTAGTCATGCTGGCCACATGACCCGGAAGTGTCTCCGGACAGCGCTGGCCCCCGGCCTCTTGAGTGAGATGGGCGCACAACCCTAGAGTCTGGCAAGACTGGCCCGTATGGGCAGGGGTACCTTTACCTTTTATTAACTACAAAAAACAACACTGATGCTTTCAGGATATTCACATTTGTCGCTCTAATAGGAATTTTGTACCCAAAGAAAGAATAACTTGTACTGTTTTGCTATGCTACCCTGGGGCAAAAAGCATGTTTTTTGTTTCTGGTGGTGTTTTTTTAAAATATAAAAAAGAAGCTTGAAGATGATTCCGGTTCTGCAGAGGGTTGGACTACATGAGCCTTGGGATCCCTTCCAACTCTACAATTCTATTATTCTATGTGCTTGGATAGCACAGCCTGAGTAGCTCAGTCAATAGGGCGTGTGGCTCTTAATCTCAGGGTCATGGGTTTGAGCCCCACATTGGACAAAAGATTCCTGCATTGCAGGAGGTTGGACTAGGTGATCCTTGTAGTCCCTTCCAATTCTATGACTCTGTGGAAAGTGGAAAGGGCAGAAGAATGAACGAAGTCCTACTAAGTTCAGTGGAACGTACTTCCTGGTAAGCATATGGAGCCCTAGGTAGCTGGAAGAGACTATTCTCTTGTCAGGATAAAATATATGAGCCAATTCTCCAGAGTCAAGAAATGCATGATTCACAGTATTGCAAAACAGCTTACAGTATGCACACATACACAGAGATACTCACAATGTGAATTGAGGTGACAACACAATCTGCTCATGACTCAGGATTTGGTACCATCAAGAAATACCCTGTAAATAACATGACACTAAGATCCAAGTTCATAATAGGTTTACTAGATATAGTTAACACATTTTTCTAAGTAAAAAGAAGAAATCTGTATTTTATATTTTAGCAGGTGAAACATTTAGCAGTCTCCCCACCTCCACTAAGGTGCTATTAGGATGCACCACTGAAAAAAACTTACTTTCGAGTAGATATGAATGCACAGAATTGAATTCATTGCCGCACAATCTGAAACTCTGATCAAACCTTATAATGAAATTATTATTGCCTATTAAGCGTTATAAAGGGACATGGGTGGCGCTGTGGGTTAAACCAGAGCCTAGGGCTTGCCGATCATAAGGTCGGCGGTTTGAATCCCCGCGACGGGGTGAGCTCCCGTTGCTCGGTCCCTGCTCCTGCCAACCTAGCAGTTTGAAAGCACATCAAGGTACAAGTAGATAAATAGGTACCACTCCGGTGGGAAGGTATACGGTGTTTCCATGCGCTGCTCTGGTTCACCAGAAGCGGCTTAGTCATGTTGGCCACATGACCCGGAAGCTGTACGCCGGCTCCCTCAGCCAATAAAGTGAGATGAGCGCCATAACCCCAGAGTCGGCCACGACTGGACCTAATGGTCAGGGGTCCCTTTACCTTTACCTATTAAGCGTTATGGATATAGAACACGTGCTTGTGAAAAAGGACATAGCTCAGGAGATCAACTCTTTTAGGGTTCCCCCCAGAAAAGTTGTTGTTGTTGTTATTACAAAGCTTGGGGCTCCCCCACCCCTGCTAATACATCCGTCTTGTGCATTTGTGGTGCCATTTTGACTACACAAGCGGTGGAACTCAAACCAGAAAATTGGAAAATAGAAGGAATCTTTCTGCAGTTGTCTTCAGATCCAAGTGCAACGTTTTAACTCCCCAAAGAGGACAGTCCATTCTTGACACTGTTTTCGCTCTTAAAAACAAGAAACACCAGTGTGCAAACACACACACAACGTGCATGGTACAACTTAGCACAATTGTACAGACAATAGTTGGCTGCATAATACAGCACAAATGGATCCAAGACATCCAGATTAAAAGCAGACAGCTGTTTAGTCTTGTTTGCTTACTATAAAAGTATCTTGGGTATCTATTCCTTGTTCCCCAATTAATGTTAAAAATCTATACTTTTATACCAGACATTTCCCTGAGGCTGAATATCTACTACTAAGTCTCATGCCTGAAATATCTAATTTCCAGTGAGTGGAATAAAGTTGCTTACCTTATTATTTTCTCACTATATGAGAGCTGCAAGATTTCATTAAAGCAGTAAGGTGACACCCGAGTGTTTTACCCAAGGCGCAAGAGATGAACCAGATCTAGGCCACGTACTAAAATATTTCTTCATTCTGGGTGCTTATTCCTTTTGCCTATTGCTTCTAATAATTGAAAAACTTCCAATTGACTGTAAAATTTTGGGAGGATCTAGAAGATGATCTGACATTTCACTGAAAAAGCTATATACAGCAAGTAAACAGTTGCTTACCTTTAACAGTTCCCCTGCCAGAGGGAGATTCTTCAATGAGCTTTTTACTGGGATGTACATCAAGTTTAGGATTTTGGTTGGGTAAGTTATGAACAATGAGTCCCTCAATCTTTCGCCTTAAACTAGAGATGGGGAATCTTCTTCAGGCCTTTGAGGCAACCTTCCAAGGACTACATGCTGTTGGTGTGTTGGCAGAGAGGTAAAGTGACCTTTGTGCAGTAGGCTTTCTTCCTGCTTGCCTCCAACCCTATCTTTCACCCAGGCATGCAAGAAGCATTATCAGAACTCAAGGATATAATGCAGCTGGGCAAAGTCCTGAGAGTCGGACAGAGGGGCCTGGAGGACTACGTTTTGCTACTGAACCTGGGGTACCCTATCCCTGCCCTAAACCTTATATTTCAAAAGTGTACCAGAGGGCAGAACTGAGCTTCCCCTTGCATCTACTTTAAGCTCCTCTGCAATCTGCTATCTTGACAATATCTATTTCTACACCAATCATGATGCAGAAACGACCACCTGCCTATCAGAGCCTTGTCCATCCTGCCTTTTTAAAGCTAGCCAAGAGCGGGGTGACAAAATGGGTCCACAGGTGCGGTAAACCTATCTTTGTGTGACATAGGGTTGCATGCTGCCCTTAAAGAGGAACTAGGTAAAGGTAAAGGGACTCCCTGACCATTGGGTCCAGGCGCGGGCGACTCTGGGGTTGCGGCGCTCATCTCGCTTTATTGGCCAAGGGAGCTGGTGTACAGCTTCTGGGTCATGTGGCCAGCATAACTGAGCCACTTCTGGCGAACCAGAGCAGCACACAAAAACACTGTTTACCTTCCCGCCGGAGCAGTACCTATTTATCTACTTGCACTTTGATGTGCTTTCGAACTGCTAGGTTGGCAGGAGCAGGGACCGAGCAACGGGAGCTCACCCCGTCACAGGGATTCGAACCGCTGACCTTCTGATCGGCAAGCCCTAGGCTCAGTGGTTTAACCCACAGCGCCACCTGCGTCTCTAAGACAGGAATTAGTCCACCCTTAAAAATCCCACACTTGACCCAGCGGAGTGTAATTTGCTGTAATAACTGGACCCAGTCATGAATGCCCCTTTCTTGGCAAAGGTGGTGGAGAAGGTGGTTGTGGAGCAACTGAAGATATTCCTGGATGAGGCTGGTAATTACAATCTGATGGTTGCCCTGATGGATGACCGTTATCATGTGAGACAAAAGTAGGGCAACCCTGCTACTTCTGTTCAATCTCTCAGCAGTTTTTGATACCATTGACCATAGTATCTTCCTGCACTAGCTCAGTTGGATTGGTATCAAAGGCACCGTATTATAATGGCTCCATTCTTATCTTCAGGCCCATGTTCAGAAAGGAGAAATGGGTGAGGGCTCATCTGCTGCCTGGGATTTCTTCCAACAGGTTCCACAGGCAACTATTCTTCCAGCAATGCCATTTAACATATATATGAAGCTGTTGGTGGTTGTCTTTAGGAGTTTTGGAGGAAGGTGTCATATATATGATGTCAGAGACATACACATCATAATGACATCAGGATAAAGGAAAAGTTAATCTAGATCTTGTAGGCAGAGGTGACTCAGCAAGGATAAATGTTCTCTGTAATGTCTGTTTTGGCACAGAGACTTTGGTAGGGATCCAAAGACAGATTGACATATATGGAACCCAATGTTAGCAGAGATGGAGTTTCTCCCTGACATCAATGTCAAGTGAATGATCCAAACTCTAAACACTGCCCAATGCTTAATTCAATGTGTAAGAACTCATTGTATGGATTTGTATGCATGAACCTGAATCGAGGCTTCCAATTCTATACAAAAAGAGATCCAATAACGAATTCTAGTAAATGCCAGATATATGACTAATAATGTTCAAGTGCTTATTAGAAATTTGATAGATGTTCAGAAATATGTTGCTGTTGCACAGAAAAACACCCTCCGAATAATGTGCAACTCCAAAATGAAAAATTTGATGCAATTACTAATCAGGAAAAATGATTCTAATAAATCATTCAACGGTACATTTGCTCTTCATCAACTAAACCCATGGTATCTGAAGTTATTTACATTTTTAAAAAGCTCACCTGGCTTTGCAAATGACATTCACATCATTTGCATGTCACCTGACAAAGGCATCGTACCAATGCTTATTAATTTTGTGAACTTTTAACAGACCCATAATGAACAAAATGAAGAGATGAGTCACTCAATGTCAACAACTAAAAACTTTAAAAAAACACTGTCATCTTATAACTCCTGCTTTAAAGCAAGGATTAGTAAATTGTAGCCACTGAGATATTTTTCTACAAGCCAGTTTGGGTTTGCAAAAATTCTCAAAATCCCAGCTTTCCTGGAAAACGAAAAATGTACTGTTCTAGCCAACCTTGTTCTTAAATACCAAGAAAGCTTAATGTTGAACTTAATGGAAAAAATTCTAACGTAAGACATTTTGTTCCTGAAGCATCAGGAATAAAAAAGACATGTTGAAGGAAGCCAAAATCCTCTTCTTTTCAATCCTCAAGTCCATCTCTCCAGATCTGGCAAGGTATGTTTCAAGTTTCACACTTCTGAGAGTGACTTGTATGACAAAAATATTGCAGAGTAAATATAATGGGTTCACCAGCAAATCAGATGCTGTAAAGTTAAGATGCCCTTTATGTGGGTGCAAAGATTCATTCCTGTCTAGTGCGACTTTTAGCTTTTTTCCTAAAGCAGCTATACTCATCTCTGGCATAAAAGTGTGTGGAAGCTGCATTGCATGGTAGTGAACATCTTTTGTACTCTGCTTCTTGCACTATAATGTCCGTTTTTGTATTGTAAGCTGCCTAGAGATTTTCCAAAGATCAGGAGGAATAAAATGTCTAAAACAACACAAGCACACAACTTAACACACATGTATTTAGATGTGAGGATTGAGGTTACACACACACTTTTTGTTACTGCAAGGGAGGGTTCTCTTCACTATTGGTAGAATACTTGGCCTATCTGTCTCCTAATCTGTGTACTCTGAGATCAAGCAGGACCAGAACCTACAACGTGTTAATGTTGTCACGCAAGTAAGCAGCAATTAAATGTAATGAGTCTGTGCTGTGTTGTTTTCACTGTAATGAAACATGGCCTATTAACAAAGTACATGGAATTAAGATATCAAGGTCCAAATTATCAACATATTGTGACCAATATACAGATGATGGCTGAAAATCAGCAGACCAGTCCAAGGTAGACCCTACTGAAATCAATAAGCAACTATCATTGATACGTGTGTTTTAAACACGGGTGATGTTATCCTAAAGAACATGAAGTTCAAAGTAATCTGGAATACTGAACTGTTCAGCTGAAGTTAAATGGAAGAAATGTGTAGTGGCATTTATAGTTTGAACATATAGGAAGTTAAGTGTGTATCTGATGCCAGTTTTTTTCTGAAAAAGTCGGACTAATCTTTTCAGCACTGTTTAAAGCATGGTGTTGATGACGTGTCCCCGCAACCATTTCCTTCCATCCCCCTCCCACGCCTTCTTTGTATCTTGAACACAGCCATTGCTAAATTTCTGTATGAGCACGTTGGCTATTTTGCTTTGAGCCCATGAAGGTTATCTTATGATTAGTGGAAATTTGTTTAGCAGACACAGAAAATGGAAGATGAAACTGCAGCAAAAGCATGGCAAACCTGAAAGGTCAATTAGTGCATAAATCTATTTAAAAAACAGAAAAGATAGAACTTACAAGCTACAATAAAAGTTATGTCTTTAAAGCTGTAGGTTATATAACAGGGTGGGAAATGTTTAATATCGATTTTCATATGTGCTTCAACAAAGCATTTACAATCTTAAATTGGTGAAATATATACACTTTAAGAGATGCTACATTTTCCGTAGCATTTGATTTTCATATTGTATAAATCCAGACAATTATAAAAATCAGATTATTATGCTTTTCCCACCCTGGCAGAGAATAAACATGAATTCAGAAGCACAGTGGAAGTGGAAAACAAAGAAGAAAAGAGAGAAAAGGCAGCAGAGAAAGACAGAAGAGGTGAATACAGAGCTACAGAAGTGTTTATTGAGCATGCTACAGAGGCAAGCAGCGTACACATAAGAAGAAATTAAACAACCATCAAACCTCCCAACTTTGTTAGAAAATTAATTTTTAATTGTGCCGCTTTCAAACTATACTGAAATATTACATTTCTAAAGATGTAAAAACTCAACTAATAGAAAATATACATGACCTTTTTCTACATAGATAACAGAATCTATGACTCTTGGAACTAAGTACATCAATTGCAAAAAGTATTGGTCATTTGAACAGAATCAAGACAACAGTTCGGACTGACAGAGGAACTGCTTTCAAATTAATTAATTTTTCCTGTAGATTCTGAGTCATGTTTATAGTAAAGTCAGATCCATTTCTAGATACAAAATATTTTGAAGAGATTTATTAAAACTGAATATTACAATGCAAGGTAAATTAAGACTAAAGGCACATAAACTTTGGTCCCACCTGGTTGTCAGTTTTGTTTTTGTTTTTGTTTTATAAAGAAAACTGCCACAAAAATTATTAATCTTCCTGCAAAAGTTTGCAATACACTTTCTTCATCCTTGAAATACATGCACCAACTCCTGAACTAGCTAGACCGGTCTGCACATGCTCAGAAATCCACAACCATATTTCAAATTGTAATTACTAACTAAAAATGGCAATATATATTTAAATGCACATAAGTCATGTCAACTTCAAAAAACATCTACAAAAAATATTCAGCCACAAACAAGACATTACTTAGTGCCAACATTTATATGATACGCCCCCAGAGTGTGTGTACAAAAAAGGTTAAGACTTAACAATGCTTTCCCCACAGAGGCTCAAAGCCCGAGGGGTAAAACAAACTAACTAACAAACCCCAAACAAAATAATCATCCTGTCTTTAAAAGAAATTATTTCTCTGCATCTTGTTAACTTTGACTTATGCCTATATCCTTGAACAAACTAAATCTGGAATACACAAGGCCATTTTACTTAATTAAAAAAGAAACAGACAAGAGAGAAGCACAAGTCAAATGTGCTGCATCTCTCTTAAAGTAACGCAACATATTTCATTAAAAAAAAAGATTCATGAAAGCCAATAAATTCCAAGCAGGAGAAACAATGCTTAACCCTTTTTACACACTCCTGCCTAATACACATTTGGCATAATCCTGCAAAAGTTAGGTGCAGCGATGTCCCTCTGAAATCAATGCTTTACAAATCAATAGATTTCAATGGGATGTAGGCAAACCTAATGTTTACTGGATTGCACCCATTAATTCCCATGTAACAATGTGCCCCAGACAACCAATTTTTTAAACTAGTAAATGCAATTCTAGCAACTCTAGGTTTTCCTTTTTTAAGGCACGTATGTTAACTAAGTTGAAAAACTATGGGATTTCCTCAGAATCCCTTTTTAAACAAAATCCTTTCATAAACATATGCAAAACCAGCAGATAATACCACTGCTTCTTCCTTGTAAATCCTTTTTTGTTTTCATTTATACATAAACAATCAAGGAATGGTAACAGCATGAAAAACAGATGTCCATCTCTGGTCCCCGCTTTCCCGAACAGTCATAGATGACAACACTAAACAACGTGATACAACCTTATTATTTTGATCTCGCACTTCAAATGGTTGATTTGGAAAAAGAAACTCTCAGATGATGATTTTCTCCAAGATTGTAATTATGCAGATCAATCAAAGCCTGGATAGCTTCTTCTACTGTTGACATCTGAAGAAGAGCCATCTTGTGATCTCTTCTGGAACAAAGCAATAAAATTAGATACCAAAGCAGCACTAGAAAATTGTAACATAAACCTTGTTCTTACCAAAGGCAGCTGTTCTCTCGTTTTAAATGAAGTTTCAAAGAAAACATGCTTACTGAAAAAATTTAAATGCTTTCACAGTTCCCCCAGTATTAGCAAACAGCATGCGTAGGTCATCTTCGGATACTGATGGTCTAAACAAAAAGGGGGACAAAGGGGAGAAGAGAGAGACGATTAGAAGCTAAGGTCTGGATCTTGTATGAATCTTTCAGTCGTGTTCCGCACACTTACGGGATATTGGATAAATGAAGAGTTGCAGATGGAGGGAAAATATTCTGAAAGTTTTTTGACCCAGGCTTCTTGAAGCGATGAAGAGGTGAATTGCCAAAGTCTTTAGTCAGTCCTTGGTCATCAAGCCCTTCTCGAGGTAGCTGAACTGTCTGGTGTTTGGAAAGAGTCACGCGAATAATCTTTCCATACATTTTCTGTCCGTTCAGATGGCTCATGGCTGGAAAACAAAACCAATTACTCATTTCAGCATTTCTTCTATTGAATTCAGTAGTGTAATTTCTAATCTGTTCAGTGTTTGGGGTGTAGCATTTGATGGCAATTTTCTTTCGATAAATTGACAAATTTAGCTATTATTGCTATCTGGAAATCTTTCAGTCTAAATTTTACTGACAGCTAATCTAAAAGCTGTGCTCATATTGCAAATGTGCCCAGCAAAGCAATAAACAAATTACTTTTTCATACGTTGCCAGACTCTAGTTAGTTATTATTATGGTCACCGAATTAATACAAATTATGATTTCAATAGGGCTTTATTTTCTTCAGACGTATGTTAAGTTTATGGGCAAGGATCCAAAAGGCCATACACATTGAGCTCCACATGCACCAGGTTTTTCAAGACCCTCACACCCACCCACCCCCCTTCCCAAAAGCTATGCCTTAAGATGCAGTTATATTTGATGTGACTAGGGAGATATATAAGGAAGGGAGAAAGCCTCAACTTTCCACCTGTGCAAGCAAGGAAGCATTTTATGTGTACACAGGGCTCTTTGGATCCCAACCATGGTATTCACAAAAGGAGCTCGTGTTAATAACAAGGAACTCTCTGGCCTAGCAAGTCACTGAAAAGCAAGGGGAACTTCAGGATCAGATTTCCAAAGCAGTGTAAGAAGTTGTGATCTGAGGGAAAAAACATTCTTCCTACACAATCTCAGATTTTAGAAAGATTAGAAGCAAACGCTGAAATTTAAACATGACTTGAAGGACACCGAAAACTAACGTTTAAGTGGCAAATAAGAGAGAGGAAAAACCCACTAATCTCACCGAGCTGTGATTGGTTTCCATCAGCCATCTGTATAAGAGCACTGTCTTTCTTATTGTATAAAATCTTCACACGCTGCACATCCCCATAAACACCTTTTTAGAATCAGAGAAGTAAATCCAAAAGAAACAACGTTTTTAAGGATAGCTGAATAGCACATTTTGACATATCAATGAAACATTCAGAACATGTCTCTCACTTCTCCCAACATTCACGCAAATGAATAAAGAAGAACAAGATTTTGAATAGGTGAATTTTGAAAAAGAAGACATTTTTTGATAAACCCTCAAAGCTATGTGAATGATATTAAATTAAAGATCATGCAAAATAAAAAAGCATGCATTAAAAGAAAAATTTGCATCTATGGAGAGCTTTAAAAAACAGCAAAAGAAAAATAGCAAAAGATTTACTATTCAACTTTAAAGCCAAAGTGCTAGCTACAAATAAGAATTAAGGTGAAACAAATAATTAAATCAATAATAAAAGTATAGTGCTAACGATAACATACCGAAGAGGGTAAACAGACTTTGGGGCGTAACCATCTTTAGAAGGAGAGAAGAGCAAGCAGCATAAGACAAGAAGAGAGAAGAGTCGAGGAAGAGCGGAGATGAACAGATCATCCATAACGAAGGGTGGTTCCCGCAGAATGGTGAGGTGGTCATGGATCATGGTTCAAGGCGGTTAATTGGGGCAAGTTGGTCCGAGGAACATTTTGTTCAAGCACAGAAGCATGAACATAGGGGAATGGAGACAGGGGGTGTAGACAAGGTAGGCAGAGGAGAAGACAGGGAAGGGTGTGGGAATTTGGGAAGAGACAGGGAAGGGGTAGGTGAGAACAAAGGGAGAAGGATGAAATGGGGAAGGGAAACAGCAATGCAGAAGAAAAATAAGGAAGTGGGGAACAAAAAAAAATAAAATATAGGTCAGTACATAGGAAATGCAGGAATTTGGTCAGAAAATGGTTGGTTTATGTATTGTACAAGAAAACTGAGTAAAATGTAGTCACCCAAGACAAAATATGGGTAAAGTACATCCATATCAAACAGTAAATTACGTCTCATCTGAATGTGAAAAGAAAAGAAAAATCCATGCAATAGAAACTTAAAACAAAAACAAAAACAAGCCCAACTCTAAACTTTAACTGCATAAGCATGGCTGGTTATGAAATGCAGGCAGGAGTTTTTCAAAATGGCACTCTGATCCAAGCATTTTAATGTGTAAGAGTGTAAATGACAAAAATGAGAAAAGCATAATGGCTCATATTTAAAAAGAGGCCAATAAAAAAATGAAACACATATTCAAAGGAGACAAATGGATACAAACTATCCCACATTTCATACCAGCTTTCACAGCAAGTCAAAGTAAAGGTACAAGATGATAAAATGCAAAACTAAAGAAAACCTCTTCGATTTCAGAGTTAAAGAAGTATTGAAGTAAAGTGTTGTTGTTGTTTTTAGGAGAAAAGATGAATAAAAACTGTGAAGGAAAGATAAAATTACTAAGAGAGATTGAAGAGTGCTGCAGCAAGATCTTTGGGAGAACCTTCAAAGAAAAATGTGTTAGAGCTGTTCACAAATTAATACTACAAAAATGCAATGACATGTAAGCATGAAATGAACAAGCAAATAATTAGCTCAGGCAAAACAGAACAGCAGTTTTCTTAAGAACCAATTTACAAAATGGAGCACATAGGTACTTGGAAAAATAAACTAAAAGGCATCCAGAACATGCAATATTTACCATATTTTTCTTAGGAAAAATAGGTAGCCGAATAGCAAAGGGTATTTTAAAAGGTGCTGGCTACCTAGGAAAACAGAAGTATTTAACTATAACAGAAACAATTTATTGGAATCTAGTTGTAAAACAACCTTGGGTAGCATTGGGGGGGGGGGAGCCACTGATCTTAATAAATAAAAAAAAGTAGAAGCAAGCTCAAGATAAAGAAGCACTTAAGCAGTTTACAAAATGAAGCATGGTAAAAAAAGGAAAAAGAAGGGTGAACAAGTAGGTTCACTGACCTCTTCATTTAAATTGCTAACCAGGAGGACTGTGTTGCCACCAGCTGAAACTCCAGGCATACCCACACGACCGGCAGCTGCTGCGGCGGCAGCAGCAGCAGCATTTGGAATCCCCAATGGACTCAGCGCTCCTGGAACAGCTGCAACAGGAAGCCCTAATTTTAAAATAAAGCATATTTTACGAAACACACACAAGTCGTTCCAATATAATCTAATTTAGAAGTGTTGTGTTGGTTTTGCGCCTTTGTCCAGATCTATCCATTTGTAGGTTGACCTATGTGGAATTCCGCTTCTTCATGACAAACCAATGTTCCAAAGAATCCCGAGAGCGAAAACCTCGTTACTAGTTCACTAGCACACGACACAGAACCTGGCATTTCCTCCCTATCAGTCCTTAGCTTACCATTTCAGTTAACACAAACACGATCCTGTAAGAAATAGCTCACTGAAGGTGTTTGTGCTTAATTTACCCATCAGAAATCTATGGCAGCTTCAATGGCACATGAAAACAAGTCGCACTAAACAAATGGGTCAAGCACTTTCAAGTTCAGCTACTCAATAAGGCGTGCCTCCAACATGTCTTTAACTATAAGAAAACAAAGACAAGGGAAATACATCTGACCTGCTCCTTTGATATTTTGCAAATATCTACAGATAGTGAGGGAGGCTTATAGCCAAAAACCATCAAATAATAGTAATAATAATAAATTTATTATTGATACCCTGCGCACCCGGCTGGGTTTCCCCAGCCACTCTGGACAGCTTCCAGCGCATAGAAAAACAAAATAAAACATCAAACATTAAAAACTACCCAATATAGGGCTGCCTTCAGCAAATGTCTTCTAAAAACTGTGTAGTTCTTTATCTCCTTGACTTCTGATGGGCCTAAATCTTGAGTCTAAATCCTGTGAGGAACATCATTCCTCCTACCACTGAAATCATCACAACTTCCTGCAACGATACACAGATTGAGAAAAGGCCCAGAGCCACAAAGCACCAAATCTCAAGTCTAGACAGTCACTCCTCCTAACACAGAAACCACAACTTCTTAAATCAAATGCTTTCTAAAAGAAAATGCTGTAGATAAGGAGCAACAAGTAACACCATGACACACCTTTCCCAGAATCCTTTATTCACAAGCTACCTGTGCTGGATGCAGAAGTCATGTGTACCTAAGGTCTTATAAGAGCTGGTTGTTCAATACAGTCTAAATATTATTCAATGCTGCAGAGATTAATTGAAAAATGTGCATGTACTATCAGCTGAAACCTTTGGGAATTAATGGGAGAACACCCTGTAGCAGCGCTGTAGCTGCTAAAGAGCTACTAGGTGTATAATGCCATCTACAGCACTCACCTCGCCTAAGGATGTTTTAAAAATTAACAAAACAAGCTTTTTACAAAAAAAAAACCAAAAAAAAAAAACAACCCTGGAACATTAAAGCTTCCATATAAAGAATGTGTGCTTGTTCTGAGAACAGACCATTTCTAGTTTAAAAAACCCCAGTTGCAGCTGTTGTCATTCCTCTGCTCCATCAACTCACAAGAAAGCGGAAGTACAGTCAACTTCACCCAATGACTCACCCTGCTCTCCCTTACCAAGAGCTCTCCGGGCTCAAGGTGTAGTTTGGAAGAATATTACCACCTTCATTGTGGCTGGGTGATCCTGGAAGCTAATGTGACTTGTGAGGATGTTTAAAGGGGGTAATTTAAAGGGTGGTGCTTTTTTTGGAAGACTGCTTTAAATTACTCCTAATCTTCCTCTTTAAGCACTCTGCCAATCTGTAGTGAGTGAATACAAAGCATTTTTCCCCAAAAAACCTCACTCAAAGGTGATAATGATCTCAGCCTTTAGCACTATTACCCTTTTCATTTTGAAGTCATTTTTTAAAAAATCCCTTTTCAGCCGCTATGATTGTATGAAAGGGTGCTAAAAAAAGTCTATGGTTTTATTGCAAATTACCCTCTAAAAGTTACTCTTTTTCAACTCTCTGCCATACTCCTAATTTTATTGATTAAAATGGTTGTGTTTTTCCTCCTACTAAAGGCCAGAGAAGAGCAAACACATGCAAACATTACACAAGATATGGGCACAGCTCCCACTCCTTTTACACATAGTATTTCCTTAAGGAACTATATGTAGGCAAAAGCTTCTGAACCACATTTCTCGCGTTATGAATTCATTTTTTAAAATTCAAACATAAAAACTTAAGAAGAACCCTACTGCTCCCAGTGGCCAACTATGGCCAACTAGAACCTTATGTGAAGTTCACAAGCAGAATGGAAGTGCAACAACACACTGTCTACTGGTGTTCCTAACAACTGGTATTCAGAGGCATGCTACCTCCACAGCATCAGAGGAAGCACACACATTTTGCAACTACTATCATGACAGCATCTCTCCAGCCACACTGGTCTGGCGCCAACACTTTCCTTTTCTCACAGGCACCAGGTTACGGCTTCCCTTTCCCCCCATGCATCTGATGAAATATGATCCAGCTGTATCAAAGCTTTATGTTAGGAAGCATTATTTTTTTTTTGAAAATTGTGCTGCTCTGGTTTGCTGATAAAGTTGTTTTTTTGTGTGTGTGTGGATGCTGTTGTTGTTTTATGTATTGATTTGCTACATGCTGATATCCATTGTTTTTAACCATGTTGAATAAATTTACTAAAGCCAATTCAACGCTAATTCTTTCTTACAACTAGGTATTACTTGTAGCATAAGGACTCACAGAGAAAACTGACAGCGATTGGCTTATTCACAGAAAATACAGGAGTGAATTCTGGTTAAAGTATCCAAATGCAGACAGAAATGACTCAAATGCATCTTCAGTTTTAAATTTGCGAACTTTTAATTCCCAACCCATCCCCTGGGTTAAATTAAGTCACCACCATCATGTTATTGCTCTTAAGATACACAAATAGACATAGTGAACTTCTGGCATTTCTCCTCATCCAATTTTCTTTAATAGAGTACAAATTTTATATCATCAATAGAAATCAAGCACTTCTAATAGATTGAAAGTCAGTTTTTCTATTTGTAAATTGGCCATCCTTTTTAATGAGAAGTTATCCTTTTGTAGAAGAAAAAATTGTATGAGGAAACACATCATACGTATACATCTGGGCCAATGATATCCACTAAACTTTAACCTTTTAATCCTGGACACTCAGAAAGACCCAGAAATAGGACCAGATTGTATATACCTCAGATGCATTAAAGAATGAAAGTTAAGAGGAAGTATGAATAGCACTGCACTAGTTCTGAATATTATGTTACATCAGGAGATAGCAGACATGGACAGCAGAGTCCCAAAGTTGTTGGGGTTTTTTTAAACTGAGGGATTGTATCTAAACTTCACACGGTCAGGAAAATCACTAGCTCATGTGCACCTAGGTATTTCTCAAGAGAACATTCTTGCTTCTATATTTAATGGGGCCTGGCTGATAAATAAAATAAATAGAATCAAATTGCATGCATAATCACCTATAGCCATACTCACAGTTCAGTGCATTTCCCCTTGAAGCAATATTCATCAGCACAAAGCAAAAAGTAAATTTAATTGTCTTTCGACAATACAATGTGTTGCCCCAATGAAGGGAAAGAGTAATATGATTTCAGCAACAAGGTTGCCCCCACCCCATTGCTTACACCACAGAGAGGTAAGCAAAAGGAAAATGAGAAATAATTCTCAACTCTGCAGCAAGAACATATATAAAGAAGTAAACATAAGAATTACATTTTCAAACCTATTAAAAATGCCTTGATATGCCACTGAGCTTTACTGTAATACATATATAGAGACTGTAAACCTGGCAGTAGATGACATGAGAGTGGCTATAACTTAACGGTAGAGCAAATGCTATACAGAGGTGGTTTAAAGCCATGTCTGAAGCAGTAAGGTTTCATCAGTTCTGTGATGGGAAGACCACATTGCTTCAGTTTTCATAAAAGAGGAACCGTAGCGATATAGGAGTTAATGCATCTGAGATTGAGGAAAAGCCAGGTGCTCTTGCTCTCAACTATGTGGGGCCAAGCAATCCCCATCCAATAATACTAGAAAAGGCCTTACATGAAATAGCACATGTATTAAGATTCATTTTATAGGTTCTGGGGGGTACCCAATGAATATAAAACATATGTAGTAAAGAAATGGAATAAAAGAAGCTGAAATAATGGGCAGCCCTGTTAGCTTCAGTAGCAGGTACTCAAGTTAAAAGACTGGGAGGGATACAGGTTAAAAAGGAGTGAGGAATCAGCTAATGTGAACAGAATTTGTTGAAAGGGAAGAAAAGTTTATTGAAAGTAATAATCAACAGACCTATTCTTCAGAGCTCTGGGTCTACTTTATTCAGTATTCTCATTAAAGATTGCATGGATAAAAAGTTAATACAATCTCCAGATACTATCTTAGAAGACATTGTAAATAATGAGAATGGAGAGAGAAAGAAACAAAATCATACCTAGAAGAGAGGTCTCCTTGGCAAAGGCAGCAGCAATAGCAGGATCCAAAGCTGGTTGGCCATCACCAGAGGGAAGGTCAGGGCGAGTATAATCCCTACTTTTATCATTATTATACTTTACATTCAAGTTGACCAATTTGGAAAAATCAATCCGTAAGGTACAACAGGCATTATAAATATTCTGACCATCTAACGCCTAGAAAAATAGGAAAATATTAATGAAGATCACATGACAGATGTTACAGCTGAGCTTTAAGCATATATACCCATACGTCCACTGAAATTAATATGAAAATGTTTAAAGTGCATCACCGCATATATGGAAGTGGATACTATCAAATATTATATTCAATAGTAGTTGGACATTATCAGCTAGATAATGCTGATATAATTATAGTTGGTTTAACTTTGTATTATTTTTTTATTTTACAAAAAGCGGGGATGTAAGGTAAAAAGAGAACCAGGAAATTACAGACTGGTTAGCCTAGCTATTCTAGAAATTTTACTAAAACCATTGGAAATAGAATTATCGTATTTTTCTGTGTATAAGACAATGGTTTTTGCTAAAAATAATTAGTAAAAAATTGGGGGTTGTCTTATACATGGATGGTGAATCCACAGGTTCAGTCTCTGGCATGGGCAGCCTGGGCTTAGGTTTGGGTTCTGATGCGGGCGGTTTGGACTTGGGTTCTGGCAAGGGTGGCCTGGGTTTGGGTTTGGCTGCGGGCAGCCTGGGCGCAGCTGGCCTGGGCTTGGGCTTGGGATCTGGCTCAGGCAGCCTGGGCTTGGGTTCAGGATCTGGCACAGGCAGCCTAGGCCTGGGTTCTGGCCTGGGTGCCCCGGGCTTGGGTTTGGGCAGGCTGGGCTTGGGTTTGGGCTCTGATGTGCATGGCCCAGGCTCAGGTTTGGGCTCACAGCAGCCAGCCTGATGCCTATGGAAAACATGTAAGCAGGCCCCGAGCACACTCTCCCCTCCTGCAGTTTCCAGCAACTGGTGTCAGTTACGAAGTTCAAAACAGGTATTTCCTTCCTCAAATCTAAACTTCAGTGATCATACTTTCCACTGAAACAGAGGTGAACATAGCTACTACAGATAGACCTATTCCTTCCCTCAGATGAAATGAAATGGGGTATCAATGCAAGCCTTCCAGGTGAGTGAAACACCCAATGGCACAGCTGGATGACAGTAGTTTTAAGGGCAGAAGCTGATCATCTTTCCATATCCAACTCCTGCAAGGCTTCAATATAATGTATATTATAAGTATGAAAAAACATGCCCCCAAAATAAGCTCGAACAGATACCATACAGGCACAAAAGCATAAAATATATGTTATGTTGTCATGTTCCCTATTAAATTGTAAAAATAAATATAGAAGTTCCTTTCCAACTTCAAAAATGAGGAAACAAGAAAAACTTGAGCTCACAAGTGACTCTAAATGAGCATCCATAAAAGCATCTCACAGCATGCATGCACATAATTAGCATCTCTTAGATGATGCAAACATTTGCCATCTGTTTTGAGACCTCAAGGAAACCAATCCAACCTATGGAACACAAGCTCTGACACTATGAATAGCTGTGGTGATAACGCTTTTCCCTGTCTCACACCTCTTCTCAAATTTCTCTCTCATCTCTCTCCCGTCTTCAACAGTATCTTATCACCACCTCAGTCAAGAAACACCAAGCAATGTCAAAGTATATGGACAGCAGGTGTACTAAAAAAATGAAATGGCACTGTCCTCCAGGCACATTGAAACCGAGAACAGAGTGACTGGATCGAGGAATGAGTTTATCTGAAAACAAAGTAACACACAACAATGTTGCAACACTTGTCAGTTTGACAATATTCCTGTGAAGAGAACTAATCAAGGCCTTTCTTTCAGAATTAATTGGCAATAAGCTGTGCTGCAACATATAGCTGATTAATCAAACTGATCACTTAAAAACTTTTTGATTAAGGAAGAGTTTCCAATTAATTGAGCAGATTAAAAGTAGGAGTAAACTAACACATGTTTCTGTTAAATCCAGATTTTAATGTATTGCTGATTATTTTTGATGGAGACATGTGATCTTTTATGTATATACAAATTACTTGCACACTTGATCTTAAAAGCCAACGTTTATCCACCATGATGGTATGCATACAAGAGCTTATTTATAACTCGGTGTGTTTTGCAAAGGCAGAAATTTTAAGGCAATGGCAACTTCAGATGCTTCAGCTACAATAGCAACAGTCTGATAGGGAAATAACCCAACGTGAGCCAATGTGAAATAAAGAGAATCATTTTATGCCAGAATTCACTTTTTCAACCTGAATAGCAAGTCTGAACATCATAGGCACTTCATAGCCAACAGTGATGTTGACAAGGCTATTTTCATCAGACTCCTTAGGAAATGCTACTTCATCTAGGTGCTTGATTTTCTTAAATTGCTCTTTAAACTTCCTTATTGAGCCTTCAATTTCTTTGAAGGCCACATTCCGATTCCCTATAAAGAGCACTATCTGCAAAGTAATTTTACCATTAACCTTTAAGGTAAAAAAATGAAAATTTCATTTAGCTTCTCTTCTGCAATAGTAGGTTTTTAAACTGACCCTTCAGAATGCTGGATATTTTATCACCCAAAGGCACATCATGAACCGCTTTAAAAAGCATCTTAACAATGTATTTAGATGTCTAAGGTCTGTAATCCTATACATATTTTCTTGGGAACAAATCCAATAGCATTCAGTGGGACTTGCTTTAGAAGAGACACACAAATGATTGCATTGTAAATTATCTCTTCACATTTCTGCTTCATAGCTTTACTTATCAATTCAACGAATGTTTAGATTGTTTAATGTTTATAAATGCTGGTTAAGACTAGAAAGCAGGCTGTAGGATCTCCACCCTAATTTAGATTATTTTCTAAATGTAGCACATAAACAAAATTCAGGTGCTCAACCTAAATCAATGTACCAACTCCAGGCAGTTAAGCATTAGGTAGAAATATTAGATATGAAGTTCCCTGCCATAGCACTTTCTTAAAAAAGGACCTCTGTCAATACTTTCCATTAGTTTATTTCTCAAAGCCTTAAGAAAACAGTTAAGAGAAACTTAGTAATTTGAAAAGCATAACATATTCATTTTGGTCCCAGGTTATTTTTGGGTGAAACAGTGATGATACTATTGATTTAGGAACAGAATGTTTACTCACAGGCAGTAAGATCCTGATGTTCATTTATAATCTCAAAAGTTACTTATTTTGTCCACACAAATACATTTTTGACAAAACAAGTGCTGCCAGCTATACGTAACCCTATACTTATTAATAAAGGCTAAACAGAATTAAATATACTTACTAGCTTTGCTTGTTGGGCATTTACTGGATCACCATACTGTAACAGTGCTTGAAATTGATTATTTTTTGTGAATGTAATTATTTTCAAAACTGCACCAAATTTAGAGAATATCTGTGAAAAACAATCAAAAGTACACAGGTACTCAACTTTACAAGTCACAAAACAAAACACACCCACACAAACCACTAAGATGTTACATCAGTGTATCTGGTTAGTTTCAGAGGGGCAGCTGCAATGGTCTGTTGCAGCAAAGAATCTTGGGGCACATTAAAAAAATGAATATTTTTGGACTAGAGGACACTTCATCAGATGCAGGAAGCATTATGCTCACTTGGCAGGTGTATACACACATGAATTTAGAGCAGGGTAAGATTTATTTATTTATTTTCCTACTGAGGCTTGCATTCCCTTGGGTAATTAGTTAGGGACATTTACTCATTCATTCAATTTGTGATAAATGAATGAAACAATCTAGGCATCATACACTTTTATTCTCTTTTTTGGGTGGGTAATGTTAGAACCACAATAACCTTAAGCAACAGCCAGCGTAAAGACCCAGATACAAAACTTGAAGAATAAAATACAGCACTGGGATGACACAGCTTGAAGTTGATATCATGGGAGGCAAGCAAACCAGTCAAACCAACCCTTCATTCTTGTTAACTTTGCCAGTGCCACCAAGCAAATTGTACATTAAAGCTTTTAATGCAGTAGTTTCAGAACTGGGGTTTTTTTTTTTTTTTTTTTTTGGCATTTTATTTCCATCTAGCCACAGCATTCCCAATCCCTCCACCTGTACCTATGTGTATACACCTGCCAAAAGAATGGCATATCCAAGTATAGCAACAAAAATAAACACTGCCAGGAGAGACATGAAGAGCTCATGTCAGAGCTCTTCAATGGGCAGTCAGACAGCACCCAAAAGTCCTATTTTTTTCCACTGTGCTCATTCTAGCAAATAGGTGAATGTCAGGCATTTACAAGTGGAGCTGAACTGAATTTTCACCTTCAAACATTTTTGAGGTCTCCCATTTTCCACTTACAAAAAAAGTTTAACAGGACTTTTCTCTCCTTTATGACATAATACCAACCAATCAGGGATCACAGAATGAACACATTCTTCTAGCCTGCTCTTACATGATGCTCCAACTTGTTTCCCACCTAAGGAACTGATCAGGTCCACCCCTGCCTAACTGTAGTAAAGCTTCAGGATCAAGTACCAGACTGAGCCCTTCATGCAGTTACCATGATAAATGTCAAAGACATTTGGCCCATTGTTTTCTGGCTACATGAAGATGTCACAAGGCCAGTCTGCAGCCCTGATTCAGCTCTAATTGCACCAGAAGGCACATGTAGGTACACAATTCACTAAGAGCAGTCAATTGTCAACACACAATATCTGCACTCACGAAATACACCCAACCCAACACATTGTATTTTGCAATGCTGTTCTGTAGCAGTTTCATTGCAACGGTGTGGCAAATTCAGGAAGACTCAGGAATATGAAACTCATGAAAATGTGCATTTCTGAAAACATTCATGAATCTTGGACCATACGGTTCTGCTGAATTCTTACAAAAAGTTTATACTCCCTTCCACATCTGGGGGGCAAAACAAACATTCTACATAGATCCTGAAAGTGTAGTTCCTGGCCAGTTTTTGTGGGTTGAATTCTGCAGTAGAACCTCCCCTTTCCTCCCCCCCCCCCCTTTCAAATATGCTACAGAAGGTTGGAAGAATTCCCCAGAGCAGGTTTGGGGGAAAATGGAGGGACACAGAAGGAGGAGAGGGAAGATAAGTTCCATTTCACAACTTCACAACTTCACAAACTGAAGTTGTTTTGTTTGCTCAACGATGTTTACTGACACATTTGCTTGGTTCTCTGCTCAAAAAAATCCCCGTAAAAAGAAAGACTTACTTGGTGGAGAACATCAAGAGTTACAGGATAATACATGTTATCAATAATTATTCTAAGGACAGGACTCTGAGCTGGCGTTACTGCACTCTCGCTAACTGTGGTTCCACTTATGGGAGTATTTGTTGTCTGTACTGCAGTCACTGCTTGTAGAACAGCTTGAGCTCGCTACAATAAAAGAGAAGGGAAAGCATTCAAAATGAGAATATGTGAATTAGATTTAAAGATTAGTATATTCCGTAGTTGCTTCAATGTACCTTTTAAAGAAGTCAATGACAGAATGGAATTTCTAAAAATATTTTAGCTTTTATTTTTGCTCTCCATATGACAGTATGAATACTTTCATGCACAACATCTTGACACTCTTTATCTACATTAAACTGGATGCTGATAGTGTATCAGTGTAATAACTTAGACTAAATTTGTTAATGCATAGCACATGTATATTTTTCTGAAATGAAATCAAGATGGAAGGGGAGAAATCTGTGCTATTGCAGGACTTACCTATCACTTCTAAGCATCAGAAACAACAGTACTCTCATCAGCTGAAGAGAAGCCAGAGATGGAATAGGTATTTCAACAACAAAATACTGTACATTTTGTTGAAATAAGGTGCAGCAGTTGGCCACAAGCAAGCTCTAGAAGATTGGGGTATATTCTAGATGCACAGGAATGGAAGCTTAGCCATTTTTTTTACTTTCTTTTTCCATTGATGGGCCCGAGACCCATTATTCCCCACCTTTCCTCTTCAGTCCAACCAGTTCCAAAGATTGGAAGGAAACCTCCAGCAAGGAAATTACTACTGCTTGCTGTTGAACAGGAAGAAGTAAATAAGAAGACTGCCTGAGAACATAAGAGTGCAAAGGAATCCAAGCTTCTGTATTCTGAATAATCTATTTTCTCACAGGAGAACACTTCTGGATAATGTATCTCTCGGTTTTAACAAAAAGGATCCCTCCCCCCTTTTGCAGTTAGTGTTTTAGGTTAACTTGACAATTATTTGTACTATAAAACTTAACTGGAGTCAGTCAAAAATAAAGGTCAGCTTAACCAAGTGTTTGTCAGCTTTGAGTTCAAAAATGTGGATGGATTACAAATTCTATCACCCTGGTTAGTGAAATCCAGTCAAGAGGGGCTGACCGAATGGGAGCAGGGCATGGTGAATTGCATTTTATGTGATGGAGTGGCACCTGCCACCCTTAAACAGGCAGTGGCACACCCACTCCTGAAGAAACCCACCTTGGATCCTATGGTTTACAACTATTACCTGGTTGCAAATATCCCTTTCTCAGGTAAGGCAGTGGAGAGGCTGGAGGCCAAGCACTTATAGGAATTCCTGAGGGACATGAATAGTTGGATTTGTTTCCATCTGGGATCCGGTGCAGTTGTGGGACGGAATCAGCCTTGTTTGCCGTAATGGATGAAATAATAATATTTAATATTATTACCAATAATAATATTATTGGTAATAATAATATTACCAAGAGTGAATGGGGGAGTTGCTTCTCAATCTCTCAGGGCTTTTGATCCCACAGACCATGGTTTCCTCCTGGAACACCTCTGTGGTGCCTACTGAAGTCTATTATATTATTATTTCAGAAGGCATTTTAACCGATTTTATAATTTTAATGGATTTTTTCCTTTTTGTATTGGATCCTCAGAAACCACTTAAGAGACTATTGTAGTTAATCAGTGTGTAATTAGTTTGTATGCATAAACAAACAAACAAACAAACAAACAAACAAATAAATGGTACTATTGTTTTCTTCTTTTATGAATCACCTCCCATGAGGCATCCCAAAGTATTTTGACAATGCTTATTAAAGGTGATTAAAAGTTCTATTCCCAGTTCAGCTCTAGTCATGCAAACCTAGTCCTATGCAACAATAAATGACCCTGGATGGCAATGAAAAGCTACATATGCATCAAATATGTGTCCAGTCAGCCTAATGATGACTGGATGGACTGGATGGACTGCATAATCCATGTACTGAGTCATGCAGGTGTAATCCACTGTGATTATATATTATCTTTAAGTGTACGATCCTGCCTTTATCTGCACAAGGTAAAGATCTTGTACAGGATCCTTGCCATTTGCAGCTTATATATTGAAGGTATACGTTTATATTTCTTTAAACTCCCCTTTAGTTTTAAACATTCGCCTGTTAGCCCAGAATAACTGGGTTTAGGCTATGTGATGAACAGACCAGAAGTTTTAACACTGAAAGTCAATATTTATAACAATCTGTTTATAATTTCAGATTATATGATTTTTGCAAGTTAGGTGTGAAACATTTTGTTTGATATTTACTTTAAAATGTTACCGTTATTTCAAAGTACTATGTACTAGTTTTTTTCCCTATTCTAAGTCAATAGGCTTTATCCCTTCCAGTTAACACATGGGCTTTGCAGAGGATTTAACCTTAAGTCTTCCCTCTAGTCACTTCTTCAGCTTCAGCCTTCTGTGGTTTCAGCCCTGGTGTCCTGAATTCTTTCTCCCTGATGTCACCAGGACCTTTTGCCTCTCAGCCCTGCTCCAGCTGCTGCTTCTCCAAACTCTGAACACAATCTGAAAGTGGTGTGTCTGCACGTCAATTCTCTTCAACCAAAACCATTTAACCAAGCAAAAGCTACTCTCTGATAATTCAACAGCTCACTGATTTTTAAACCAATGAGTTTGGAAAGTCCACTAAGAACCTATCAGAGCCTGACCTTTCTGATTCCAATACAGTAGTGCCCCGCAAGACGAATGCCTCGCAAGACAAAAAACTCGCTAGACGAAAGGTTTTTTCGTCCGCGATTTGCCTCGCAAGACGAATTCCCCTATGGGCTTGCTTCGCAAAACGAAAACGTCTCGCGACTTTGTTTCCTTTGTGTAAAAACCGTTAAAACCAAGGGTGCTTAGCTTGAGCAGCTGCAGTTGCGACTTGACTTCGAGGAGCAACTGTTAGCACGTGGTTTGGTAGCCTTTTCTCAGACTTTGCTCACTTTTGAAGATTTTCCAAAACTTTTCCAGAACTTTTCCAGAACTTCTCTTTCATCCATTTGGTAAGTTAAACTTTTAAAACTTTTTTGGGGGGTTTTGGATTCTGGGTTGGGGTGTTTGGGATTAAAGGACTTGGTGTTGGGAAGGGGTTTGCGATAATCTGGGGGCTTGTGGGCCTTTTTTGGGAATTTTTATGATTTTCTGTGACCACTGGGCCAGGTTGTTTTTTTTTAAAAATTTTTCTGAGTTTGAATTTCTGAGTGCTGGCTGGCTGGGGGAACAGTTGGGGAGGTTTCTGCAGGAATCTGGGAGCTTGTGGGGCTTTTTTGGGATTTTTTGTGATTTTCTGTGACCACTAGGCATGGTTGTTTTTTTTTCAAAAAATTTTTTCTGAGTTTGAATTTCTGAGTGCTGGCTGGCTAGGGGAACTGTTGGGGAGGGTTCTGCAGAAATCTGGGACCATGTGGGGTTTTTTTTGGAATTTTTATGATTTTCTGTGACCACTAGGCATGGTTGTTTATTTTCAATTTTTTTTTTCTGAGTTTGAATTTCTGAGTGCTGGCTGGCTAGGGGAACTGTTGGGGAGGTTTCTGCAGAAATCTGGGACCATGTGGGGTTTTTTTTGGAATTTTTATGATTTTCTGTGACCACTAGGCATGGTTGTTTATTTTCAAATTTTTTTTTCTGAGTTTGAATTTCTGAGTGCTGGCTGGCTAGGGGAACTGTTGGGGAGGTTTCTGCAGAAATCTGGGACCATGTGGGGTTTTTTTTTTGGTATTTTTATGATTTTCTGTGACCACTAGGCATGGTTGTTTATTTTTGAAAAAATTTTCTGAGTTTGAATTTCTGAGTGCTGGCCATGTTGTTATTTTTTGAAATTTTTTTTTGTCTGGGTGGGGAAGCAGTTGGGGAGGGGTTTGCAGCAGTTGGGGAGGGGCTGGGGGAGCAGTTGGGGAGGGGTTTTCAATTTCTGTGTTGTGGGTGGGTTGGTGCGTGTCTGTGGGAGCAGTTGAGGTTTTTGAAGACATTGGTGATTTTTGAAGCTTTTCCTAAACTTATTTTGCAGCCATTTGAGGTTTCTGAGGACTTCGGTGGTTGATTGTTGAAGCTTTTCCAGAACTTCTCTTTCATCCATTTGGTAAGCTAAACTTTTAAAACTTTTTTGGGGGGTTTTGGATTTTGGATTTGGGGTTGGGGTGCTTGGGATTCAAGGCCTTGGTTCTGGGTTTTAATTTCTGTGTGGTGGGTGGCTGGCTGCTTTTGTATTTTTTGGGTTTGAAGCACATCACTGATTTTTTTTTCTGTTTCTGAGTTTACGAAGGTAGGAGCTGTGCTGCCATGGGACCCAAGAAGACTGCTGCTGCGGTGGCCGGCGATAGGAAGAAGGAGAAGGTGACGCTGGAAATGAAGAAGGAGATCATCTGGAAGCACGACGGCGGAATGCGTGTGACGGACATCGCCAGGGAGTACGGCAGGAACCCATCGACCATCGGGACCATCCTGAAGATGAGGGAGAAGATCCTGGCGACTGATGCAGCCAAGGGAGTCACCAGGATCGTGAAGAACCGCCCAGCTGTCCTGGAGGAGGTCGAGAAGTTGCTGCTCATCTGGATAGAAGAGAAGCAGCGTGCAGGGGACACAGTGTCTGAGGCCGTTATTTGTGAGAAGGCCAAGGCCTTGCACGCTGACCTCATCCGGGAACAGCCAGGAACCTCAGCCGAGCCAGAAGTCTTCAAGGCTAGCAGAGGTTGGTTTGACCGGTTCAAGACAAGATCTGGCATCCACAGCGTGGTCAGGCATGGAGAGGCTGCCAGTTCTGATGTTCCTGCGGCTGAAGACTTTGCAGCGGAGTTCCTGGAGCTTGTGAAGACGGAGGGCTACGTTCCGCAGCAGGTCTTCAACTGCGACGAGACCGGGCTGTTTTGGAAGAGGATGCCCAAAAGGACTTTCATCACTCAGGAGGAATCCAGGCTGCCTGGCCACAAGCCCATGAAGGACCGCCTGACCCTGCTCTTCTGTGCCAACGCAAGCGGCGACCTGAAGATCAAGCCCCTGCTGGTGTACCACTCGGAGAACCCACGGGCCTTCAAGAGACACAAGATCGACAAGGAGCGGCTGAGTGTCATGTGGCGATCCAACAGCAAGGCTTGGGTCACACGTGTGCTGTTTGTGGACTGGGTCAATCTTGCTTTTGGCCCTGCTGTCAAGCAGTACCTGCTGGACAACGACCTGCCGCTGAAGGCTTTGCTTCTGATGGACAATGCTCCTGCCCATCCTAAAGGCCTTGAGGTGGACTTGTTGGAGGAGTTCAGCTTCATCAACATCATGTTTCTGCCGCCTAACACCACGCCACTGCTCCAGCCGATGGATCAGCAGGTCATCGCCAATTTCAAAAAACTCTACACCAAGGAGCTTTTCAGGCGATGCTTCGAGGTGACTGACTGCACCACCATCACCCTGCGGGAATTCTGGAAGGACCACTTCGACATCGTCACCTGCTTGAAGATGGTCAACACGGCCTGGAAAGGGATCAGCCAGAGAAATTTGAATTGCGCTTGGCGCAGCCTGTGGCCGGACTGTGTGGCACCAAGTGACTCTGATGCACCAGAGTCAACAGTGGTGCAGGACATTGTTGCCTTGGGGAGGACCATGGGCCTGGAGGTCACGGAGGAGGACGTCTGCGAGCTGGTGGAGGGGCACGACGACGAGCTGACCACCGTGGAGCTGGTCGAACTGCAGGCAGAGGCTGCGCAAGAGCAGGCCTCACTGGAAGAGGAGGAAGCAACTGAGGAACGGCTGTCCTCCGAAAGACTGAGGGACATTTGCCAGAAGTGGAAGGAGGTGCAGACTTTTGCAGATCTACACCACCATGAGAAGCACGTGGCACATGACGCTGGGAACTTTTATGATACGAGGGTCATGTCGTCTTTCAGGGAGCTGCTGAAAAGGCGGATGAAGCAGCAGACTATGGACAGGTTCTTGACCAAGAAGCAAAGAGTGGAAGAGGAGCCTTCTTCGAGTGGTCCCCCAGAGTCTTAGAAAATGTACTGTACACTTTGTTGATTTTTAAATGTTTTTCTGTCATGCTTATAAAGTTAATTTATTTTCCCTTCAATTTTTG
The DNA here is from genome assembly GCF_964188315.1 of Podarcis muralis. NCBI lineage: Eukaryota > Metazoa > Chordata > Lepidosauria > Squamata > Lacertidae > Podarcis > Podarcis muralis. The sequence continues at coordinate 27,614,804 of NC_135659.1, read as the reverse complement.
AACTGCTCTTTACAGTATGTGTGACTTTAAAGAGCAGTTAATAAACTGTTGTTGTACCAAATTTGGCTTTGTTTGGACTTTTTTTGACCATAGGAACGCATTAATTGATTTTCAATGCATTCCTATGGGATTTCGTGCTTCGCAAGACGAAAAATTCGCTAGACGACAAAAATTGCGGAACGAATTAATTTCGTCTTGCGGGGCACCACTGTATCTGACATAAGAGCAATGGTCTTACACATCAACTGACAAAAAGCTCACGGGACACACACAATCACCTCTTTAGAACTGTACTTGGCTAGCTGTTTCTTGGCGGTTTGCCAACTGAAGGCAGCCTGCACTGTATCTAAGGTCTCAGTGAAAAGTACACTATTATCTACCAACCCAATAAATGTACATATAAATTCATTTCACATTTATGCAACTTTTACCGTTTCTGCGTATCAACCTTTGACTCAACACAGTGACAGAACTCCCACTGACACAGTGGAGTGAACTTACACTTTTAAAGTCAATCAATTTATTGTATATATCCAAAGACCTTTACAATGTACAGCAGAGGCTAAGAACAATGCTGAAATCACATAACATGACCTATAAAAGGTAAAACATAAAGATTTACAGCATGAGGTTTTAAAATTAGGAAGCATTAACGTATATAGAATGGAGCTTCTTAGCTGCCAGAGCGAACTTGGTACCAGATATGTAATCTGGAGATATTTATCAACTAGGACAGGGGTTGGCAACCTAAGGCTCATGGGCCACAAGTGGCCCATGGACCCCCGCCGTCTGCTTGAGGATCCCTGCCGCCCACTCGGTCAGCTCCCATGTGCCACGCTAAACCGGTGTGGAGCAGAGCGGGGACTGTCTTCCGCGATGCTGGCCGGCTTCCCATTGGCTGCAGGAAGCTCCTGCAGCCAATGGGAAGCTGTGCATGCCTCCTCCGCGCCGGAAGGAGTGCCGGAAATAGTGTTTGTGCATGCGTGTGTGCACACTCTGGTCCACCGCAGTGTCTGCGGGACCGTGAACTGGCCGAAGCCACAAAATCTCTGCCGACCCCTGAACTAGGAGCTCAACTGTCACCTCCTGTGGTGATCGGACTGAGAACAGGTGATTTTTAAAAATCTCTTGACATTGAATATAAGGGGCAAAGAAGATGGTAATGCACAGCATCCTCAACCTGACTGCATCCATAAATGCACCTGAGTTCCATGTGGAGTTCCAGGTATCTCCCCTCTAAATACGTTGAGGGTATCTTAGTCCTATGCAGCTGCGGGGAAGTCAGTGTCTCAAGGTAATGGGGCCTTGAGTGGTTGATATTGATTTAGGGGTCACTTTTAAAGTCACTCAGATGTTGACTTTAGGGGGGGGTTATAGTCTTCTGAAGCAAGGTTTGACAAATGTTTATCCAAGAGTTGTATCCAATGTAGCACTAAGTTAGTCATTTAGCAGTGTACTTGTTCCTTGAGCAAAATGTTTTGTGTCATTGGAACGTAGTTGTGCAAGAGAATGCATAAGCATACTGCTGGTAAATTTTGGAGAAATAGACTGCTCAAGTTTCCACTAGTGCAACTGTTGCATTGGATTCTATTGTAGTGCAGCCCTAAAACTCCTAAGAGCCCTAGAGCTAATGAATACAGAATCTTGAATATAGCCCAGAAAATCCAGAGAACTATCCATTCTGCATCTGGTAACTATGCTGGTTCTAAGTGCTCACTCACTCAAACAGGGAGTATGCACACACACAAAATCAGAAATGTGTGTGAAGTACTTTCTTAAATAATGAATCTAAAAGTAGTTAATGGCAAAATTAGTAAGTTAAGATCTTAATGAAACTTCTGTCCATGCATACAGCCCTTCACAGCAGGAGCAGACAAACCAGGAAGTCTTACATGAACTAGTTTCCCTTTTCAGACAAATCAGGAAACTATGGTTAACATCAGCAAAGCCAGGATTGAAGTCCAACTTCAAACCATTTCTTCTAAAATTTATTATTACAATTATATCCCACTTTTCCAATAAGAAACCCAATGTGGCACATGTGCTTCTCTTCTCTCTCCATTTTATAACCCTGTGAAGTAGGTTAGGTTGAGAGAGAGAATGTGTGTCAGTTGTCTAAGATCACCCAGTGGATTTCCTATGACTGAGTGGGGATTTGACTCCTGGTTTACCAGGACCTTTCCCAACACTCCACCCACTCTTACCTTCATTATCTAGCTAGTTCTGCTGCTGTTAACCAAAGTTTAATGGTTTGGCCAAAAAGGGACACTACAGTTAATGAAAGACTTCCTGGTTTGCTCAATCGCATGAAGGGGCTGCATGAAAATGCCAAAAGGCTTGTTCATATCTCAGTTTTTTTCTTCTTAAGCTGAAATATGATAATCAGAATGCAGTCACCATTTTTAAAATTGTCCATACTTTTGTCAATACTGGGTTTTTTCTTAAATAAAGCATAGATTCATTTTGCCTGAATGTATCATTATAGAGATGCTACAAAAATGTATATAAATATTCTCATTATTATTATTTGTCACAGCTTAAACAACACACGTGCATATTTACGCACACCAGCATAAATAATTTTAAATAAAATATGCCAGAAAGGAATGCCACTCTTATTTCATATTTTACTTCCCATAAAACACCCCAAAGAGGTTTAACAATAAGAACACCGACAATAAAATATACATGTTTTATGATCTAGTGGGCAGAATGTAAATAAAATGGTGTCTTGTTACCACTGAAATCAATGGAACATAACCTTTTTGTTTATGTCTTAAAAACTTTATTTTATGAATATTGTTTTCCTAATACTTACACAAAACCTTTGTGGTAGCAAAATGGATTTATGTTTAAGAAGTCAATAGGAGATCCGCCCCGCCCCCGCCTCTGGCAATATTATAAAATCATACTGAAAAAGCTGTGCTTGGCATTATGCCACATTTCATTAAAAGCAAGATAGCTGGATATCAATAGGTAAGTCTTACTTCCCAGTAAATGTGCTTTGGACTGAAAGGAATCTTCCGGAACTCTCAATTTAGCATTGCCATTCGCTCTTTCTCAATCTTTAAAATCCCATTACACGGACACTCTTTACATCCTATATGACTGAGAGTCAAGTTCGATACAGTAACAATAATAGGAGTTCCTTCTTCTGTCTACTAATATGCAAACATTTCTTTAGTTCAATATGATTGGGTTATATCAGCTACTACAATGGTGACTACAGGGCTATGAATGGGAATCCTATGTGAGGAGGGAACCAAAATATACTAAAAAGTGCAGTTTGTTAAAGTACAGTGGACCCTCTAGCTATGTACCGTTCTGCATACGTAAATTCCGGGTTTCTTCGTGCATGCGTAGAAGTGCTCTGCACGCCGCATGCATGCACAGAAGCGCTCAATCATGTCGCACGTGTATGCAGAAGCAGCGCCTCTGCCTACAGATTTTTTGGGTTGCGGATGGACCCCCAGAACGAATTTACTTCGTATCTGGAGGGTCCACTGTTCAAGGAAAGGAGAGCTGATGACACAGTAACACTTTAAGATAAACAATGACATCTGTACTAGTTCACAGTGCTAGTCCATAAAGGCAATGTCCAATGAGTACAGGGCAGGATGCAGCACTTCTAAAAATTGTGTTGGCCTCCTATTATGGAATAATTAAGTTCTTCAAATTGCAGCACATTCTCTGGCTGCCACACTTAAAAGTGTCATTCAACCGGATGTTATCAGAACAGAATTCAGTAACCATCAAGAAGACAGTTTGCCCTGCCCCCGTTACGTAAAATTATTTTGTAACTCTAACAGCTCATGAAGGCTTATTGCCAACAGGTCTTCCCAGAAAATACACACTTTCTAAGGATTACCACCACAGGTAACAAGCAAGTTTTTAACACCTATGGAAAACTGGCTAAAAAGTTGATTGGACAATCGTATTTCAAATGAGACATGCCCAGTCTCTAGGCAAGGCTTAACGAAGAGAAGACTAGAACAGAAAGAGTCCTAAAAAGTGTTGCTTGTTATAGCACTGTTAGTATGATCAAGGGAAAAACCACAAGAAACGAACATGAAGATATTACCATTTGACATAGCATGGGTCAGTGCAGCTTTAACATCTTTCATAGGAAATGGGAACATCAAATGCTTAAAAAGATCTTTAAAGTTAGCACCTGTAGGAGCAGTAGTTTCCCTGCTCCAGTAAGAATACAGTCTTGATCTGAAAGAATAGGTTTTAACGTCTTTAAGATCAAATGACTATATTCTCAGTTATTTCCTGGAGTGAATATGAATATATTTTGCAGTGACTGCATTATGGGAAGAGTAGATCAAATAAGGTGAGGTTACCAGTGCTATGAAATTTAAATGGATTATTTAAACATACTGGAAATAAGACTGCACATTATCCACATAAGAAGGAAACAAGTTCCTTTTATAGGTGAACTCGAGCTCTTGAGCCAAAATTAATGTCTAAGATGACTTGAGGAAAAAATATTTATGAAGTTTAACTGTTTAACACTATTAGGCATTTGCACTATTTGCCTTTACCATAAAATAATACCAAATGCAAATCTCCTACGTTAATCAGAATGGGGGGGGGGCTGATGATGGGGTTTCACACACAGGGAATCAATACAACATTAACAACTATAATCTTGAGAATGGGCATGTTACCTGATTCAGTGTATTGTCGGTCTTTAACTCTTTATGGTTTGAATACTGGATATAAATGGGCTGATTACGAAGGTGAGGTGTCACAGCAGAGTAATAATTGACCATAGTGATCGCAGCTTCTTCTGTTGCCAATTCCAAAAAAGCCTATAAAAATATTAAAAATGGTTTTGTAGTATTTGCAGCATACATAACTATATTCTGTTTCTGAATTTGCCAGGCTCTTTCATGATGAGACATTTAAAACACTTGCCAAAATCATTCAGAATCCATTACACATTACAGATCTACAGATCTAACTAAGCAAGGACTAGGTCAGAATGTGCCCCAACTGTCCACAAAATGCTACAGGTTTCCTCGAGGGCAAAAGCAGCCACAGCTCTGATGTCTGATTAAGGAAATGATTTTGTACAATTTTTTCAGACATACCCACTTGAAGCAAACTTGGAGATATTTACAATCTGACAGTTAAGGTTGTCAACTTGCTCTTATCCATGGGTTGTTGACCACCAAAACATGGCGAACAGTTTTTTTAAAAAAATGGCAGAGGGGAATCCCAAGAGCAATTTTCAGAAAGAAAAGCACTTTTATGTGGGTTCTCCTCTCCAAAACACAAATGATAGGAGGACCAGTACCAGCCTGGCTGAAGGGAGAAGCATAGAGGTCTGAACAAGCAGCAGCGCTCCAAGCTCCATAACCTTAAAAAGCAAGTGACTTGTTACACCTATCAGCAGATCACTGTGGCTATTTGAAGTTTGCCAAACCTGATCCTAAATGAAAGGGAGCACTGCTCCACTATTCCAATTTCTGAGAGAAATATGCAGGATCCAGCAGTATGTTGAAAGACATGGTGGCCAATTACCTTCCCCCGACCCGATAGAAAGTATTCATTTTTCCACAGGTTTCAAATTGGTAGATGACTATTTAAAAGCCTTCATATAAAAACCTCCAGTAAACTGTGTGGCTGCGAACCACAGGAGGCAATTGGGCAAAGGTTATTTTCAACAGACAGCATCCAATACTGTAGGAGAATTGATCTGGATTTATATCCCTTTACCACGGGTTATTAAAGGCGTGCATGATCTCCTGACTTGGCTGTTAGAACTCCTGACCAAGAAGTCAAAAGTTTATAATGTGCCTGTCAGAAACGGCTTATAGCAGGGAGGGGCTGACTCCTGGTCTGGGGACCTGATCCAGGCCCCCAAAAACAGTTTTTGAACCTCCCAAGACCATGCTGATTTTGACTGCAAGAAAAGAAGATACAGTGCTGGGCTGGATGGGAGGTTTAAATCTGCCCATCAGTTCAATCATTTGGTGAGTTGGGAAGGGATAAGAATCGCCTTCCTTAGCTAATCTGCACAAATAATGAGAGAGCTTTTAGTGGCCTTTGCAGAAGCTATTATGGTGAAGAAAACAAATGTTTCCTTTGGATCATGTACTAATATTGGGTATATTTGGGAAAAGAATATGAAGGACTATTCTATTCGCCTAAAATGAGTCTTCAGGCTGGTTAAAGAGTTAAGTGCTCTTTCATTGCATCCTCTAATAACTATGTAAAAACACTATTCAGCAGAAAGCATTCCTCAGGCTTCTTGCTCAAGAACATCCTCAATAATCTTGCTCAACAAGATACATCCCATCTCATAGTTCCCAGAGTCTATTGTTTCCTGCAAACTCATGTATGTAATTTTCGATTAAGTAGCAAAACAAGGTGGATAGTTGTCTCATCCTCATTCTCCAAGTTTAGCCCTTTGAACAAATAGCAGTCCCTTTCAGAAGGAGTAAACTCTAAGAGTGTAACATGACAATCTAAAGCCCGGTTGCAAGGCATGGCAGCCACCGCCACATCCACAGCCCCTTGGTCACACTGGCCAGGGTGGAAGGTGGGAGTGGATAGGAAAGCCACCACACCAGCACTCAAGGCTAGATCAAGGTTGATGGTGTCAAGGGATGGCAGTGGGGCCAGCTTGGGTATATCAGTCTTGAGCTGGTTCTGTCCCTCCCACTTCCTGCACTTCCACCCGCATCTTTGGCAAGCAGAACAGGGAGCTCCACACTGGCATTGCGACACTGGTGTCACTCCACAGGCAGAAGCTTGTAGGGCTGGATTACAGCCTAAGTGGGACTTATTTCTGAATGTTTAGAATTAGGCTGTGAATGTGATCCCATGTTAAGGAGGCAGAAGAAGCTCCTCAAAGGTTTTCATCTTCTTAAGTCTTTATTATCAAAGCAGAACTATAATCTTTGTTATATCAGATTTGGTAAAGCACTATCAGAATTTACAGTCTGAACAAATTAGGTTTCTTCAAATGAAATATTTTTAGATAAGATTAGTTTTCAGACACCAAAACATAATTTTTTCACAAAACACATTGAAAGACACACTTTTTTTATAAAAAAAACAAAAAACATAAGTATAGGATGATAACTGAAGAGACACTGCGTTAACCAGTATTAGGAAGAAAAGCAACCATCAAGCCATATTTAAGAACCTGATATGCTAAGCAAAAGAGCAGCTTGGCTCTGATTGTTGAGAATCTGAAGTGCTGCTCTCCCTCCTGCTATTTAGGTGCAAGAAAATGGAGGCAGGGCAAGGAAGAACTGGTATTTACTTATCTGCCCCTTAATGATTGCCTTCCTTTAAAGTTGGCAGGAGCAGAGAAAATGAATGAGTTACAGAGATATGAAACAGAAAAAAAGACTTCTCAAGAGTTAGCTTGTATCTCCATCAGAACTCTGAGTCTTCAGAATTCTCAGCAAACAGGCAGCTCTCACACTGGGGAGTGTAGCATCAGTTAGGCTCTTCACGATGAGTTTCATTGAGCTCAATATGGATTGGGTTCAATCAAATATGGATATGATTGGGCCACAGCACAGGCCACTGCTGCTGTCCCTCTCTAAATTGATGCCCATAAGGTGGTGACAGTAGCAGAGAATTTAAACTTAAGGCCTGTTCATTACTGTATCTGCAGAAACATCTATTGATGCCACAAAATGTGGGAAAAGTAGCTCCCAGTGCCAGAAGACCACTGTATTGGTAGTCCCCCATTCTAACAAGAGAAGGCTTGGGAAAGGTGAAACTGGTAGTGTGGGGCATGGTCATACAAAAACAAGCCCTTTCTTGGTAGGCCAGAATGGGCCTGTGCACAGCTTGAAAAATGAGACTTGGGGGCAGGGGGAGGAGACACATTTGAGTCCACCATTTTGAAATCTACCACCATAATCAATTTCAAGGGGAGATTACAATGTGAATAATTCTCTCCCACTGAAATCAGCATGAGCTAGATGTAATTACCTTTAGCTGAATTGTGCTTAGGACCCAAACCTATGTACTGCAACACAACAGCGGAAGATAGGATCAAGTGAATAAAAGCAAATGTCCAACCAATGGGTACTGATGCTTAAAATCTGGCCTTTTATCTCACTCTTGTAGAAGGCGTGTGTGTGTCCATGAACACTGAATCCTGAACTTATTAACTTGAAATATTTCTCCAAGCCTGGCTAGTAGAGTAGGCTCCGTTGCTGGGATATGGCCTCAACTTAAGGCAGACAGAATATTTAGACTGATTGGTGGGTAGATGTTTTCTATACTAAAATAGTAAGACAAAATTAGAAAGTACCTGGTTCTTTCCTTTCAGCATGAGAATGTTGGTTACCTTACCAAAAGGTAAGCCTAAAGCAATAACTTCTGTTTCTGTCACTTCCCCTGGTAATTTCCTGATATGAAGAACACGAGAAGGAGCCCCATCCATTTTATCTTCACCTTTGAATTTCTTGTTGTCGTTACCATTGGCTGAAAGACATTTTTTTTATAATTCATTTCATATCTGAAAGCTACCCTATTTATTATAAACTCATCAAGAAAAATACAATTTGTGCATGCATACAGTTTCCAAATCAGTATGTGAAATGAGTATTTTTTTTCTTTCAACCAACATTTTTAAAAGATTAACTGAAGTAAAATGCAGCTGCTAATGTGCTTCCTCACAAAGCCCTGCAATATTTGGTGAATCAACTTACCATGGATTTTTCCTGCAACCATTACATAATGAATTGCCTGAAGCACTGAGAAGCAATGATAACTGTACAATAACTGATAACCATTTCAGGTTATCCTAAACTATGTGCTAGGAAATACTAATGTGCCATGGGATAACTGGTAGTACACCTCAAAAATAAATAAATAAATAAAAGCACTGGTGAGCCCAAAAGGCAATAATTCAGCAAGAAAGGAGCCTCCTCACTGTATTTCTGCATGGCTGACTGCTCTAGTCTTGGTTTTCTTTGAATTAACCTTCACTGCTCCATGGGGTAAGTAATAATAATAATAATAATATAATAATTTATTATTTATACCCCGCCCATCTGGCTGGGCCTCCCCAGCCACTCTGGGCGGCTTCCATAAAAACCAAAAATACAATAAAATATCACATGTTAAAAACTTCCCTGAACAGGGCTGCCTTAAGATGTCTCTTGAATGTCAGGTAGTTATTTATCACTTTGACATCTGCTGGAAGGGCGTTCCACAGGGCGGGCGCCACTACCGAGAAGGCCCTCTGCCTGGTTCCCTGTAGCTTTGCTTCTCGCAGTGAGGGAACCACCAGAAGGCCCTCGGCGCTGGACCTCAGCGTCCGGGCAGAATGATGGGGGTGGAGACGCTCCTTCAGGTATACTGGACCGAGGCCGTTTAGGGCTTTAAAGGTCAGCACCAACACTTTGAATTGTGCTCGGAAACGTACTGGTAGTCCTGCTCCATCACATTTATGGTGGGATCTGCATCATCACAGTGCAATCACAGATAATTACCTATCCTTGAAAGTAGCTCATGGGGTCTTTATGTGTAACTGGTGTGGCCTGGCCTTTTTCCAGTCAGGAACCACGCAAAAAGGAGTTATGAGGGCAGACAATTCTCATTAAACTAAGAAACTTGCCTGGGCTTTGAGTGTGATATCTACGTTCAATTTTAATTGAGGTTTAAAAACAAAGTGCTTTAGCTCTCAGATGTTTCAGAAAAAATGTGTTAATTCATCCTAAGTAGTCAAGCAACATGGACAACCACTGTGAAGACCCTAGTTCTTTCCAAACAGACATAATGCATTGCTTCCACCTTTTGTTTTCTGTTAGATAGAACAGTACACCAAAAGTTTAAGAATCCTTAAATGATACTAAAAATACTATTCAAAATTCAGGCTGCTATCCTAATGTGCTACTCAACATGAGATGGTTGATTTATGCTGTGAGCAAGGGATGTGATCACAATTAGCACAGAGAAAAAAAGCAGATATTAATAGCTACTAGAAGGTGAAATCAATTACTTGGGGGGGGGGTAGAACTGGCAATTGAGAAAAAGGCAATTAGATTAGAAACAACGAAGAATGCACCGGTGAAACAGAGAATGGTTATCATAATGTAGAGAATAGTTAACAATGCAAATGTCCTCTTATTTCCTACATTTAATAGAAATAATGTGTTAAAATCGAAGTGAAGAATGCAATAATACTGTCCTACAAAACCTAGCAGCATAGCTATTATCAGGTTTTAAATTTGATCACTCATTACAATTAATTACCTGAAGCACTCAAAGGGGGATTAGACAAATTCATGGAAGATAAGGCTGTTAGTAGCTACTAGCCATGATTGCTATGTGCTACCTTCTGGATCACAGGCAGTATATCTCCAGCTCTACCTACCAGTGACTGCATTAGATAAGCATTTGATCGCATTCCCAACACATACATATAAATGATGAATTGCAAAAAATACTTCCTTTGAAGGAATGTACTTGTGACAATAGTTACAGCAGAATCCTATAATTTTTTTACTCATAAGGCAAGTGTGCATAGGACTCCAGTCCTAGTGATCTACACTAAACTGCAGTTTCTCTTTCACCTCTTCCTACCCCAAGTTAGCCCAACACAAATGCAAGGAGGGGCATATTCATATTGTGAATGCCACTCAAAAAGGTTGCTGCTTATACAATTTTCTTTCTCCTAAGAGCAAGGGTGGGGAACCACTTTTTAACAGGCAGGCCAGATCAAAAAGTGGCCACTTGTCTTTTAACAGGTGGGTGGCTCTGTCAATCGCCTTACGTCATAAGGTGTTGGGGGATTCTGAGTCCGCTTGAAAGCAGCAGGCTTTGTATACCACGTTGAATTTAAACAGGGCCAGATGCAAGCCCTGTTGCAAAGAAACAATTGGAAGAACACTTGGGAGCTCCTAAGCAGAGCCAATCTAAGCAGGACTTGCATTGGGCACTGAATTTGCTTCCATGTAACTAGTTTAACTGTAAACATACAATGATTGCCAGTTAAGAAAATAGAAAAAGAGAGAGTTGTAAACAGGACCAATCACTAAAAGAGTAGTAACTTCCACTGCAGCCTTTTAGGACACTTTTTTTAAAAAAAGAGAGAGGCTAAAACTACATATAGTGGTTTCAGGTTTTTCTACAGACAAGGGGGGAGCAAAGCTGGTAACTTAAGCAAGCAGCATTAGTGGATGGGTGGTTAACACTCCCCCTTCATGCTGGTTTTGTGATTCCACCAGTCTACACACTCACAACTCTACCATATAGTCCCCATGGATGGAAAACTATCAATCACCCACTTCGTGCCTCCCCCTTCCCAGCACAGGTGCTATAATAAACATTACAGACCCTACTTCAACTGCATTTTCTTAGAAAACGATCATTGCAAGTGGATAACTACACACCAGGGGTGTAATAATAATAATAATAATTTATTTATACATACATACATACATACATACATACATACATACATACATACATACCCTATCCATCTGGCTGGGTTTCCCCAGCCATTCTGGGCAGCTTCCAACAGAATATTAAACTACAATAGTCCTTCAAACATTAAAAGCTTCCCTAAACAGGGCTGTCTTCTAAAAGTCTGGTAGTTGTTTTTCTCTTTGACATCTGGCGGGAGGGTGTTCCACAGGGCGGGTGCCACTACCGAGAAGGCCCTCTGCCTGGTTCCCTGTAACCTCACTTTTCGTAGTGAGGGAACCGCCAGAAGGCCCTCGGCACTGGACCTCAGTGTCCGGGCAGAACAATGGGGGTGGAGATGCTCCTTCAGGTATACTGGACCGAGGCTGTTTAGGGCTTTAAAGGTCAGCACCAACACTTTGAATTGTGCTCGGAAACGTAAGACACTATCCTCTTTCAGTACCCTCTCAGACTTACCTCCTAGCAATATGGGTATAACGTTTGACACAAAACAAATGGGTTAGAATAGCACCTGCAAATTTTGCCTCCTATCTTGGTTTTTGTGAACCACCCTGAGATCTACGGATGAAGGCCAGTATACATGATTGATAGATAGATAGATAGATAGATAGATAGATAGATAGATAGATAGATAAATAAATAAATTAGAGAGATAGATAGATAGATGATAGATAGATAGATAGATAGATAGATAGATAGATAGATAGATGATAGATAGATAGATAGATAGACAGACAGACAGGCCAGAGGCTTCCATTCTGTTAAATGAAAGCTGCTAAAAACATCCTACTGATGTGTTTTTAGTTTATTGCTGGATCTAATTTTTTAAATCTTTTAATTGTTTTACTAACTATTTTATTGTTTTACCCTTTTTGTAAACTGCTATGAGGGTTTGTTTTGTTTTTACAGTCTAGCAGTAAATAAATTTTATGAAATAAAAAAACACTCGGGAGGTACGTACAAACTGTAAGGGGGGAACGAGCAATTATCGGTTTTCTTTTCCACCTCTGCTCATGAGCTTGCTAGAATTTTATGCTTGCTGTTTTGGTATAAGCATGCACTCAGTCAACCTATATTTTAAGAAGAAAAGTTCAACCAGTTTTATTGTTTTATTTTTGCTATTTGGGCATACCTAATTACTACACACTGCTTTAAAGACCAAAGCAGACGTAGAAAATTTTATTGAGCCGTATTTGATTTAGTTCCAAAAGTCCATAGTTGGGGTGGAGGGAGTGGTCTCTCAGGAGAGTTACCCAAGGCAGGGAAAACTCAATAATCACATATAAGGAGGTTAATTGCGCCGGAGTGTTTAACTGGAAATTCCTCCATTGCTACCCTGTTGGTCGCAGCAAGATTACTAAATTCTCATCAACAGTGAGTAATCAGGACATCCTACTTGTTGAAATCTACCAAAGATTAGGAAGAATGCAGGCACAACAACTGAAAATAAGCAAACCTGAACTGAGAAATATAGGCTTCAACTTGGCAAAGCTAAATACTGAGAAACTGCAACTCAGATAAGAGCTGAAACCCAAGGAGAAAGACAGACACACAAGACCAAGTTGCTGATCCATAAACTGCTACAACTTGTACAAGAGCACGTGCAGGAGGAACAGAAGCCCAACTTAAAATGAGATACTGTGCCTGCAAAAGGTCCTGTTCACTTAAAAAAAAGGTTTTTTTAGTTTTGTTTTTGTTTTGCCTGCCAATGCAACATTTGAAAAGCATACAGTCATAAATAACCAAAGTTGTTGCACATTGATGGAAGTAGATATGGGCATGATTTAATTCTTCCGCAGTCCTGCTTTCTTTTCACTCATAAAGTAATCTAGTTCAGCACAGCCTGTCTGAAAACTTTGCTGTCATGGGTGGCTTCTGCATATTGCAAGAGGCTGACCTTACTGGACAGTATACTATGTACAACTCAGTTTACTTGATTTTCCTCTACCAATTCAAATACCAGGGAGATATGGAAAGCCAAACTCTGTACTTCAGGGTTACAGTGATTTGTAAAAGAAATAAAAATTTATTTAGCGTAAAGTTACTACTCAAAGCCTATGATGGAATATTCTAGCTAAGTGGAAGCCAATTATTTATACTCATTTTCAATAAATGATTCCCAAAATTATATTTATGAAATGCTAATTTAGTATGTTAAAAACAGCCATGTATCAGCATTGGTAAACTTTTACTTCAGTTGAACCCTATGCTCAATGTAGTAAGTGGTAAGGTCATTCAATAACCGGACTATAAAGATAAAGAAACCACCTTGCAAATTGGAGTGATAATTGAAGAGTATTCACTTGCTAAAGAAGAACTGAAGAATGTAACTTGAAATCTATACAGTTTTCTGACCTATTTAGTTAGAATAGACTTTTGCAATGACACACATTTTAAGCTATGTTTAGCTTCTTCTTAAAAGATTAGAAAGCTGCATTCTTGATGGAAAAACAGTAATGATTGTCCTATATCACATTTTAATTCCTTGTGCATTTTTATTTGATTTTATAAATAATATACACAATCATACTTTTTACCTAATTAGCAACTGTGTCATCCACAAATATTGTAAGAATTATTTCTACCCCTTCATCTAAGTCATTGACTGATGAAAAATGTTGAAAGTAGGTAGGACAAAGCCCTACAGAAGAACCCCCCTGAAAACCTCCCTCCATTTTGATGAGGAGCCACTGATGAGCACCAAGTATGGTTTTCCAACCAGCTGTGAATCCTTCTGACAATACTATTACCTAGCCCACATTTAAGCCACATTTAACAAAATTATCAAGGGGTACTCTGTCAGTCACTTTGCTGAAATCAAGATAGATTACACCCACAGCATTCCCACCATCCATTAACCTGATTTTAAAGAGTGATAAGATTAACAAGATTTATTCTTGACAAATGCTGGGTTCTACTAAGCACTTTCAAACTGATTCCCTTCTTCTCTGTTCTAATATCTTCCATGGTATCAGTCAGAAGACATCAGTTGAAATACCCTCTTTTACTACTAAATCTGCTTCCATGAAACACCTGTAAATTGTTTCAGGAAAGGATAATTTACATCACCACATTTGTTTGACTGTCCATGGAAAACTCCAACCACAATTTTATTTTTTCCCTCCATTTATTTTGACCCAGATGGCATATCCACAAGGCTACCATGTTCACTCTCATGAATTCTCTGCAGATATGACCATCTTTGACATATAATGCTACTCTCTTTCTGTTGCACCTATTCTTTTTTGAACAATTTGTAACCTTCAATTATTACATTCAAATCACACGAGTTTCCCCACCAAGTCTGTTATACCCAGCATATTGTATTTATCTTCCTGTATTTGGAGTTCAAACTCATTTATTTTCAATATGCTGCATATTAGTGTATAGTCACTGAAAGCCTTGCAAATTCTGCTCCAATCTCTCTCCTGAGATTTTAGAGTTTGCTAGTCAGCCACACAATCCCCCCTGTTCTCCTACAGCACACAGATCCCTATCTTACCTTTTAAACTTACCTATCTCCAACTGCTACAGAATTTAGTTCAAAGCTCTTGATCAGGTTCATATTTTTTCTTTTGCCAGACACTTTTTTTCCAGTCCTAGTAATTTGCAGCCCATCTCCTTCCAGTAGTCCTTCTTAAGGAAGCTTGCACCAGTCCCAGAAACAGAACTTCTCCCATCAACTCTAACAGCTTGAAGTATTATTCTCTCTCTTCATAGCCCTCTACATTTTATAAGTAGAAATGGCATGACCACTACTTAAGTTCCAAGTCCTTCACTTTCATCCCCAGAGCTTCATACATACATATGATAGTCATAGTTGTGCTAGGCAGTACTGTTTGATCTCACATGGTGTGCAAGAAGGAATAATCAGCAGTTTTGGTAAGTCTGACAAACCTGTCCCTCACTTCCTGAATTCACACAATGGGAAGGCAGCTTATGTCACAAGTTAACAGGTCTGGTACATTCACAAGCCACTCTGTACCTCTCAGTAGGGAGTCTTCAACCACCACCACAACACTTCTCTTCCTTTTTCTGCAGGCTATGACTGTCACCTTTGTTCTTGAAGCACTGAAGAGTATTCCTTCCCACCAAGAATATCTTTCTGTAGCTATCCAACAAGATGTTCAGAGCTGTTCTTGTTGAATTAATACTGAAAGTTATTTCTTAGCTCTATTGTTCAAACTGGCTTCTGATTCTCCTGCTCCAGTCTTTCTTGAGGTTTCTTCGCAACTCCGGTTGTCATCTTCTACTCTGATACTCTTTCTACTTTTGTCTTTGTTACAATGTTTCCAATTTCCTGCTCAATATCGCCTTCTATTCTCCAATGAGGTAAGGAAGTATGGAAATTTGCTCCTGTTATCCTCTTTTCATCCCTTCCAACAGAGCAACAGGGTTATACCTGCAGCTGGTGTGGTCTATGGTGCTTTCAGGCAAGAAACTCACATTGCAGGCCACCGCCATTAGAGTCCTTGCTGTTCATTTTCTTGGCTCTGGTGCATGTTCTAACACCCGCCTCCACTGATGAAGCAACCTTCCTTCATCAATCGTTTATTGCTTGAAAGTTACCAGAGTTCCTGTGGTGAGCTGCTTAGGAGAGAATTTTAGCCTGCTAATAAAATGAGTGGCTCCATTTAGCATGTGGCATCATCAGCAAAGGGCGCTGGTAAAGCCTGCAGAGCAACTGTTACCTTATCAGACACCCGACCTCTCATGGCAAAGGGTGAATCCAGTGTTGCTTCAGGGGTTACAAGACTGCAGTAGGCCTCACGGTGCACAGCAGAAAGACTTCTGTATTAGTGTGGAATTTCTTGATAACATTTTCACTCTCACTTTTACAAAAGGTTAAACAAATCTCTGCCTTATTAGAAAATCAAAAGTAGGACCACACAGAGAGTCTGTTCTAAGTAAGTCTAGGATCTTAACTTATTCACGATGCTGAGGATCTTTAGAGAAATGCAGGAAACTTTTCTTTCAATTTAAGGAATCTGAATGTGCAAATATTTAAACTCATATCACATGTAACAAAGTCCAATATTGGAAGTGTCAATATTGTTTCTCATCCAAACAGGAACAGCAACTTTCAAGATCACAAATATACTAGAAGCAAGTCAACCACATCAAACCCCATACTTTCATTATACTTCATATATGACCGTTTAAGCCGGTGATAGCCAACATGGTACCTCCAAATGTTGCTAGACTACAACACCCATCATATCTGACCATTGCCAAAACTAACTGGGTTAACTGTGTTTTAAATAACATTCCTGTATACCAACAGCATTAGAGTGCAACATGTTGGATATTCCTGATTTAAGAGCAGAAACTAAATGCTTACCTAGTGGTAAAATCTTTAAATCACTGTAAACAAAGCCTGGTATAATTTTTAAGATGGCTATGTGCCAACAGGAGGTTTAAGAGCTAGTATTTATTTTTATTTTTGTTACAAGAAGCTTCCTAAAATCACACCACAAGTCCAAGAAAATAGTAGCCTGGCATATGTGACCAAAATATCAAGCATGAATGCAAAGGAGTGGGGGTTCTTTTTAGGCCCCTTTTGGGGCTGGGGGAAGGTCTCCTCCAGAGTAGCATCTGACATGTAAGGAGATTATTTTTATATATATATATATATATATATATATATATATATATATGCTTTCGTAGATTTTTTCGTAGATATATATATATATAAAATCAAAGTGAGCTACTCTTTTGGGCATTAACACAGGACTCTTCTTTCCAATTAGTGCTGCACTAAATACTAACACTTAGATTTTAATGTCAAAAACCTTTGGAAGATGCAAAATCTTCTCCAGACCTTCTGCCTTTTATTATTATTATGTTGTAGAGATATTACGCTGCTGCTACATCATTTGGAAAAAGTAACTCTTCTTCACCAAAAAATAGGAATCAAGTGCTGAATGTGATAAAACCAAAGGTGATTGGCTACGTTACTGAGAGCAAATGAAGCAGTATTTTGACTTCCGTTTGGATGTCCATGAAGAGGGGCAAAGAACTTCCCAGCTCCCAAGGCAATCTACATTTTCAGCAAAAAGTTTGCTTCCTATCTTGATAGACTGAAGAAATACTTCCCTCTCACAACAAACATGTTTTTTTTACCCTTTTACCCCACTTCATCCCAAAAAAGTCACCCAAGGAACAGCTCATGAAGGGGTTCATGAAAATATTACCAAAATTATTTCCCTTGCCCTTCCATTTCAACTTGGAACTAATTTCAATACTTAAGGTAAAGGTAATTTTAAATATATTGCTACATCATTAATTTTGATCCCTGCCTGGAATCTTATAAACAAGAAATGTGTTTACAGTGCTCCATAATTAACATTTACATAACTCAAGTTTATAATTAGCAACTTACCTAGCAATTAAAAATTGCCTCCAGGCTACTGCACTGATGCAGGGATATAGCTACATGGCTCTCCCACTCTAATTCTATTTTAATATATTTATATATAATTTCAAAACATGTATTACCCACTCTTCAGCCATACCTCCCAGAGTGGCTAAATAAATAACTAAATAAAATACAATAAAATCTGACAAACCCAAATTTGATGGACAGTTAAAAGTCCAGCATAAAAAGAACACATTAATTACCATAGATTCCGGCGTATAAGACGACTTTTAACCCCGGAAAAGAGGTTAAAAAGTTGAGGGTCATCTTATTCACTGGGTATGGCTTCCTCCAGGCGCCCACCGCTGCTTCGGAAGCTGCCAAAGCTGCCGCAGCAGCAGCAGTGGATGGCACGCTCCAGTTTAGTATCGCTGGGCAGCTTCACCGGGCAGCTCCCTCCTGGCGCAGAGCCCGCTGCCCACTGTCACTGCCCAGTGAAGTGTATAAGACTGCCAATTTGGGGGGTCGTCTTATACGCCCAGTTGCCTAATACGCAGGAATCTACAGTATCTACTGGCTAGTTAAGGTGACAGAAGAGAAATAATTCAGCACTCAATTTCTATGACATTGTACAACTGTATCATGAAGGCTTGAGCATGGGAATTTCTCTTTCCCTCATAGTATTGGGAGACAAAGGTTCATGAAGAAATAAGAAGAAGAAGAATTTATTTATACATACATACATACATACATACTTACTTACTTACTTACTTACATACATACATATATACATACCCATCCCAGCCACTCTGGCAGGTACCCCCTTCAGACCTATCTGCAAAGCTGATACCAGTATTCAAGGGTAACTATTCACAATAAGTTCTATTATGCACTTAATACAGGGGTCAGCAACCTTTTTCAGCTGTGGGCCAGTCCACTGTCCCTCAGACCACGTGGTGGGCCAGACTATATTTTTTTTTTGGGGGGGGGGGAATGGACGCATTCCTATGCCCCACAAATAACCCGGAGATGCATTTCAAATAAAAGCACACATTCTACTCATGTAAAAACACCCGACAGGCCCTACAAATAACCCAGAGATGCATTTTAAATAAAAGGACACATTCTACTCATGTAAAATCGTGCTGATTCCCGGACCGTCCACGGGCCGCATTTAGAAGACGATTGGGCCGCACCTGCCCCACAGGTTGCCTACCCCTGACTTAATACATTCTTAAGCATTGTACAATGATTGGAACAGATCTTACAAGCTGAGACATATGACACTAAAGCAGGTGTGGGGAACTTGTGGCCCTCCAACTGTTGCTGGACTACAACTTTCATTACTCCTGTCTACTGTCCATGCTGCCTGCAACTGATGTGAGCGGGAGTCCCTTCCCTGCACTAAGGGAAGGCAGGAAGAGGAGTGGCAGTGAAAATATGCAGATTCAAGTGTCAGTTACTAATAGCTATATGATGACTACAAAACAGAGTCCTTGCAGGGAAGGAGACATATGACAGTTGATCCTGGCCTGATTGAAGAAGAAGAAGAGGAGTTTGGATTTGATATCCCGCCTTTCACTCCCCTTCAGGAGTCTCAAAGCGGCTAACAATCTCCTTTCCCTTCCTCCCCCACAACAAACACTCTGTGAGGTGAGTGGGGCTGAGAGACTTCAAAGAAGTGTGACTAGCCCAAGGTCACCCAGCAGCTGCATGTGGAGGAGCGGGGACGCGAACCCGGTTCCCCAGATTACAAATCTACCGCTCTTAACCACTACACCACACTGGCTCTGATTGCTGGAGGGGGCTTGTATTTCCCCCCTCCTCTCCTGCTACATCCAGGTATAATAGTTATGGACAGTGGTAGTACTATCAGTAGTTCAAAAAGCCACCCAAACTAATAGGATATAGCCATTCTTTTAGCAGAGGAAACTTTATAACATTTCGTTATTTGAAATGGTGTTTCACCTAGGGATGGAGAGGTAACCTGCAAAGAGGAATAGGAGGCCTGGTACAAACGACACGTGTTGCTCTTACTTCCTAAAGCAACACAAACCTGTCTGGAAAAAATACAGGTGGGTGAGAGGTTTCAACATAAATCAGGCATGTCCAAAATCCCTTTCGGGGGCCTAATCCGGCCCACCAGTCCATTTAATCCAGCTCCAGTAGCAGTATATGTCCTGGGGGTAAAATCCTAAAAAAAACTTCAACGACTTTGGTCAGCCTTCACGCATGTTCACTTCATCAAATCTGGCCATCTTTGGAAAATGTTTGGGCACCCCTGACATAAATGAAACACAGGATATAAAAACAGATCCTGGCTGGATGACACAGTGCAGACAGGCAGAAAGCGCAAATGCCTGCATGAGTCTTTCCTTGCCTGATGGAAGGTCCCTCTCCAAAAAACAATAAAAAATAAACTGTGAGAATCCCTTGTTTTAAAGTTATGCAGGCTTGGACTCAGACCTGGTGTTGCACTAAATAAGAGCTCCTATCATTTAAAGAAGGGACCAAGATCCTTGGTGGAAGACGGGGGAGGTAATGTCCAGTGATTCTCCCTTTCCCCTGCAGTCCTTTATGCCTCCTCCCCACAGTATTACAGAGGGTTCCCCAACCCTCCAGAACAGATTTTTAGGGGGAAAGGTATAGGGGGCCACAGAAGGAATTGGTGAAGACTGTTTTACCACCCCCATCCCATTCTGCCCATGTCAAAGTCCAGCTGGTGTAGTTCTGCTCTGGGCAACTCCAAATTCCATGCATCAGAATTTTATTTTTTTACAAATACTGTATTAGGCATTTGATATTTAAAAACTTCAGTGTTCAGATCCTAAGAAGGCATAATAAACATTGTTTGTCCAGATGTTCATTCTTCTTCTGCAACATGGATACATTTTGATGCTACAATGAAAAAAGTCTCCTTTCAAAAAGCATCACTTACCAGTAACTACTATGCTGCTCATGTTAGAGTTCGGACTATTGAGTACACTGCCTGAAAGAAGCTCGTCAGATCCTCTCTAAAAAGAAAAAAACAGTAAGCACTTTGCCATTTAAAAATGCAAACACTAATATTAAGCATGTAAGTTTGAAATATCTTTTTTTTTAAAAAAAGAGTATCTAGGAAACCTAGTTAGAGGCCTGATTCACATCAAACAAAAGTTTAAAACAAATTATTGCTTAATGTGAATGAGCAGCACACTAATGCAAACAACTCAAATATTCCTGAGTACTCCTCTCCTCCTCCTGCCATGACATGGACAAAACAAACCAGAGCTTGGCTTGTCATCCAAATTAAGACTCCTAGTTTGTTTCCTCCTAAACAAACCAGAAGTGATAAGCAACTTCTCACTGCTTGTGGTTTTTTTTGGTGGGGGAAACAAAGTACGAATTCAGGTTCAGACATGGGAAATGAGAACCTCAGGAACTTTTGAGCAGCGTGCAACAGCACAGAGCTTGTTCACGTTAAATCACAGTTTGTTTTAAACTATGGTTAAAGGTGATGTATGAACGAAGACTTATCAGATTTCCTCCACCACTCTTTTCAGGTAGCCAGTCAAAATAAACTAAAATTATTAACATGCAATTGTTCATCCAGTCCAATTTCTTCACTGAAAACTGTACATAATTTGTAAAGATAGCAAGTTACTCAACAGCCTGTGGAAAGATTAAAATGTTTTAAGCAACTAAGAGTGCATCAACTTCAGTTAGCATCCTTAGCTTGCAACAGTCATGAAAAAAATAATATCTATATACAATCAAAATGATATTTGTAAAGGAACTTGAATATTATTATTTTTTTGCTATGATTTCTAATCTAGCTATTTAGGTCCCATCTCCTTTTTGGTCTTTTCCAGTTTCAAAATGAACTTTTCAGACACAACAAGAAATATTCCAAAGACATAAATCATAAAGGGTCAAGTTACCCTTAAATTTGTAAACTAAGATCAATTTCTTGCAATGCATATGAAATGTGGCAAAGTATATTATTTTGCTGCTTCCTCATGTTGCAATCACAGTAGACTTTTTTATTGATATTTTATTTAAATCTGATTTTTGCTTTATATTTCAATTAAGTGATTTTTTAACAAGCAGGATGAAAATGAAATATGAACTTAATGCAAAAATGTAAATTATATACTTATCTTAAAACTGCATATATAACCCTTTTCAAATATAATGGCTGTGTTCAGCCACAACATTAAACTATGATTTGGTGCTACATAAACAAGCCTTAGACTCATACAATTCTACTTCCCCATCTCTGGCATAGCTGCAAATGGTGACTAGAAGCATTTACTTCCATTTTCTACCAATCAAGATTTGCCAATATATCAAAACCATTGCAAACTATTGTTAACTTTAACTATAGTTTGTCCAAACAAGTAAATTTCAAAAGGTGGTTTACAAACCGCTCTTGGACCAATGAACCATAATTAAAACTAAGGCTAAAGTCGAAATGTAGCTCTAAACCATTATTTAGCACTACATTCAAACAAGAACATTGAATTAAAGTCTGTTTCTATGTAAAAAGAAAACTAATTCACTTCAAAGGGCTATTAATATAAATACATTACAAGCAGTCACATATTATGTTCTCATTGCAGGAAATTATGAATCAACAAAATTGCCTGGATATTTATTTTCTTTGAGCCCTGTTTAGGAAATATATGAAGAAGATATCAATGAAAATCTTAATTCAAATCAATGATTTAAGTCAACTTTTCTTCTTGCTCATTTCAATAATAATTTAAATTAACTTATTCACAAAGCCTCCCAAGTGGATACTATCACTTAGAAATGAGCCCCAAACTAAAGTGATAGCTAGTAATGTTTTTGTGACTGGCGTATGTTCTCAGTAGTCAGCCCCACTTTCACATTTCGCATCAGCTGAATTTCCAAATTGTTTTCAAAAGGAAGCCTAAGTACACCAAATACGACTGAAGTTGGTTGAAGGCACTGCACATTATGGATGTCACCTATGTATCCAGCAGCAACGCTGAATGTAAAATAACATCAAAGTGTGAAGCTGATCCTTCAAGAAGCCAACCCAATTCAGAACAGGTTCAATATTGCTCCCATGGAAAGATATGCCATTATCAGCTAATGACACTTCTCTCTTATCTTGTCAGTTTACTAATGAGCATGATATGCACCTATTCAGGACACCTATGCCCACATCTGGATTTAATGAAAAGAAATGAGAGAGCGCTTGGTATCAATCATATATTGATTTTTCATGAATGCATTGAACAGTGCAAAGCACAATACAAAACCATGAAGGACACCATAGAGTAAATGCCATGATACTGAGCTACAGTATCCCACCATCACTTTCAGTTCCTTCTTGGTGGACAGATTCTGGTATAACTCAGAACTGAGCCGGAAAACTGCTCCAGGACAAGCAATCCAAAAGTATGTAATTGGTAATGGTATCTAATGTGACTCTGAGGTTATGGAAAATCAACAAGGATCCTTTCCCCTGGCATTAATCATCCACCAAACTGTCTCAAAAATGAAGCAGATGTCAGAATAAAGTACATCTAGAAGATCAGGATCACTCAGGAATGCCCTAGAGCTCAGCAGCCACTACCTGCTTGATCTCTTGAAAGGCAGATTAATCACCACGCAATAACGGGGGGGGGGGGGGAAGGATCACAGGCCAAATATGAAAGCCAAGATTGATCCTCAGATCACAGGTTCACCACCCATTTCCATAAAGCCCTAGCCAGCATGGTTCATAGTTAGGAATGACAGGAGTTTTAGTCCAAACCATCTGGAGGGCACCACCTGGGGGAGTACAATCCCAAATGAGATTGAACACCGCATTAGCGGTCATACCAGTCACCTACCAACAGCACCTCCATCTTGTCTGAACGGAGTTTAGGTTGTTAAATTTCATGCAAACCACTACTGTCTTCAGACACAAATTCAGTATGCCTGTGTCATCTCATATGCATTGATAAAATGAAGAAAGAGCCTGGTGATAATCCCTTACCCAAAGTTATATGGAGCATAAGGCACAAAAGGAAGTCCTAATGGACTCCAGAATACTGATGCAATGGCTCAGAGCAATACCCCCCAGCACCACCTTCTGGAACTGTCTCTCTAAGCAGGAAGCAAATTATTGAATCATGGCCCCTCCAGCTCCAATACTAGGTAGCCCCTCCAGCAGTATACTATGTTTGATGGTATCAACTGCTGAGAGATTCAGACATATTAGCAGGATCACACTTCACTTTTCCTTCTCCTAATAAAGTTCATATAAAATAACAACCAATGCAGTTTTAGTTCTGATGACAAGCCGGAAGCTATACCGAAGTCAATCTATTTCATCATCATTCAAACTATGCCTGAATTTTACAGTCACCACCCTCTAGCCATAGACAAACTTTGGAGTATAGGGAAGGTTTTAGTTGAACAACAATCATGACTATATTTGGTGTCTAGAAAGAGTTCCTTTGGAAATGGCCTCAAACCCACCTCCTTCAAAATGACTGCAACTATTTCTTCTCACAAAGAGGTATTAATCACTCCCTGAATCCAGCTGGTCAACCCTCTCCTTGATCAGCATAAATGAGTCAGGAGAGGCATGGAATTGAACAGACAGGCTGAATTTAGGCTGTATTCCTCGAAACACCTCCGTATCTTGAAATTTATCCCCAAAAGAGAGGAAATTTAAATTGTATTCCCTTCCTTAAGCACCATAATAGAGCAATAAATTTGGTTAGGTACTTAGCTAGTGCCAACAATACGCTGGGTACAGTCAAAGATCTGATTCTACAAATATTAATCTTATCCTTGCACCCACAAATATGTAGTATCTTAGCAGGACATTCTTGTCTCCTAGGCCTACACAGAAAATATCTGTTCTAGATTTGCCACAGTAGAGAGATTTTTTTTTTTATGCCATCTGTCCACATAGCTGAAACAGGGCCATAAATTCTCTCCAATTCTCTGAGCCTATCATAGTAGGTCAAGTGATGACTCACCCTTTAATCTCTTTAATTACTAGGAAAGCATAACACAGGCATTTAGGTTTTTGAATAGCAAGAAGAAGAAAAACTTTGAATTCCCAAGTATTCAAAACCTTATCACCTCATTAAGCCATTAACTTTGGAATAAGAATAAGAATAGTAACATGTTAGCTAGGGCATTTCTACACGATTAAAGAACATTGCAGAAATACAGAAGGCGTTAAAAAAAATCTGTGGTGCATTAATTTATGGAGGAGGGGACGTAAGTGCCCAGAGTGTTCTCCTGTTTATATTCTGCTTCCCATTGGTCTCTGATTGGCAGCTTTGAGAACAGGAGGTTGGACTTGATGGACCCTTGGTCAGATCCAGCAAGGTTCTTAAGTTCTTATAAAAGGCATGAGAGTAGTCACATAACTTTGAAGGTTAAAGTAATTTTTGTATATTACTTTACCTCTGGAGCCATTAACTAGGAAGGAAAAGTGATTTTTTTTTGCTCTATAATGCTCACAGGCAGTGATCACATAGATATGAAAAAAATCATTTATAAAATAGGTTGTATCTCATTACAGACAATTGTAAGTAAATCAATTCTTATTCATTTAAGCTGTCCTCCTAATGTTTTCTGTAGACTACATACAACATTTCATTGCCTAACAAAAAAGAAACTATGATTATAGAGTTCCAAGTATTTAGGTAAGTTGTTTTCTTGGATGGAAACCTGGACCTGAAACATATTTTCATACACTTCCACAGTACAGATTTTGACCTTCCTTGGAATAAAGTTCTTGTCATTATCTCCCATGCCTCAAAAATATATTTTTTTAAATCAAGTGGGTTGTGTGTTCCAAATATTTCCAAACAAATCTGTGTAGGTGGTTTCAAATAAAAAGTGATTCAGTCTACAAGTCAAATACAGTGGTGCCTCGCAAGACGAAATTAATTCGTTCCGCGAGTTTTGTCGTCTTGCGATTTTTTTCGTCTTGCGAAGCACGGTGTCGGGAAAGTTTTGGAAAAGCTTCAAAAATCACCAAAGTCTTTAAAAACCTCAAAAAAGGCTACCACACCGCGTTCTATGAGTTGCTCCTCGAAATCAAGTCGCAACTGTATTAACGGTGTTAAGAAAAAGGAAACAAACTTGCAAGACGTTTCCGTCTTGCGAAGCAAGCCCATAGGGAAAATCGTCTTGCGAAGCAGCTCAAAAAACCCTTTCGTCTAGCGAGTTTTTTGTCTTGCGAGGCATTCGTCTTGCGAGGTACCACTGTACGGATTTACAAAACTAATAGCCTAATTTCACTAACAGAAATAACTGCAATAGAGTATATGGTGAAGCACTGTATATTTGTACAAACACACCTGTCCCATTATAGCAAGGACCACATAAATCAGCAAAACCTATAATCAGCTACTATTCAAACAGCAATTCCTATACTGATAACTGGAATAGGCAATATACATTTTGTAAAGCAGAACTGTAAACCAGCAATTTCTTGTGCTTTTTGCAGGCAAAAAATGGAATCATCACCATAGCCAAGAAGTTGCCAGATGGAAACCCCTAAACCAAAATCAGTCTAACAAAGGCCAGCTTTCCCCTCCCATACAGTCCCTCCTCTAAGAATTCGTTGCCCAGACTCATATCCAGCTCTAGCCATTTTAAACATGTTCCAAGGAGGAACAGCAAGATTAGGTTGTTAGGTACACAAAAAGTACATCCTAGACTCATGCTTTTGGAAATGTTCTAGAATATTCGCACAAATCATTTAGGGCCTATAAAATTTTGTCTACAGCTCTAGTTAGAAGAGTTCATACAAATTAAACTGTATGACTTGCCTTGAGGAAGAAAACTGTGATCATTTCAGAAAGATGTGTGCGCCCAATGAATCCATACAGCCAGACAGATTTTTAACCTGCACTGCCCAATTTTCACTTTATGAAAAGCCATTTAACAACAGAGCTCCATTCAATTAATTGGTTTTTTGATGTCAGTCAGCTGGTCAGCTACAAAGCATGCCAGGAAATGTTTTGCTTCCCACTACCATTGTATTCTTATAAGTTATTAGTTAATATGTATTACTTTATTTTAAGTCATTTCCAGTTAAGAGGCGCGGTTAATGACATGCTTATTCTGCTGAAGAAGGAAGGCAGCAAGCCAGACAGTCCTTTGACCAGAACTGTGCTGATATCACCAGTGATGCTTTTGACAAATTAAACTATCTCCTCAAAACTGTCAGTTCAACTCTGCAAAAGGCAAAATGCCATCTGGAAGAATGACAGTTTATATTCTTCTTAGAGGCAGTTGCGTTGAAGAATATAAGATGGGTGCTCCCAGAATTCAATTCCATTTTCAAAGTATATATGCTTAGCTATGAGAGATTCTACTCCTGTTACTGGTCCAAATATGTTCACATGCTCCCAAAAGAAAGGCATATTCATTTTATAAGCACAGCACTGTACCATAGTAAGCTTTATCTAAAGTCAGGTATGGGGTAGCAGACGTCTCAGGATCCACTGGTAGATGAATAATTTACAGTGGATTTAAAGGGTGTCTGGCTATCAAATATTTAAGAACAAAGGAAGCTAGGGAAAATAAGAATGATTTGCATGTGAAAGGATTTCAAAAGCAATTCTGATACTGAAAACAAATTCCTAGACATAATGTATGCTCAGAGGTACATTGTTGCTTAATTCTTTCTCTTACCACCACCGTTTTTCAAGCACTGATGTAGCACGGTATATGAGTATAAAGTACAAAGCACCTGGCCTTTACCCCATGTTAATCCGAACTTACAATTTTACAGGTTCCATGTTTCAGAGCAGTAGTATTTTTAATCAAGACTACCCAAAATAAACCAGGATCTCAAATACTCCAAAATTCAAGGTTATTACTACCTGTTCTCCTAGTATAATCTGTTCTCAGATTAGACAGTTTTGAAGATTCTTACTACAGGTCCAGTGCAAGTATGTTTTTTTATCCGAGAGAATTCTTTGAGATTGCATGTTCCCATCTTCCATGTTAATTCCCCTTTCCATTTCATGGCCTGCTTTTGCTATGATGTAACATTACAGTTACATTGGTGCAAATACATAATTAACATTAACCAGAATCCTTCATAACGAGGGTTTGCAAACCCACTTCAAAGCTTGCATAGAAGAGCCACCCTGTTTAACACTAATGCTACATAATTAGTATTTCATACATAAGGTTAGTTCACATCATTTAATACTGCATGTAGAAGCAGGCACACAATACCAATTACCATGCTTTGGTCCTTGGTTGCACAAACCATAGCTTAGGTTTGGATTAAATGGTAAACTGTAGTTTGTGGAGAATCCAGAACCCAGGATTAAGTAAAGAAATCATGGCATATGAAGGGAAGCAGGAGGGTGACTTGGAGGTGTCTGCTCATGCATGTAATGTCAAACCACAATTTGGCAATATCAGAATCACACATGTAATGTAATACCACAGTAAAAGCAAGCCACAAAAGAAAGGAGACATGAGTGCACAATCTACAACATATAGTGGTACCTCTGGTTGCGAACGGTATCCGTTCCAGAGGCCCGTTCACAACATGAAGAGTGCAACCTACAGCGGCGCATCTGCGCACGTGCGGGTTGCAATTTGCCACTTCTGTGCATGCGGGTGACATCATTTTGCACATCTGCACATGCGTGAGCCACGAAACCCGGAAGTAACCCTTTCGGGTACTTCCAGGTCGCAACATGAAAGAACGTAACATGAAGCAGACATAAGAACGTAACATGAAGCAGACATAACATGAGGCATGACTGTACTTCCAGTCTGCGGTCTAGAAACTGAGAACATTATGGCTCCCTTTGGGTCAGTGATTAGAATCCTAGACCTTTGCAATGTTCATAATATAGCTAGAATCTAGATCCTTTCAGTCCTATTTTATGAACTCTACATTAAATATATTAAAAACTCTCCAATTCTAGTTCCACTTAAGTCACACAGTCCCTACAACAATTACCCTGCAAAGGGTATATCATCACCAGTATATACACATACATACATATATACTGAAGGAGAGGGCAGTGGACTGTTATTGTGAGAGCATGGGTTATACCAATCCTGCAACGCAGCCCACAAAAGGGCCCAGGGAGTCATAAGGTTTTTCACTATGAGGGCAGAGAGGTCTGCCCTTGGAGAGGGAGATGTGATTTCCTAGGCCTCCAGTATGAAGTAAGGGAAAGGTACGTAGCCAGTTCTGTTCTGACAGAGCATGAACACTGGAAAGTGCAGAAAGAAAGCATTCCAGAAGAGGCGGTGGATCCACATCTCCTCCATTCCCCAGACACACACCTGGAACATGGGACAAATTACACAACTAGCAGAAAAAGGAAAAGGAAAAAAAAAAACCCACAGGTGTGGCTGGGCATGGAAAGAGGCAGTTCATCCACTTTCAGTTATGTCCCCCACCGACCCTTACAGATTGCTCTGCACATATTGAATTATCCAAGCACAGGAAATTGAACCTATGTTGCTGTAAATCTAAAATCTCTTTTGATACCCACATTTGAAATATCCTGCCTGGCCGGACAGAATGTTGCCAGACTGAGATAAATTGATCAAAAGACATACGAAAATATAGCCAGTATAGGACTCGTGAAACGTGTATTCTTTGCATACTTTAGGATTGTTATTGGAGGAGAGCAGTGTTCTTGTGTTCTTAAGAGCTGCATGGCAGACAGAAATCCAACTGGTTAAACCCTTTCTGGGATGGAAATACAATTATGGGAAAAGCTTCATCTGTTGACATTCTGTCAGTCAGTCATTGTATTTGTGTATGGCCCCCAGAATGATTTTTTTTGGTGGGTCAATGACCCTTTATAGAAAGAAAAAGTTTCCCATCATGGCCTTATACTTACCAAACAATCAAATTCACATAGGGTTACAAGGTCACCTGACATGGTTAAAGTTTTCCCCACTATGGCAAAATGTATTCAATTTCTATTTAAGTTACAGTAATTATTTATAAATTTGTATCTATAAATATAAATTAACATACACAAGTTATTTGCAGATTGGTCCCTCTTTTGTGGGTGGGGCTGAGGAATCAATCCACATACAGTGTACTAAAAGCAGAAAATGCTGCTGGCACCCCTGACCGAAAGTGACCGGGACAAATAGTCAACATGACAAATTAACATTTCATACCAAATTTAGGATTATTTATTAAATTCATAACCTACCTTCACACCAACTGCAACATCAGTGACAATGCTGAAAAAGAAAATAAAATTTTAAAAGGGGGAATTCACTTTTATTTCTCTTTTCTAATGAGAAAGGCATTCTCTTTGAAACCAAACATTCAATATATTTTAAATATATTGGCATTAAAATGCTTACTTGTAATAATTTAGACTTACTCATGACATACTGAAGTAACAAGGTGGCAAGAACTACCTTGGTGCCACACATACAACCAAACTTGGATTGGTGATAATGGGAGCCAAAAAGGATAAAGAATAACTTTTGTTCATGTTTTGTTTACAACTGTAAAACCACATACAAGAGAGCAAATCTGACCTAGGCAGATCTAATCAAGCCCAACAGACCAGGCTTATAAAACTAGATGTAGACGAAGTTCTTTTCCATGTCTCAAAACTAGAGTCTGGAGTCACTGAAGCTGAATGGTGGGGAAATCAGGATAAGCAAAGGGAAGTACAGTGGTACCTTGGTTCTCAAACTTTATTTGTTCCAGGAGTCCATTCAACTCCCAAAACCGTTCAAAAACCAAGGTGTGGCTTCTGATTGGCTGCAGGAGCTTCCTGCACTCAATTGGAAGCCGCACCGGACGTTTGGCTTTTGAAAAACATCTGCAAACTGGAACACTTACTTCCGGGTTTGTGGTGTTCGGGAGTCAATTTATTCGACAACTAAGCCATTCGAGAACCAAGGTACCACTGTACTTCTTTACACAGTACATAGTTAACACTATGCTACTATGAAATGTGATGATTACTTCAGAAAGGTATTATAAAAGTTAATGGGGGGGAAAGGCTATCATGGCTACATAATAGCTATACAGTGGACACACGGGTTGTGAACATGATCTGTGCGGTATGCACGTTCACAACCCGCAGCATTCGCAACCAGCGTCTGCGCATGCGCGGGTTGCGATTCAGTGCTTCTGCGCATGCGTGACCACTGAAACCCGGAAGTAACCTGTTCCAGTACTTCCGGGTTTCAGCAGTCCGTAACCTGAAAAACGCAACCTGAAGCGTCTGTAACCCGAGGTATGACTGTATGCCACCTCCAGCATTTGAGGCAGCACACCTCTGAATACTAGTTGCTGGGGAACAAGAGTGAAATAGGAGTACTGCCCTCATGTTGCAGGCATCTGATTGGCCAATGTGAGAAAAGGATGATGGATAGGGCTTTGGCCAACAGGACTCCTCTTATGTCCTTAATGTCAACAAAGAGTTGCACAGGCAATTCAGCAAATGGATTTTAGCACGGCAGGGCAAGAAACTTCATAAAGCCTAGAACTAGATCCCAGCACTGAATGTGGATGTAGCAAATAGCTGATCAAGAGAATACAACTTGTGCGTATAATAATCTTGCCTGCTGCCCATCCACCAGCTTGGTTTCGAGTTATATGCAAGCCTGGGCCACGGAGGTTGACTAACTTTCCCAAGTCTTAGCATGGCTCGTCATGCTCCTGTTATGATCGCAAACCATCATACCATTATTTTATTTCTTTTATATATATATAACAAAAGCCAGTGAAACCATTTTATGATGTACACAAGAGCTGCCCAGCTTCATTTCAAAAGCAGATTCAAGTCTGGCGAAGGCAGTAAAAAAATAATAATCAGCCCTCTATTTACGCTGTCACTGAGCAGGGCCCAGAAAGCGGGACTTCCCAGCTTCCAATAAAAAGAGGGCCTTGCCTGTGATACGTCCGCAAGCTGCCCACCCAAGCTCCTCACCACCAATGGAGGGAGGCCCTTTGCCTTGTTTCCATATGGCTGACGCCTGCAATCCCTGCCTTCCTTTCCTTCGGCTTGGTCTGCCTTGTCTCCAGCAAACACAAAGGCATCTTTTTTTTCCACCTTGGGAGGTTGGGAGAAAAGAGGTGGCATGTACACACACAAGGCCTCAATGGAAACAAAAGAGCCTCCTTCCTCCTGCTTCCTTTGCCCCAAATGGGGGGCATCGCTGCTGCTCCTCTGTCACCCTAACCCAAATGAAACAATGGGGAGGGGTGAGCTCGGGAGGGACGGGACGAGGGAGGAGACAAGGGAAGGGAAGAAAAGGGCGTTCCCCATGGGGAAAGGGGCCAGTAACGTGTGAACGCGGGGATGCCACGGGTCGCGGGGATGTAACAAGGGAAAGGAGGGGGGGCCTCTCCCCACAGGGGCCTTGTCTAGCCCAGCATCCCAGCGGGGATACCTCCTTCCAGAGGCCCAGGCCTCTGTCAAAAGGCAAGACCGGCCCCCCAACCACCGCCCCTCACCCAGGGCAGTGACAGCCGCCTCGCCAGGCGCCTCCCCCCGGGGAGAGGAAAACACCCACACACGCCCCTCTTCTGCCCTCCTCCTGGGACCCCCAGGCTTTCCTCACGCCCCGAGCCCGGCAGGCGGGAAGGAAGGAGCTCGGGAAGCGCCCCTGACACGTAAGGGATGCACTGCCTGCCCCCCTCGGAAAAGGGGGAGAAGGGAGGCGAGAGAGGCGGCGGCGGCAACTCTTTCCTCCCTCTCTTCCTCCCGGTGGCGGCGGCAGTGGCGGCGTCCGTCCCTCACTCCTTCCCTCACTCACCCGTCCATCGCCGAACAGGACAAAGCGCTGGCGACCAGGGCAGGGAGCCGCGCAGGTAGCGAGCAGCGAGAGAGCGAGGGGAGCGAGAAAATGGCGGCCGGGCCCCAACGGAAACCGCCGAAGGTTGCCGAGCGCTCTATCTAGCAGGCTCCGCTCTCCCCATCAGACCCGCGGAACTCCTTTGTTCTCAGTGGGCATGCGCGAGAGGCCTCGGGCATGCGCAGTCCGCGCGGCTGAGGGCTTTTGTGTATGTATATTTCTTGCCCTCAGAAGGCAAACGGGGGGGGGGGGGAGGAGATGGCGAGAAAAATGGGACGCGCGCACACACACAAAAAGAAAAAAGAGCGGGATTTGTCTACCCCCCCCCCCATGTTGGGCTTTGAAGCACGAGTTAAAAGGGGGAGGGGGAACATGGGTTTTTTTTTTTTGAGGCACAATATCCGAAGGAAATTATTTAGAATATCTGCACCCTGGAGTTTCAATCTCTGTGCATATTGATACGCATCTCTTTGTTAATAATGATTATTTGCACGGGGAGAGACTCCATAAATTGTCTGACTTTGACCTGAGGGGGAAAGAAACACTCTCATACACTGGGCCTTCCCCCCCCTTTTTGCCTACTTTAAGAACTATTTTTTTCCATAACTTTTCTGTTGATTTTGCCTCTCAGTGTGTGAATAGAAACAGCGTTGACATTAGTGGGGTTTACTTCCAGAAATACAAGTTAGGAATGGGAAATTATTATTATTTAAAAGAATGGGTGGCAAGATTGCCACCAAAGTTACAGGTTGAGACTGTGCTCACGACTTCTCCATTTTCACTTAAATTTCGTTTTTGCAAATATAGCAGTAAAACAAAAGACAGGAACATCATCAGCTGGCATGAACAATAAAAAAATGCTCCATTGGTCCTGATTTAAAAGTATAAATTAATATAGGCAGCCCATACGTCTGAACAGTTATCCAGATGAGATTGGTGTAGAAATGGCAAGGAGAAATTCAGAGCACTGAGTAGTAGATGTTGGGTATTTTTCCTTTCAGCCTTGCTGCATAAGTACTATCTTTGCAACCATAAGGGATCCATTTACTTTCCGCATCTGCTAGTCCCCACACCACAGGAATGCAACTCCAAGGCTGCATGTGCCAGAGATCGGAGACTTCCTACTTGAGTGATAAAACATGGAAAGCAGTAGTGATGCTGCAAGCCTCAACTTTCCCAGGGACAAGAACGTCCCTCAAACAGGCTGGCTCCGTGGCAGCGCCTTGCTTTGACAAATAAGAATATAATAATAATAATTTATTATTTATACCCCGCCCATCTGGCTGGGTTTCCCAGCCACTCTGGGCGGCTTCCATAGAAACCAAGAACAGGGGTCGTTCTTCCTTAGTTTCAGCCTTTTTATTATAAATATATATTCCTTTGTATATTAATAAAACAGGACGGACCAGAAAGGCCAAAAAAGTAAAGGCAGATACAAATCCACAGCCCGTACAAATATAATTAATTAACTAATTACCTTTCTCTTACTCCCAATAATAATATTCAAGCAGGCAGGCCTTCAGTGTACTTGACACATACGTGTGTGTCTCATCCTCTGGTTACATATTTTTGAACCTTTCTTGCTACCCCCACAGCCTGCACAAATATCTTGGGGGTCACATGGTTACTATGCCTGTGTTCAGAGTGCACTATATTCAGCTTTCCGACATTTCCTTATCTCTTTATTTCCACATTTTATTTCATCTCTCGCACAACATAAAATCCACAGCTGGAACCTGAGTGGAAGTTTAGTGCTAATTCCCATATTGTTTACAGGGGGCGGGGAGGAGTCCATTTGCAGCCCTGGAAACCCATAACATTACATGAGTTTTGCTCCCGCAACAAAGAAATTGGGCATACTGCATAGTGAATCACAAGGAAACAGAAATATGCATGCCCGGAATGGGTTGGGGAACAGCAACACATCCAAGGCTGTTTGTTTTTTGTGTAAACCATGTCTACTGGTGTGAATGAAATCTAGGGCAGCATGGAAATATATTGATCAAAAATCCACAGTTCCATAACACAGCAGGTAATACAGTGTAAAAGAAACATTAGAAATTGGGACAGAAGCACTTGCATTATAACAAGTAAAACTAACACAATAAACTCAAAATCCAAATGCAGCCTTAATCTCTTCAGAAACTCAAGCATGTCAACAAGGCCAACAAAGTCTGGTAGCATTCCAACAGAGGCTCCAAAATAAGGACAGTCCCTCAAAACATAGCCTTGGAAATAGAACACAGTTCAAAAAACTGGTTTCACTTTTCACTCATTTCAAAACAGCTTTCCTCTATCCTTTGGAGTCTTCAGTTCTCTGTTAGATGACTAAATAAGAAATGGGCAAAGAAATATTCAGAATCTCTGGGCTCTGCGAAATGTGAAGACCTGCAAATTTCCAAGGATTCAAGAATATATGCACAATGTCTCTGTTGGATGTTTGTTCCCAATAACCTGCTGGGTGACTGCACAGTCAGGAGTTCAGCAAAGCGATTAAACTTCCCACAGCAGACAAAGTGTAGCAGAGTTTTACTCAGTAAACATGAAATACACCATACACACGCTATATACAGTTGCTTCAAGAATGCTTCTCTCTCTGAGCCCAGAGAGGGTTTTCAGCTATCAGAGTCCTTGCTTAAAGTTCCCGGCAAGTCCATATTTGCCAAAGTCCTACAACTTCAGTCTTCCCAGTTCTCCAACAATCCTCCTCCACATGTTCCCACTACTCTCCACAACCAGAATGCTGTAATTGGAGCTTCTGATATAGGCCAGTCGGCACAACAACAGGGATAAGACAGTCAGGAGTGCTCTGCAGCTGCATCCTGGGGAAAAATCTATTGCACTAACTTATGGAAAATCAACTCATTCTTTAACAGCCTCTTCTCCCACTTGAATCAGCTTTGAGTCTGTACAGTCATACATCGTTCCTATCAGCAAATCACAACCATAGTTCCTTGATGTGTACTAACAGTGGAAGGGATAAGTGCATCTTCTTCAGAAGTGGTAAGCCCTAAGTTTCAAGGTTATTGTATTCATTTACAAGGCCTTAACAAATCAGGTCCAGCGTACCTCAAGAACCACCTGGCCGTGAGGAAAAATTGCGACTAGGGTAATCGCCCAGAGTATCTTTTGTTCTAGAAACAAAGCAATGTCCATAACCAAGTGTAAATCGTAAAGTGAGACGGTCTTTGGAGAAGAAAGCTTCAGAAGATAGAATCACCCCATAATACAGGAGTTGCCTGTGAGGTGCTCTACAGAAGTCATTGGACTGCAGCTCCCACCAGTCTCAACCAGCATGGACAATAGAGATGACGAGAGTCCACCATGTGGAGAGCACCACCCTCCATAATGCGAGGACAGCAATTTGCCTCCATGCAACAGGTTGTGCAGTGATAAAGATGGAATATAATTTGTTTTTATGTCGTAGGTGTATATGATCATATGATGTCCTCCTGATGGCAGTGAAAGTAGTTGCGCCATTATGCACGATATAATTGCAATTTGTCATGTTTAGCCCAGTCTACACATATAATGTGCCTTACAAAATACTGTGGTTTAACTGGATTGTGGATCATAGTCCATTTATGCATTAAAAGCTATCCTAAGCATAAGCAGAAACTATAGTATTTCATAACATATTATCTGAAACAATAACAGATTTTACACAATTTAGTCTGTATCTCAGCCAACATCAAGATATTTAAGAAATAGAGTAAATATATAGAACTCTGTAAAGAAGTAGGATAACTAAAAGTATGATATTTGTAGGGTCCACAAGGATTTTGAAAATTTTGTTTGTTTTTTTCACAGTATACCATAATAGTGTGATCCTGTGCAGACATTTGTTAGTAAGCTCCATTGAGCATAGTAAAATTAATCTAAACATGCATGCATAAGATCAGCCTGCCACAGTTTGGAATTTCATATCACTTACTCTGGAGTAGCCCCACTGACCACAATAAAGATGATTAGGCTACAATCACTTGCAAACTTACCCAGGAGTAAACGCAGTGGGACTTTTGTATAAATGTGGTTAGAACTGGGCTTTTAGAAAGTTAGTGATTTGTGGATCATAGCCCTAATTCTTAAGTGGGCATATTTGCATTTTAAATGTATCACGTAATTTGTTCAGGTTCAGGGAAACACATTAAAGACAGAGTCATTAGCAAAGTTGAGTTAAATGTGCTGGTTTAAACATGTTCAAATTAGATGAGGTCTAATGGGATCTTTCATGTTAACAGCTACAAACTGGATGTCACCTACTAGAAATATTTGATTTTCTGAAACACCCCCACTTTCCTTTTTCTTCACCCAAGAGGAAAGGACTCTTCAGCCCTGTATAGACAACCACATGTCGTAAGTGATATAAAAATACTACATATCTTCAGACGTCGCCAGTTCTCTGGTACAATTTTCTGCTTCTGTCATTCTGGATGTGGTATGGAAAGAGAAGACAGTCCAATTCAAAGGTGCAGATAAAAAGTAAACTCAGACTGTTCTCTTTGCTCAATACCAGAGACAGGGATGAAATACTGATGGGATGCTGAGTGTGCCTTGTGAAACCTACTGAATTTCTTTGCCTCTAGCTTATCTCCCCACAAGCTCCCAGAGCTTGCATACCAGGAGAGGGGGACCTTTTCAGCTCCGCTATATACCTAAAGATCTTGTACGCAAAGCCGACATGTTGTGAGTACAGGAAAGGGTTGTGCACAGATAAGTCTGCTGCAAGATACTGAGCTTACCAGAGAATAAATTCATGTCATATCTGCAGTGGAAAATGGAATGGGTAGAAGCTAAGTATTGGGCATGGTAAAGAAAAGGGAACTCTTAAGGAAACCATGACCCACCTCCTCCAGGAATATCCACAACCACATGCAAGTATTTTCTCTCATGACATTTGTAAAGTATGCACATATGTCCTGCTTTAGTAAATAATTTATAGAAATTATAATGTGCCTTTAAAAAGATGGTAAATTCTACATTCCTTCACTTGATGGTTCGAGACCCGTATGAAGCATGCAGTCTCTGAATAAAGGAGTTGGATGTGAAGATCAATGATGATCATTAGCCTGGATTTAAGGAGTTAATGCACATCACATTGCTAACTCTGAACATGAAGCTACAATCGAGAAAACATATGGAGTAAGAATTTATGGAAGCGTGTGTTCATCCATCTCTCCTTTAAACCTCATTGCTCAGTACTCATATAATCTCAGCCCAACTAGGGGTTTTATCAGTTTTGTCCCAGTAGTCAATTTGCACAATTGACAAGCTAGACGGTTTGCTCCATTAAACAGGCCTTTTTTGTTTATTTGATTTGGTGGCCCTGTAAACCAGGGGTCAGCAAACTTTTTCAGCACGGGGCTGAAAAAAATAATGAATGAATTCCTATGCCCCACAAATAACCCAGAGATGCATTTTAAATAAAAGCACACATTCGACTCATGTAAAAACACCAGGCAGGCCCCACAAATAACCCAGAGATGCATTTTACCGGGTATATAAAAGGACACATTCTACTCATGTAGATTCCCGGACCGCTGATTCCCGGACCGTCCACGGGCCAGATTTAGAAGGTGATTGGGCCGGATCCGGCCCCTGGGCCTTAGTTGGCCTACGCATGCTGTAAACTAACCATTTCCAAAAGTCAGCTTTGGTTTTGACTTGTCTTACTGGACCCAGCTGCGCAGCTGCTTAAAGGAGACGTTACAGGTGAAAGCCTCCATAAAGGTCTTCTTCTTTCAACGTTCAGATCAGAAGCTCTCTTGTTAGTGCAAGGGATCTGAAATGTCAAAACAAGTCCTATAGGCTATCCTCTGGCATTTTCTTTCTTAGCAGGTTATGGTTTATTTCCCTGAAATAAAAACAAGCCATTCTCTGGGACAATATGCCGCCTGCCCTTGTCTATCTACAGGTCAAAGCATGTAACATTTAACTGTTCATCTTCCACCTTCTCAGGCGTCTGGAGGGTGGGTGAAGACATCCATTCCTTTGCCACCAATGCTATTTCCTTCCCACTGGTTTCAAATATTATTATTTTTAACAAACAGAACTGGGAAACAATCCAATCCTCTGCAGTGTGAAAGGAGCCCCAGGACATTGTTTTCTGCCTCCCCTTCCCAGTACAGATGCTTAAATTCAAATTCTCATTTCTCAGTCCCCTAGATTGGTTTTTCTTTGTCTCACACATAAAAAGCTCTCGGTGACAGCCTAGATGTCTGTGTTACTTTTGTTCACGACCAAAATTCTCAGAGGTGTTCTCAGAGAAGCAGATGGCTGGACAGAATGCCACTGAGCACAAAACCCCCCACTCTCTTAAAGAAGGAGCCAGTGGTGGGATGCTTTGTGACTGTTCCGAAGCCAAACAATTGAGGAATCCATTTCATCTGGAGATCTCAAAGCCCATGTACAAATGCTGGCTCCGTTTGCGGCGCCCCTGGGGAAATGGCAGAAGCTTTCAGAGAAAAACAACTATTTTGGAGAATTCCCAGTCTCCAGCCTTCCTACCATCTGAAGTGGGTAGCAAGCCAGCAGAGTTCCAAAAATGCTATCAATAAGACCCAATTGTTCCCCGTGGTCAGCCTTCTGTGTTACATCGCCAGCATAGAAAACTGCCATGGCATACAGTATGAGTTGACTGGACCATGTAGGCTGAATGGAGGATCACCCCCAATCCAAATTACAAGGATACTATGAAGCTGCTTGATTGTACTTCCCCTATTGAACTTCAGTAGAGGGGATACCGAGGAAAGGAAGTTCTGTCCATGAGCCTGTGATTTCCCTATAAAAAATGTTTGTGGGCTATAACAGCTACAGGAATGGCTAACATATCTCTCTCTCTCTCTCTCTCTCTCTCTCTCTCTCTCTCTCTCTCTCACACACACACACACACACACACACACACCTGACTGACCATGCCTCCCCCCCCCCAGCTTTATACCATATCAGCAATGTATCTAATAATACAATGCCATCCACAAAGAGAGTCACCCTTGTTGGAATGGGAGATGCCCTTCTCTCGATCCCACCCTCCTCACAGGCACACTTGGTAGGGATGCTGGAGAGGGCCTTCTTGGTGGCTGCTCCCAGACAACTTTGGAACTCCCTCCCTAGATGTGTTAGACTGGCTCTCTCTTTATTGTCCTTCTGCCGGTAGGTGAAGCATTTCGTATAGCAACAGGATTTTGGAAACTGGTTGTTTTTAATGAAAGGGCTGGTGTCATGCTGTTTTTATTGGAATTATCTGTATGTTTTTAATAGATCTCTCTCTCTCTCTCTCTCTCTCTCTCTCTCTCTCACACACACACACACACACACACAGACTTTTAATCCGATTAATGTTTATTTTATTTTTTAAATGTTTGTTCTTTAGCTGTCTTGCCTTTAGCTGTTCTTATTTTATCTGTAAGTTGCCTTGGATCCCTGTCAGGGAAAAAGGTGGAGTAATGATGATGGTGATGAGCACACACATGTTTTGGCTCCTGGAGAAGAGATTTGTCCCTGCTCCTTTGAGT
Source organism: Podarcis muralis (assembly GCF_964188315.1). Lineage (NCBI taxonomy): Eukaryota > Metazoa > Chordata > Lepidosauria > Squamata > Lacertidae > Podarcis > Podarcis muralis. Next base: position 27,574,727 of record NC_135659.1, on the reverse strand, counting down.
TTAGGGCAGTGCAGTAACCAAGCCATGGTTTGGCTTCAAATGTTATCTGAACATGGAACTGTGGTTAAGCTCTCACCTCTTCAACCTAGATCTGTAACCATAGTTTCTTCTACCAATCATCATTAAAGAGGAGAGAATTTAACCACAATCCAACATTTGGATGACACGCAAGGCCAAACTCTGACTTAGCTGGTGCACAGCACCAAACTAAAAGGACCAGAGAGGATCACAGCAGGTACAGTCTCCGCCCTGGGAGCTGGTACAATGTGCAAAGCCATGTTTTGGCTTAGTGCTACATGCAAATGAGGATGACTCTCCGCATGTAGAATAAAGTGATGTTTAAAAGTGTTTTTGGAAAATAATTCATATAAGCTGCAGGCATTCCACATCAGATCAACATGTGTTCACCCATCATTAGAGCCAGTGTTGTGTCATGGAAAGAAGAAACACCTTGGTTCAAATGCCTTAACCTTGGGAAAGTCACAGTGGATGCATCTGCATGCAACAATAAGCCAGATTTTTTTGGCTTATCGTGGCTTACTGTGAACAAGCAGCTCGCACTTCCCTGGTGTAACTGTGATAACAAACCCAGAAGCCTTGGCTTCCTACTCCACCAGAATCTGAGATCGTGGCTTCTTTCTCAGCAAGCCACAAACACTAGCTGGCCTTAAACACAATTCATTGTTGACTTACAGATTCTGACCACGATAACCCAGAAACCCTGGTTTACTGAGATCTGTGAACACAGCCTCTATTTTGGAACATTCTGCCTCTGCCTGCTGCAAAGTTAAAATGGGATAATGACTTGTATGACACCTTGCTTCCTTGGCATAAGAGCGGAATAAAAATGTAACAGCTAATATTATCCAGCCTGTTCTCAGGCAGCTCCTAATTGTAATTTCTGGAAATGGTGTCTCATATGTGAAAAGGACATGCCATGCTAATGAGTTATAACCAAATTCAGACAAAGAGGGCTACCGTATATTTTAAAGTGTCACTGTTATCCTTCTCAGTATGAATAGTGGCTAAGCCCACAGCACTCCCATTTAACCACAGTGCAATTATTATCACAATGCTGGTTTTGTGGATTCTCTTCCACATTCTGCAAATCATCAAAGACGATCAATGTCAGTGAAGGAACGATCACCTCTCAGCAATGTGAATGTATTCAAAGGGGAAATCCTTTAAGGTGTAAAGAGAGAGAGAGAGAGAGAGAAGAAACTCAACTTCAAAGAGGATACCCAAGCAATGTGACTGTGTCTGAAGAAGGAAATAATCAAAGGCAATGAGACTGTTTCCTCTGCAGAGTGAAAATCCTCAAAAGGGGATTCCCTCTGGAATGAGGATCTTTGAAGGTGAAATCCCTTCAGTGATGTACAAACTTTCAAAGCTTGGGGGGGGGGGGGGGAATCTCAAAAGTTCTTACTATTCAACATTCCTCATGGAGGAAATGACAGCATTGTCAGCCTACAAAAGGCGGCCTTTCCTTCTGTTTTCCCCTTGCAGGAGAAGATTGAGATTTAAAAAGGTTTGTAATCAACAGAGCCAAACGATTGCCTAGTAGATAAGCAACATGTTTAGGCTGGGAAACATTGGCTGCCATCCCAAATGCATTTGTACCAGCCGAGCTCCACTAGATTGAACAATATATTCCAGCTAATAGAATGAATTCCACAATAGCAATGGAATTGGGCAGAGGAATGAATGCATTGCTCTAACATTCCAAGGACTTTTAATAAAATATTTCAACGGTCCCGTCTTCTTTAATTATTTCCAAGGCACACTTTCCTCATGTGCCCAAAATACCTCACATACATCATTTTAAGGAGGTTAGGACAGGGACTCTGAAATGACCAGCATAATTCTGTTTTTCCGCTGCTGCACTTCTAAACTGTTCGGATCCCTATGGCGCTCAAACTTACGATCTAGCATACACCCCCACTAGAATATCAAAGGATGTAAAAGTCAACAAGGCGGGAGTGATGCTTTATCAGATGACTCTACGCCTCAATTTAATCATATTAAATGGCAGGTGTCCTCCAGACATACCAGGAGAGTTCACCCACCTGGGGTTAAAATCCAACAGTGTTCTCGACTATGTTTTGGTTTCCCGGGATCTATTTTTGAATGTCACCTCCTTTAAAATTGATAATGCCCAATTTAGTGACCATCTTCCCCTGACAACCAAGTTATGTGTTGATTGGCAGTTGCTCGACCGCTTCCACCCAATCCCGGTGACTGTGGAGTCATCCACTAAAGTAAAGGGGACTAGATGGTCCCCTGCCCTCGCTCATAGATATATGGATTTTATCAGAGAAAAGTTTTCTGGTGATCAGCCGGACGTAGGAATAGTCCCACGTGATCCTATTACCTGTTTGAACTCTTTTTCTTGCCTGATAGAAGTTTTAACTCGCTTTTTTACTTCTCCTACCTATGGAGTTTAAAAAGACTATTTTAAATTTGGCGCCCCTTGGTTCAACTCGGCTTGCAAACTAGCCAGACTCCATCTTCACACAATATACAGTGACTATAAACTTTCCGGCGCTCCGGCTTTACCTCCATCTTATTCCCTGGCTAAAAAAGCATACAAACAGGCCCAGAAATCGGCCAAACGGGAATGGCATTCAAATCGTTGGCAGACTATAATTTCTGCCTCGAAATCTCATAACTCCCGGAAATTTTGGTCCTTAATAAAGGGAAGAAACACGAAATATCCCTTAACGGTGATCCCGGCCCCAACATGGGAGCAGTTCCTGAGAAAATATTTCTCAGTGGCAGAAGCTCCGGCCACTCATTGGAGACCTTCTAATCCCCTTCCCGTCTGGCCCAATACCGACCCTGCTGAAATCCTAGAATTGATAGCTGAGCTGAAAACTGGTAAGGCCCCTGGGCCAGATTTGGTCCCAGTTGAGGCCATAAAGCTTCATTCTGCATGGTGGGCAGGGATCTTAGCTAAAACGTTTGACGCAATAAATGCCACAGGCTTAATACCAGGAACGTGGAAGGAGGCCATTATAATTCCTATCTACAAAAAAGGCCCTCCCGGTGACCCAGGGAATTATCGGAATATCAGTCTGCTATCGTCCATTGGGAAAATATATGCCCGTTTCTTGCTGACAAGGTTGATGAAGTGGTCAGTTGAGGCTGACCTGATTGGACATGAGCAAGCTGGATTTAGATCAAACCGATCCACAACAGACCAGGCAATTATTCTTTATCACTTAGCCCGGAAATACTCGACACCTCGACGGGGCCAACTTTGCGCAGCTTTCATAGATTTGAAAGCTGCGTTTGATAGTATTCTGAGGAAATTGCTATGGGATAAACTTGCCTGTTGGGGAATAGATAGAAGGCTCCTGTGGCTTATCTCCCAACTTCATGCCGGGTCCGTGGCCAGGGTGAGATTATCCCCTGCTGGAGACCTGACTAACCCAGTGCCAGTAAATAAGGGTGTATGCCAGGGTTGTATTTTAGCGCCGCTTCTTTTTAACTTATTTATCAGTGATATGAGGAACCCATTAGCCGTCGCACAAAAATTTATCCACACCCCTCGCATAGCTGATTACCGTTGTCCTTTACTTCTCTACGCAGATGATGCGGTACTACTCTCTTACTCTAGAGTGGGTTTAAGGAGGGCATTAAAGATTTTTGCGACATATTGCCATTCTAATCATCTGTCTATCAACCACACCAAGTCTAAAGTACTGATATTTTCAAGGAGTCGAAAACTTTATTCTTGGAAGCTGGAGGGCACGAAGTATACTTATCGGAAAGTACAAAGGAATGCATGAAACAAGGTAATAATTTGCTGATATCTTTATTGTAAAGAATGCAGGGTTAGGGAGATGTGGGGAAGTCCAGTTGGTTTTGAGAAAAACATTTTGGAAAGTTGGTTCCTTTTTTCTTCTGTTATTTTCTTTTTCCTTTTTTCCCCCCTTTTTTCTACAACTTGTATCTGGAAAAACCAATAAAAACATTGTAAAAAAAAAAAACTGTTCGGATCCCTAAACTAGACCTGCAAAACGTATGCCTTGAATTACCAGGTGCTGGGGACAAATATGGTTGAGCTGTTGGACTTAATGATCTGAAGCACCTGGCTGGCAACCTAGGTCAGGGTTGGGGACCCTGTGGCCCTCCAGATAGTATTGGACTCCCACTTCCCATCAGCACCATCAGTATAGCCAATGGTCAGGAGTGATGGAATTTGTAGTCCAGAAATATCTGGAGGATCACAGGGTCTTCACCCCTAGTCTTAATGGATATTTGGTCTGATCCAGCAGACCAGTCATGCTTGATTGGGGTCATGCAGCCTCTCAGGGGGTGACTTGAAAAACTTCCAAGGGAAGGGGCATGTTCAGAACTTAGGAGGAGAGTCAATGAGAGCCTTCCAGGATTTTAGACAGCCCCTACACTCTTGCAATGGCTCCTGGCAGCTAGCAGAGGAGAGTTTGGTATATATGCTTCGTCCACCATGAGAATAAAACCCCAGATCCTAGGTTTCTCCCCATGACTGTCAGTGGCTCCTGGCTGGTTGCCCAGGAAAGTATAAAGACAAGGAAAAGTTTCCTACAGTCCTTTTTTATTTCAATCTTTACAGAGAGAGGCTATAGAACCCAGCCTCTTTGATAATGGCGTTGTCCCAAGTGAATCACCCCACCCCACCCCACCCCGTCTCTCCCACTTCGTCATCATCATCATCTCCTCTACGGGTGCTGCTAAGTGCCCTCTGTCTTTGAGCTCTTTGCTCTCCTACTTTTAAGGCTCGCTGGGTTCTAGGAGATGGAGGGTCTGGAATGCTTTCTAATGACAAAGCGTCAGCTGGGTGTTGTTCTGGCTGTCCCATTATTTCCCAGGTTTCTCCCTCATCTGCCTCTGAGCTGCTACCCCCCTCAAACCCCTGTTGTAAATCTATACGGTCTTCCTCTTCCTCCTCCCTGGAAGGCTCAGGATGGAGAGGTGGTCTCCACCATTCCTCCTCTGCCCAGTCCCTGACAATGACCCCTGTAAAAAGGGGGTCACAAAACCAAACATGAATGTTCCCTTTCTGCTTAGGGTAAAATGATAATGATAATAATAATAATAATAATAATAATAATACTCCATGTATTTGCAATGAAACAAGGGTTCATCCAGACCTGCAGTTGTCTTGTGCCTAGAAAGCAAAAGTCCAAGCAGTTTTGTGCCCGATACCCTCTCTAGTCTAATAACCTTCAGTTATTTCCTCAGCCAGTTTTGTCTTCTGTTAGCCATCTTGTCCTCAACATTAAGAGCAGCAAAGCAACTCTGTGTCTGTATCGCTTCACGGACCTTACATTCACCTCAGCATCAATTTAGATGTGCCCCCTTCACTTTGTCCTTTGACTGAAGGTGTTCCCCTTCTGGTCTTCCTCTGGCATCAGCATTGCGCTCACAATGTCCAATGAGTTTTCCCTGTAGGGACAGTTAATTCATTCCTCTTCATAAAAACCTTTTAAGTAGACAGATGGAGCAATAGTGCACCAATGAATCGGCAATAAGCCGAATACATCTGGAGACGTTCATATATTTTGGTATAGCAGATCTGCTCTCGGGAAGCGTAGCTTGTTTGATAAACTGTTGGAGTAAGTTCATTGGTCCCCTTAAAGGAACATAAATACCTGTGGAATGCCCCACTGAGACAAGTGGTTCTAGGAAAGCACACTTCAATATGTTAGACCGTGTCATAGTTAGCAAAACATTAAAGCCAAGAAAGCCACTGCTTTTCTAGAATTATTGATTTTAGAACCTGGGGCTGCATCACAACAAATGCAAATTATAATCGTGAGAACAACTGACAACATTCCTAGACCTCTTGTTGCATATAATCCTTGGACTGGGTTTCCTGAGCCCCCTGTTCTGGCAAAATCTAGAATCCCACTGAAGGATGAGTGGGGCAAGCGGGGGTGCAATGGTGGGAAGGGGCCAGCTGGCCCAGCTTTGCTTCCCCCTTCCCACATTTAGCAATGAGGCTGTGTATACACTTATATACCTTTAGAGCTCATTTAAAGCACATTCTTTTCCTCAAAGAATTCTGGGCTCTGTGAGGGGTAAACTGCAGTGCCCAGAATTCTTTGAGGGAAAGAATCTGCTTTAAAAATATAGTGTGGTAGAGCCCTGAGGTGCTAAAATCAGTGGGGGTTTTCTGGGAGGACACAGGGGTACACATACCCCTAAACATTTTGTGAATCTAAGTTTAGCCTCATTGAGGGGCAATATTTCAATATGAGCAGGAAAATGAGAGTATCCCTGCGAGAGGCCAAGTTACAGGGAACCAGGCAGAGGGCCTTCTCAGTAGTGGCGCCCGCCCTGTGGAACGCCCTCCCATCAGATGTCAAAGCGATAAACAACTACCTGACATTCAGAAGACATCTGAAGGCAGCCCTGTTCAGGGAAGTTTTTAATATGTGACATTTTAGTTTATTTTTCATCTTTGTTGGAAGCCGCCCAGAGTGGCTGGGGAAACCCAGCCAGATGGGCGGGGTACAAATAATAAATTATTATTATTATTATTATTATTATTATTATTATTATTATTATTATTACATTATTATTATTTTTTAAAGCACTGGGTAAAATGAACCATATTGCTTCTGGCTGCATGAGGGCATCACTTCGTTTGCTACAGTTTTAAACACTTCCCTATTTAATTAAAAGGAAAACAAAAACAAAAGCCCACACTTCCACCCAAGCAGAAGCAAGAGTACTGTCTGAGCCAGCACCTTTCTCCTGTGTTGGGTTTGTGTGTTTCAAACTTGCAGGGAGCTTTTGTAGAATTATAGAATTGGAAGGGATCCCGAGGATCATCTAGTCCAACCCCGTGCGATGCAGGAATATGCGACTGTCCCTTACGGGGATCGAACCTGCAACCTTGGCATTATCGGCACCACGCTCTAACCAACTGAGCTACATTTCGCTGCAAAAATGAGAGACGGCGATCCAAAAGCGATGTATATCCCTTCAAACTAATGTGGCACAGTCTCAGGATTCTACCACCTCATTCTGGAAAATAGGTAAATCAGGCCCAAGAAATAAGATTGCAGGTGGCAAAATTGTCATTGAAGAAATGTGCGTAGTATCGGGTATGTGGGTTTGGGTAAAATAGGCCCTACTGATAACCAATTAATATGAGACATCTATGATCCAGTTTGCAAAACACTGTCACTCTCGCTAGCCTACTTATGCTTTGGAAAGCAAGGAATGAAGGGATATCAATTAGGACAAGCATAGGCAAACTCGGCCCTCCAGATGTTTTGAGACTACAATTGCCATCATCCCTGACCACGGGTCCTGTTAGCTAGGGATGATGGGAGTTGTAGTCCCAAAACATCTGGAGGGCCGAGTTTGCCTATGCCTGAATTAGGAGAAAGCCAGGTCCATATTCTGGATTTGTTCTTTTATCGCTGCAGATATGCACCATGCCTGCAGATCAATTTCACATATGGATTTTGGCACGATTCACAAGGCTCAGATCCTTCAAACCCACATTCGGAGGCCATGGTAATGTATTAATGAATTACAAAACTACAAACACTGCAACAATTTCAGGAGCAATTCCCCCCCCCACACACACATCTGCACTCTTGCTTTCCTTTCATTATGTCTGCTGATTCTATAATAATTCTTCATCTAATGACACATTTATAACAAGGTTAGGATTCGCCGGAGTTAACAAGATAATGGCATTAATGTATTGGAAACAGTTTACTGGGATGGCAAACCAATGCAAGTATTTAGTTAGAGATTATGTCACAGAGATAAGGATAGTGTGGGCCGACTCTCCAATGCGCTTCCCTAAACGATGAGCTGAATAGCAATAGTGAAACAACGTAATGCTCCTATAAGTCATGAACTCATTTCACCAGAGATTATAAATTCAAAATTTGATCTTAAGCATGCTCGCTGGGAGCATAATTCCACTGAAATCAATAGAACTTGGTTCCGAGTACGTGTGCGGAAGACCGGGGTGTTAGCTTTGCAGCTCACCTTGTAAGTATGGCTGCCAGCTGATTAAAGATTTTTAATCAATTATCCCTCTTGCTTTTAACCAATTAATTAACTGATTAATTTAAAGATGTAAATTATTACTTCCCAGAGCCACTAGGCTGATGAACATTTTGTATTAATTATCCATGTCGAGCCTTATGCTTAATTACTTAATCTAGAATTATAGGACTGGGAAGAATGAGAAGGTCATCCATTCCGATCCCTTGACTGGAGGCAAGGCAGGATCTTTCGCACTTCGGTCCACTACAGATTGATACTTGTAATCGAGACCACAAGCTGCCACAAGCAGAGGGCAGGAGGGGACGAGGTATGCTTCACCAAAGCTATCTGTAGAGCAGGGATGGTCAGTTTATACTAGCCTTGTTCAACCTGGTACCCCTTCCAGATGCCTTGGACTACAGCTCCCATCAGCCCCAGGTGGCAAGAATGACAGGAATGATAGAATCATAGAATGGTAGAGGTGGAAGGGACCCCAAGGGTCATCTTGTCCAACCTTCTGCAATGCAGGAATTTCAACTAAAGCATCCATTACAAATGGCCATCCAACCTCTGTTTAAAAACCTCCAAGGAAGGAAAGTCCACCACCTTCTGACGGGGACCGTTCCACTGTCAAACAACTCTTACTATCAGAAAGTTATTCTGCTGGAATAACATCTAGAGGGCACCACTTTGGGTAAGACTGGGTTATACAATCAACAGAGACAGGTGGCAAAACCTTGATCTAGCTTCCTAAACATCTGATAACTAAGGCACAGGATTCTTCCTAAAATCTAAAAATGGGCACACCCTTTACTTCCTAAAGGGTTCCCCTTTTAGGGTGCATATGCAGAAAAATTACCTGTTCTTAGAGTAGCTACTCACACTTTTTTTTGGGGGGGGGGGTAAGTTGCTGGGCGTGGCTCTTGATTAGAAGGAAGCAAATATGAGAGTAGTCTGTCAGAAGCTGCTGGATCTGTAGGCATCTGCCCCATGAACTCCGCAGTCTTCTTAGACCCTCGCCACTGGATACTTCTGGTCAGGAATTAGCATAAAGGACTTCCTGCTCCAATTGAGCTTTGTTTGAACTATATGAACTGTCTGAGCTCTGGTGTGGTCTGATATCCTTTGTGACTTCTGGTTTGCTCCTTGCTCCTGCTTCCTAGTTTGTCCTTCATTCCTGCCTCCTGGCTTTTCCATGGTTCCTGGATTCTGAATCACTTCAGATTGCTGGGCCTGGCCCAGTCACAAGTGTACTTTGAGGGCAGTTAATTCTGTTGCACTGGGAGCGATGGAAAATTAAAGATTTTTACACCCATCACGCCAATTGCAAAGATTGAACGATATGATTACATACAGACTAAACAGCCTCCAATTAGAGGGCGTTGAGTTGAGAACAAAGTACTATGACACACACAGCCTTCTCTCTAGATGTTTGCTTTGGAGTTAGGTAAAGGTAAAGGGACCCCTGACTATTAGGTCCAGTCACTGATGACTCTGGGGTTGCGGTGCTCATCTCGCTTTATTGGCCGCTTTATTGACAGCTTCCAGGTCATGTGGCCAGCATGACTAAGCCACTTCTGGCGAATCAGAGCAGCGTACAGAAACACCGTTTACCTTCCCGCCGGAGCAGTACCTATTTATCTACTTGCACTTTGACGTGCTTTCGAACTGCTATGTTGGCAGGAGTAGGGACTGAGCAACTGGAGTTCACCCCATCGCGGGGATTCGTACCGCCGACCTTCTGATCGGCAAGTCCTAGGCTTTCTGGTTTAACCCAAAGTGCCACCTGCTTTGGAGTTACAGGAGATTTAATGAAGTAATGTAGTTCTCTTGGTGCTGTTTGGGAACTTAAGGTGCCAGTAGACTCACATCAGACGATCTGGCAACAGAGACCAAAGAATGGCGACCTTCTGCACCACCAGAGTAGCTCCAGAGCAGATGGAACTATTATTTACTCTTCTAAATGCCACCCAGATAATGTCCAGACATGAGATGGGTACCACAGCTTGTGTACTAGGTGACCTGGGGAGCCAATCAGGGCCTGGGTGGCCGACCTAGTAGCACCATTGGTTCTTCAGGCTTGGCTTTTCAATCTAAGCAACTTAAAAACACATGGAAAGCTCTGCTGGGCGAAGCCAGAGGCCCCTCTAGGCCATCATCTTGTTCTCACAGTGGCCAACCAGGGGAAAGCCCACGAGCAGGACCTCAGCTTATAAGAGGGAGTAGCTGCTCTCAAGGCTCCTGTGCCTTGCCTTACTTTTTCTTCTCATGGACTCTCAGCTTCAGGATCCAGACCATCTGCCAGACTTGGCCGTATAACTTACCTATGCCTCTCAATTGACCATTCTGCACCATTGAGGTCTGCCTGACCTAGACTGTCTACTTGCCTGTGGCCCTTCCAGCTGATTGCTTTCAGGAGAGATCCCCGCAAAGCCCTGACAAGGAATTACTGAGAGAGAGGATCTTCCTTTAACAGCAGTTTCACACTCCTATCTTTTAAAGAGGCCTAGTTTCTGCCCAATGAGTAGCAGTAACTTTTTTTCCTGCCTCAAGCAGTTCTTTTGGATGGTGTACATCAAATCACAGCTTTTCTTCATTCTTCTTAATGGGTAGCGAAGAGTTCAGAATATTTTAGGTTCAGAGACTGATGTAGTCTTGCTCTGACCTTTCTCGGCATGCGAAATGCCCTCCAGTGCTTTGCGCTCGAGTGTGGCGGCAGACACATCAGAAATTTCCATCGATCTCACGGAGACTGGTAACACGTCTGATTTACCCCATAGGATACAAATAACGATACATATAAGGCGCGAAATGAAGTCTAAGGCTACCTGTCACAATGGTGAGCGTATCCGTATCAGCAGCTAAACAAAATATGTTTGAACTTATTAGATCCCTGTCTGTTTGCACAAATGTACACTGGCAATATAGCTGATGCTTTGTACTTCAGGGTGAACCAACAGAGGCATTAGCTTTCCCCACATATTTCCAACTTGGGGTTGTACCACTGCTGACTCCAACCCCAACGCAATCTCCCCACATTGACCTAGAATGTCCCCCCAAGCTTGCTTTTCACATTCCCAATCCCATTTCTGAAGCCACCTCTCTCTTCTATTCTGCAGCCAGGCTTTGTACCCATTTTCATGCCTCCTCTCTCGCATTTTGTGCACCATCTCCATGGTGACTTCCTGCATCTTCTTCCACCTGCACATCATGTAACCTTTGGCTCCTGTTTCCCACCCTGACTTCATGCAAATCCAGGATTGTGGTGATTCGCACTACAAATCCTCCAATGGGGGCTGTGTGATGACATACTTACATTTTTACAAGGGCGGGGGGGGGATCCTTTCCATTGTCTATCACATCCCAGTCTCCAGACACCTTTGATCAGGGGTGGCTAGCCTGATGTTGCTGGACTACAACTCCCATCTTCCCTGACCATTGACCATGCAGGTGGCGAGAGTTATCATCCAACGACATCTGGAGGATCACAGGTTAGCCACCCTGGCCTTACAACAGCTTTCCCCTAACCTGATGCCTTTCATATATTTTGGACTACAACAGCCATCAGCCACAGATGGCATGGTCGATGGTTAGGGATGATGGGTATTGTAGTCCAAAACAGCCAGAGAATATCAGATGGGGAAAAGCTGATATTCTAAGCCAGAGAGTACTAGTATAACTGTGTAAGGTAAAGATAAAGGGACCCCTGACCATTAGGTCCAGTCGTGACCGACTCTGGGGTTGCGGCACTCATCTCGCTTTATTGGCTGAGGGAGCCGGCGTACAGCTTCCGGGTCATGTGGCCAGCATGACTAAGCCACTTCTGGTGAACCAGAGCAGCACACAGATACGCCATTTACCTTCCCAGCAGAGCGGTACCTATTTATCTACTTGCACTTTGACGTGCTTTCGAACTGCTAGGTTGGCAGGAGCAGGGACCGAGCAACGGGAGCTCACCCCGTCGTGGGGATTCGAACCGCTGATCTTCTGATCGGCAAATCCTAGGCTCCGTGGTTTAACCCACAGCACCACCCGCGTCCCAGTATAACTGTGCGTCATTAACAATTTAGTTCAGGGATCCTGCAGGCTCCAAACTTGCCCAAGGACCAGCCGAAAAGTAGAACATTTTGAAGCCCACTCATAGGAAGGAGACTTGATACAGGATTTTATCATTGAGGGCATGGGTTCAAGCACCTTAAGCCCAGTCTTTTTCACCTCCTGTAATTTCTGAGCAGACAAGCATACCAGGTTGTGGAGGGGAGGCACCTAAGGTTCAAACCAGGGCCTGCTTTAAAAAACATTGACTCCTGAAACCAGTCTGAGCACCCACCAGATTTGTTTTGCTATTTAAATACTCAGTTTTGCTCAGGCTGCTGTCCAAATAATTCAGGAGCTCTCCCTGGTCCTGAATAGGTTGACCACTTCCTGCTCTCTTGGTTTGGCTCCCTGAGATTGGATATCTGTTGCCTAAATGCACTGCTGACCGAAACCAGGCGATCAAGTCCCAACTGAACCCTATTCAAGCCTTCTGTAGAGACCGATGGGCTGTCATGGTCAAATGCGACGACATGGCATTGGAGTTCCATGATGCAGTCTCTGGATGTCTTTTCCTATTATTCAGAGGGGGAAATGCATACTCTGCCATAGTAACTGCTTCACCTGGAAGGTAGGTGAGCTGTGCCATCGTCAAGTACCAGCATGTCACAGGAAGCTAGATCTGAATAGATTTGTAGCTGGAATCCTGACTGTGCAAGAAGTCTGTACTCCCTTTTCTTCTTGTCTGCAAAGCAGCTTCCAAGTGCCATGACGGTTCTGAAATCACAGTACAAGTGTCCACTGGGGTGTGAAAATGCTGCCTATGAATACTAAACACATGGAAAACTTAGCTGCTTTCGGGCCAGAGGATGCTGAACAATGAAGGTCGCATTGCATTGGCTTCAAGCTTTCCAAACATCCATACAGCTTTTAACCCTGTCAAGTCTGAGCAAAGGAGCAACAATATAAGTTATTCCCCTGCTCCCTCTATTATAGGAATGGTACCCGCAAGCATTGCCACAGAATCTAGCAACTGGGTCATTCTGCAAATCCCATTTATGGATGTTGTTTTCTTGATCAAGGTCTATCAGCGCTGTCTGCCTGCTGGTAGGAGGAATTCGTCACATTTTAAAGTATCAAATAATAGCAGCTCCAATAAAAACAGGGAACAAAACTTAATAATCAAAGCATTAAAACAGCATCTTGCTCATTCAAAAATGCTCTTTTCAAACAAATACCTTTTTTGCCAGTCTCCAGAAGAACATTAGAGAGAAAGTCTGGCTTCTCTAGCAGGGAATACCATGGCGGTGTGGAACTCATGGAAAGTCTCTGTGCCTTGAAACCACTTTATAAGCATCAGTGGTTTGAGGTATTTGAAGGCCATATTGCTTTGAAGAGATCCAAGTGGGAGCAGGCATTAAGTTAAGTACTCTGGACCAAGACTCTGCAGAGCTTTTTATATGTCTCCGTCACACAAGGAAGTTGTATTCTAGAAGTGTGTGCATAGCTGAGAATTAAGAGCCCCTCCCCCCAAAAAAGCACACATATTTAGATCTGGTTCATGTTATTATTCAATTGATTAATCCTGAACTATGCAATGTTTATAGCCCAGAAATACATAAAGCATGGTCTAGTTCGCATTGATATAAAGCAAATAGAGATCTAGGAAGTGACCATTGATTACATTACTTATTTTTTTTTAATATCCTTGTTGTTTAGTCGTCTAGTCGTGTCCGACTCTTCGTGACCCCATGGACCAGAGCACACCAGGCACTCCTGTCTCCCACTGCCTCCCCCAGTTTGGTCAAACTCATGCTGGTAGCTTTGAGAACACTGTCCAACCATCTTGTCCTCTGTCGTCCCCTTCTCCTTGTGCCCTCCATCTTTCCCAACCAACTTTCTTTTACTTATTTGTCTTTCAAAAGAAGGTGGCTACAATAAAAATGTTAAGAAAATGTTTCTTCCCCCACCCTCCACCCCTAGATATTGGAATGGTATTTCTGTCCCCAGGCCTAAATGAAGGACATTATAAAGACCTTAGGCTTCTAATTTTCATTGTGGTTTAGTTTTTTCTATCTAATGTATTTCTGTGTGAAGGAGTGGGTGTGTTTACAGAATGTCTTGTGTCTTATCATTAAAAAAATATGATTATGATTTAGCAATACATGAATTAATATTAAATCAAATTTCTCCCCTTTCACTAGGCAAGGCACACTGCAGAGAGGAGGTCATCCCATTGGTGTAGAGCTACTACACAAAAAGCCCACACACATTGCCCCTGACGCCTCACCAAAGGTTGTCCCCTGCTTACAGCTTCATCTCACTTAGCCTCTGTGCATCTAAACTTTCCCTTGTCTTTCAGCCACATTCCTCTGCCTCTGCAAAATGCTGCCTTTCATTTGCACGTTTCAAGGTACACACACACACACACACAGAGAGAGAGAGAGAGAGAGAGAGAGAGAGAGAGAGAGAGAGAGAGAATGGGGTGGAGGGGGTAGAAGGAGCTGTGATCATTACTCCACTCCCATTGCCAGATACATTTATACAGGTAGCTAACAGTCACTCACTGTAAACATTAGGCAGAGAGAGAGAGAGAGAGAGAGCACGATTTGCACCTGTATAAAGTGCTCTGAGCCAAAAGAAGATTGAAATGCTTTTTTTTTCATTCACTACGGCTGCATCATCTGAAGAAAATAACAAGTTTCCTGAGCCAAATGGGGAACTTTCCTAAAGTATCTACTATACTATCAAACAGATTGACGTGCTCCTGGTTCATACTGTGACATGCCAATAATCTAATTATATTGCTTGCCAGACATCCCTAGCAGAATGTTATTCATTGCTAATGTACTTTAGACTGGAAAAAAACCAAGAGATCTGAAAAGGCGCTACAGTGACTCTGTTATTTTATCTGAGATATGCCTTTAATATGCTTTTACACGGATGACCGAGAGCTGGTATTTGGCTCTGTTCAACTTTTAACCAGTGACAGAAAATAACACGGAAGAGAGTTAGAGCCGAAGTTGGGAAAGTGTGTTCTGACTGTGCCTCCTTTACATAAACTATGGCTCTTTTGGAAAGCTACAGCAATGTGACTAATGACCATTTGAAAACTTAGAAGTCCCTGGTTCAGATCATATCTTTGCCCTGTTGCAAATCATGCAACAGTGGCCACACTCTGGGAACAACTTTGACTGGCCAGCTAAACCAGGTGAAGGTGGCCGATGGGTCTCAAACCCTCAGTGAGTTAGGGATTTCCCCACATGAGAAAACAGGTTTTGATGGATTGAGTGGGCGAGACCAACCGTGGATCCAACAGTCAAGAAGGAAGCTTCTGCTTCTACACTGTGGCTGTAGAAGGAAACGAGGGCTCATCAACTCAGGAAGGTAGTCCATTTAGGAGAAGGAAAACTCAGATCCCAAAACTCTAGTGCCTTGTGGAATATCTTCAGGAGAAGAAAAGGCTAAGGAAAAAACCCTACACAACCCTGGAGTGGAGTCCCTAAGGTGGTTGGATTGTGCCTTGTAACTCCTGCAGCCAAGCTGGTGCCAAACATATTGCTCGCTTTCCTTTGGACCACATCAGTGAGGCTAAGGGTTGGGATGGGGTCTTGTCATCTGGGCAGCCTGGGACCTCCATACACACTGCCCAGGCTTGCGCTCCAGGGAGGTCACTTTGGTGTTGCTAATGCAGCAGTCTGACTTCATCCCCGGAGGCACACTCCATTGTCTCTCGAGACACACAGATGCCAACAACAACAATAACTTATTAAAATGCTACATATTGTAATTTGGAAAGTCTCCCTCTTCTATATAACATTATTGTTTCCAACTTGGCATTTGAACATGAAATTATGTTTGCATTTTATTTGTATTTCTGCCCTTTGGTCTGTGCAGTTAACAAAGGAAGGCTGCAATCATCTAACCCTGCAGTGGGTAAACCACAAGCCTACGGCCCAAATACTACATTTCAGCCACTGTGCAGACACAAGAACCCATGGTTCTGCCCACTCCTACTTTTTTGCCACTGGCATGCGGCTATTGGAAGATTTCTCATGAGGGAATGTGGCCCTTGGACAGAAAAGGCTTTGTGACCACCAGGAACTTACCAGGGAGTAAGTCCCACTGACCCCTTCATGGATCACTGCCTTGCCGTGGCGAAGGGGCTTGAATAACTCAGAGAAGCTATGAACTATGCCGAGCAGGGCACCCAAGATGGACAGGTCATAGTGGAGAATTTTGACCAAACGTGATCCACCTGGAGGAGGAACTGGCAAGCCACTCCAGTATCCCTGCCAAGAAAACTCCATGGACAAAGACAACAGGCATATAAAAGTTATGACGCTGGAAGATGAGCCCCTCAGGTCGGAAGGCGTCCAGCATGCTACTGAGGAAGAGCGGAGGACAAGTACAAGTAGATCCAGAGCTGATGAAGCGGCTGGGCTAAAGCCGAAAGGTCGCTCAGTTGCGGATATGCCTGGAAGCGAAAGGAAAGTCCAATGCTGTAAAGAAAAATATTGCATAGGAGGCAGTGGAAGACAGAAGTGCCTGGCGTGCTCTGGTCCTTGGGGTCACGAAGAGTCGGACACGACTAAACAACTAAACAACAACAAAGTCCCACTGAATTCAGCAAGACTTGTTTCGGAGTGGACATATACAGGGCTGAACCACTAATCTCCCCCACCCACAATCACTAAAAGAGAAATCCTTGCTTCTCATTATCAAATCTATGAGCAAAGCCTTTCATGTGATGGAAAGCAAGTCATCGTCAACTGGCTGTTAAAAATACACACAAAAGGGCCTTTCCTTCAAAACAGCGTGCTCAATGAATTCCTGCAAAGAGAAAGAAAAAACGGATACAAGACACACCAAGTGCTCCTGCCCTGTTATAACTCATGGTATAATGTTCCAATCAAAGGAACGACATAAAAAAAGGCTTGAAATGTGCAATTAGTAACGTTTCAGTTTCCTCATGTCTCAAATAAGTAGAAGGGACTTCTGTCTTCATTTTCCTACTAGGCCTTTTCTATAGAGTTAAAGGAACATAACTAGCAAATTATTTAGCTGTACAAATTATAGACATTAAACTACCACTGTTAGATCCCTCATATCGGGTGTGGGTAACCTTTGCCCACCCCAATTCCCCAAGATGTTGCTGAAACCCAACTCCCATCATCCCTGGTCATTGGCCATGCTTGTGGGAGCTGATGGGCTATGTATTTTAGTAACATTTGGCAAGCCAAATGTTCCCCAAACCTGCCTCACACATTGCATAGGAACTTCTGGTGACAGCCCACAGATGAAGGGTGATGCTTGGTAGCACAAGGCCTGGAAAACCTTTATGGGAGAAGAGAACAAGAACTTACGCATGCTCCTCATCTGGGCCCAGCTGATGCACCAGTGGGTGAATAAGGTGTGAAGGAGGTTCACACATTATTCACACAGCATCTCCAAAGCTTCCCATGGACTCACCTGAACTTCCGCTCTAATTTATTGTGGATATAAAATTAAAAAAATTCCTTCCAGTAGCACCTTAGAGACCAACTAAGTTTGTTATTGGTATGAGCTTTCGTGTGCATGCACACTTCTTCAGATACCAGATTATTGTGGATATGACTTGCTGCTTCCAAACTCTACCCACCTTCAGCCACCAAACTCTCTTAAAAGACAGCACCTATTATCCTTTCCCACTCCTTTATGCCTAGAATGCTCGCTCAGGACATCTGCCCAATGTCATTTCTCTTTGTCCTCAAAACAGACTTTTTCCCATGAAAGCTGTGGCTTATCCTCTTAGACCCTATCCCCAGATGTAACTGTATCTGTTTAAGGAATCGTTTCTTGTTCTTGACTCTCCAACTTACCGTACTCCTTTTATCTACAGCCTTCTTGTTGAAATTCAGCTGGCAAGGTCCTTGGGATAATGCAAATATCACTTTGGCCTTGTTTTAAAAAAGGTAAAGGACCCCTGACAGTTAAGTCCAGTCGCGAACGACTCTGGGTTTGCTGCGCTCATCTCGCTTTACTGACTGAGGGAGCCGACGTTTGTCCACAGACAGTTTTTCCGGGTCATGTGGCCAGCATGACTAAGCTGCTTCTGGTGAAACCAGAGCAGTGCACGGAAACGCCGTTTACCTTCCCCCTGGAGTGGTACCTATTTATCTACTTGCACTTTGACGTGCTTTCGAACTGCTAGGTTGGCAGGAGCTGGGAATGAGCAATGGGAGCTCACCCCGTTGTGGGGATTCGAAACGCAGACAGAGAAATCTCTAAGCGGTTTGGAAGTATAATAAAAAGTTTTAAAAAACAACATAAAAACAATGGGTACATTATTTAAACACAAAAAAGGAACCTTCCTCAGTTAAAAAGAACAGAATCAGCAACCAACCAGGATAAACATCAGAAAAGGCCCGAGTAAACAGTTTTTTTAGCAGACTTTTAAAACATCCAACCAACTTGACAAAATACCATGGCCTTCTATGTCACCTCCAGACAGATCAGAAGGAATGATCAGTAAAGACATGCTATTGTCTAAGCTCTGCATTAGTTGTCTGCAAACAAATCAGGAGCACCTAGCCCACCACAGACAGTATCTGTGGGTTTGGAGAGCCCCAAAGTGCGCGGTGGAACCCTGTTTGCCTTCCCTCGCTGTGTGGCAAATGTGCAAGACCATTATAGAAAACCTGCCGTCTGCATGCACCTCCCATATCCCTGTTAAACTCTCCCTCTCCACTTGGTAAAGGAAGACAATAAACATTACAGTGGTGCCTCGCATGACGAAATTAATTCGTTCCGCGAGTTTTGTCGCCTTATGATTTTTTTTGTCTTGCGAAGCACGGTGTCGGGAAAGTTTTGGAAAAGCTTCAAAAATCACCAAAGTCTTTAAAAACCTCAAAAATGGCTACCACACCGCGTTCTATGAGTTGCTCCTCGAAGTCAAGTCACAACTGTATTAACGGTGTTAAGAAAAAGGAAACAAACTTGCAAGACGTTTCCGTCTTGCAAAGCAAGCCCATAGGGAAAATCGTCTTGTGAAGCAGCTCAAAAAACAAAAAACCCTTTCGTCTAGCGAGTTTTTTGTCTTGCGAGGCATTCGTCTTGCGAGGTACCACTGTATTATCTTCAACTCTGTAGACAAACCATACTAGTATTACTGTAAAGTTTATCTGGGAATGAAAGACCTCAGCCTTTTACTAGCCACACGAACACATTCTCATATATGGGCAAAGAAGACCAAGACTGCAATCCGATGCACACTTACCTGGAAGTAAGTCTCATTGAGCACAGCAGAATTTGCTTGAGAGTAAACCTGCATAGGCTTGTGTTGCACGTGTTCCCCTTTAAAGATGAGTTCAGGTCTCTCTACCTGTGTCATCATTTCTGATTTCCCCACCATCTTTGATTTTTTGTGTGTTTCTGAGATTAATATCACTACTATTTGTGGAAAGTCCTTTCTTCTAGGAAGAGATTTCTAGGACATTTGAAGCAATATTGTTAACAGCAGATAAATTACTTAGAATTCCAGCTTGTCCTGAATTCTCCTGAGTCTCCACAAGGTCATGTCTTGTCTGTCTTGAGGAACAACTTGTCTGACTGAATCTGTCGCAATAAGAAAGAGGTGGGGCACTAGGTCAGATATGATCACCAGGTTGATCCTTTTTTTATTATAGCAGAGGGCATCTTTAACCTGAGGGAAATGTGGGTTTTGTCAATGCATCCGGATTTTCTTTGCATGCATGATAAGCTGTTAAGCAGACGTGCCCTGGAGAGACAAGGAGAAGTGAAAGGAAATCAGGATTTTCTTTAGAAACACAAAAATAAGGGTAAAGAAATATTGAAATCACACAGGGGAGGGGCAAAGCATAACCCTCACAGAACAATAAAATGGGAACCCTATCTGCAAGGCAGCTGCAAGCTCTGTGAAATCAGCAAAAGTGGGGGGTGGGAAGGACACACAACAGCACCCAACGTTTTTATTGTTGCTAATTGGTGATTTGTCCCTCCGCTTCAAATTCCATGCCCATATTACTGGGCGGAAAGTCATTCCAATTACGCTCATTTATGTATATTTCAAAATTATCCTTTTCTAGAGGTTTTAATTCCAGTTTGGGTGGACGTGGGTGTATATACTGTGAATAAAAACTAGTGAGGTCTAGATGAGGGACTTAAAGATTGGCTTGTTTCCAAGGGAGAGAGAAAAATGTCGGAGTATATACAGGAAATGGCCGATTTCAAATCCCATTGGCTCCTAAATGTGTTTCGCTGTGACTGTACCCTCCTCAAGTGCTTTTGCCTGACTGCAATGTGTCCTTGGACTGTTTGAATGCCTCCCTGGATGGAGGATGAAGAAGGAGGGGTGTTGGTGTGTGTAGAAATCTCTGAGTTTTGTATCTTGCCCCACTGATCACTGGAATGTGGCGTTTGGGAGTTAGCCTACCAGAGAATATGGCGGCTGGGCTTAAAAAAAGCTCCCCACCTATGATATAACGAGACATTGGGACAAATTTTGTCATGTGACAATGGCGGGGAAATTACAGTGCAAAACTCCAATGTTTTTCAGGTTAACGAGGTTGCAATTGTATTTTTTTTCCTGAAAGCAGCTAACACAGAAATGAGTGTGAAGCTTCTACTAGATTCCACCAGAATTGCATTTTACATTGTGTGATCAGGTGAAGCAGGCATTATCAGGTTAAGGCAGCATTAGGAAAAAGGAACCAAGTCTTGTCTGAAAGCCATCCAGTAGACCATTTTACATACAACACTCAAGCCTTGGCCTGTGGCGATTCCTTTTCCCACAAACAGGTCACAATGAAAGGATACAGCCACTTCCACCTTAGGGAAGAGGTGGGGTTGTGGGCTTCACGACCCCTCCACGTGCCCAGCGGGTGGGAGGCCAGCCCCTGCGCGATTGGGAGATTCCAGGCTGCACCACCCCCTGGCCAGCCAATCGGGTTGCTCCAGGGGTGTGGCCTGCCCCTTTAAGGCAGGACGCAGCCGGGGATCTCCCTCTTTGTGCGCCTGCCAGCTGCCCCCGTTTTCCCACCCTTCCGCCCTCTAAGGTTTGCTTACTCTGACCTTCCTAAGGACCTTGGTCGGTCGACGTTGAGGGGCCTGGTAGGAATTTTTCCACTTGGCAAATTGGCACCAGCCACTTGGTTTTTGCCTACCTTGTAGCAAATCGTCACAACTTTCTGGGTATTGGTGGTTAGGCATTGGAATAGTTCTGTACAGTGGTACCTCGGGTTACATACACTTCAGGTTACATATGCTTCAGGTTACAGACTCCGCTAACCCAGAAATAGTACCTCGGGTTAGGAACTTTGCTTCAGGATGAGAACAGAAATAGTGCGGCAGCAGCGGGAGGCCACATTAGCTAAAGTTCTTCAGGTTAAGAACAGTTTCAGGTTAAGAACAGACCTCTGGAACGAATTAAGTACTTAACCTGAGGTACCACTGTAGATGAAAAAAGGGGAGGTAGCGTCATCACCTGCCCTGCATTTTGAAGGGTGGTTCGTTAAAGGATTCCGGGGTGTGTGGCCCTTTTCCAAAGCCTGGGGAGGTAAGGGCCTAAGGCACGCCTGCTGTTGGTGACCCCAGGGAAGCTCCTAGTTGATGTGCAACAGCAGGACTCCCCTATTGGTGGTTAACCCTTCCTGGACTTCAAGCAGACGGGCTGGAGTCAGATATAGTTGGTTAGGACCACTGCCTAAGCCAATACTGTTCATCACCTGTAACCAATAAGGTTGTGGCCTTTTTTTAGCCCATTAACCTTAATAATTGTGTCATGTGTCATTATTTCTACCTTGGGGGGGGGGGGGTTCGGGAACTCGCCACGCAGCTGTCATGTGATGTAATTGACCATGATTTCGTGTGGCTGCCACCAGCTTTAAATCAATGCTTTTGACCCAATCCAGATATTTAGAGAAAGCTTGTGTGTGTGCACACACACCCAAGGAGGCACACCTAACAAGAACACACCTGAGATAGCAGGAGGAACTTCAGCATGTCATTCTCCCTTTGGACAACTTTGGAGATTACTTGCATGTGTAAATCAGGCTTCCCTCAGCTGAGGGATCATTTGCATTCACAGTAGTCAGGGGAAACATTAGCAAAACAAAAAGAAATCTGGGAAGAAAAATTATCACCACTTACTGCAGTCTTACGACATAAACTATAGACGAGAGATTGCCGGTAGCAAACTATAATAGGACGTATCCTTAGAATTCCCATGTCAAACAGGCAAATTCAGGGGGGGGGGGGGGAAATCCCCTATGAGAGCTTGATTATTAAGCACACAAGTGTGCACTGAACTTGGTACACACAATTGCATTCTTAATTTGTGCACTCAATTACTGTGATTGTGTGTGGAAATTGAATAATTGAATAATTACCCATAAAACAGTTAATTGTGATTATTTGCATGCATAATTACTTGATCTGCACATACAATCATGTTAATTATGCACAGAAATTAGGTATCACATAATTGCATGTCTTACCTTATTAAAAAATAAAGCCCAATTCATTTATTTCAAATTGCACTTGTTCAGTACAGCATATGCACATATGTGTCTGTATATCTATATGCACACACACACGTTTTGGAGTTCCTACACAACACAAACAGCAGACCCTGTAATTTTCTCCATCAAAGACCCCTCGGTAAAATATTTTTCATAGGAGAGCAACGTCAAAAAGAAATCTAATGGGGATTTTCACATGGTTTTCAGAGAAACCCTCAGCATCCCATGAGGCGGTCACCACTGAGAATAGAGTAATGAAAGGTTAGTCAGTCCACTCAGTGCTGATTTTTTCCCTCAGTGTGTACTAGCAAGAAGTTTGGGGTACACTCTCCCACCAAGAATGTATAGCATGCTCTAAGGCAGGGGTGCCCCCAGATGTTGCTGAGCTCCCACCAGCCCCAGACACCATGGCCAGAGATTATGGGAGTTATAGTCTGGCAAACATATTTAGAACCACAGCTTACATTCTGTTCTTAATCTGACAAAGACACTTGAGCATTGTCACAGACATTAATAATCTAGTATATTTATGAAATATAAATTTCCTAAATTGGGTAACATACCTCCGTTACAAACCTAGAAGTGTATTCAGATGTGGGGATTATTGTGTTAGTTTTCCTGGTTATAAGGCTAGTGCTTCTGTCTTGTTTTCTAATGTACACTGCCTGATGTGAGATGGAACTGGTGCTTTTTGACTGATACACTAGCATGCCTTTCTACTTCCTTCTGCTAAAGCTGTACACTATTTTTTTTCATTTTGTTCAGTAAACATTTACCAATAATTTCTCTCCGGACTCAACTGCATTATTCAAGTGTTTCTGCCAACACTATGAGTGTGGGGAAAAGCTGCCCCAGGGACAAAATATGAGAGTCGAGGCCAAAAGTCACCTCTATCTTCGGGGGGGGGGATCACTCCAATTTCGAAGGTGCTTGTTCCTGGCCCCACATGAACAAGTTGCAGAGGCAAAACTGAAGAATGGGGGCTGAGAGCTACCTGACCATGGGTAATCTTGGGGCGGTGTGAGGGCTTAGCTTCCACCCTCCAATTCTGACCCCAAAGAAGATCCTTCCACACCAGCCAACCCGAACAGAATATCAATCCCTTTAAGCAGTGGGTCAAACAGGAAAACCCACTCTACTCAAATGGTTTCAGTGTTTGAAGTGGCTCCTGAAAGAAGCACCTCATAGTTTTTCAAACTGAGGAGGCTGCTGGTTTCTAATTTGCAGGTGGTTCTGCAGAAGCAATTGCTTTTTCTTCCCCTCGTGGTCCTCTGGATCCTGCCTGACATCCACTGCTGTTGTTCCATTGACTTCACCGACATTGCTTCAGAGTAAAATGGTGACTGGACTGCCTACAAAGGTAAGTGGAGCACGTGAGCTTTTGCTGTGTGTATGTTTGTGTAAAGGAGGCATTCCAATTTCAATGGCAAACAGGAGGACTGAACCAACATTATAACCATAACATAATTGATGCAAATCATCTGAAGAGCCAGGTGTCAAAATATGTCAAAAAGCGTCACTTTAGTACTTTATAGGAAGAGGGGTGGGTGCGGGGAGAACCATATGAGTCCTCCAGAAGATGTTTTTCTATATTCTGATCAATGGTAATTCAGTAACTCTGACATGGAGTTTCACACCTGTTAACTTGTTTCTGGAAGAGCTTTTAAAAAAAGTGAAATAAAGTTGTCTCGTTTTCTTAGAAATGAATTGATATTAACAAAAAATAAAGTGTCCTGGACTAGACGGTGTATATTTTGAATATAATATTTTATGGTTGACTCAAACCCTAGTAGGAAAAAAGGTCACACTGCGTAAGTAATACAGACACAGATATATATACAACTATACACACCCCTGTCTGCAGAACTACGGCCACATTCATGCCATATTTTTAAAGTAGTATGATACCCTTTTAAGCAGTCATGGCTTCTCCCAAAGAATTCTGGGAGTTGTAGTTTGTGAAGGGTGATGAGAGTCACCAGGAGACCACCATTCCCCTCAGAAAGATGGATTGATTGGGAATTGTAGCCCTCTGAAGGGAATTTGTTGTTGTGTTGTTTAGTCATTTAGTCGTGTCCGACTCTTCGTGAACCCATGGACCAGAGCACGCCAGGCACTCCTGTCTTCCACTGCCTCCCCCAGTTTGGTCAAACTCATGCTGGTAGCTTTGAGAACACTGTCCAACCATCTTGTCCTCTGTCTTCCCCTTCTCCTGGTGCCCTCCATTTTTCCCAACATCAGGGTCTTTTCCAGGGAGTCTTCTCTTCTCATGAGGTGGCCAAAGTATTGGAGCCTCAGCTTCAGGATCTGTCCTTCCAGTGAGCACTCAGGGCTGATTTCCTTAAGAATGGATAGATTTGATCTTCTTGCAGTCCATGGGACTCTCAAGAGTCTCCTCCAGCACCAAAATTCAAAAGCATCAATTCTTTGGCGATCAGCCTTCTTTATGGTCCAGCTCTCACTTCCATACATCACTACTGGGAAAACCATAGCTTTAACTATACGGACCTTTGTTGGCAAGGTGATGTCTCTGAGGGGAATAGCAGTTTCCAAACAACTCTCAACCCCCTTAACAGATTACACTTCCCGGGATTCTCTAGGCAAAGGCAGGTCTGTTTAAATTCCTATGGTACTGCTTTAAATGTAGCCTAGGCTACATTTCTTTGCTTTTCTTTTTTAAATCATTTTACAGTACAAAATTATGGGGGAAAATCAAATTCATATCCATATACAGAGTTTCCCTCCAAATCTCGGGGCTTCCCCCCACCCCTTCCCTGGAATCCCATTTTAAACAATTAAAACTGTGTTTTCTTCCAAACTCTAACTATTATATCAATCCATATTTTCCATGGTAATTTTTACACTACAAGTGAAATCAAAATCCTGCAAATGTTTCCATCTGCTTACAGTGGTCTCTTAAATAACTTATAATTTTTTCCCATTCTTTTGTAAAGTTTTTGTCCTCTTGATTCCTGAGTTTTCCAGTCAGCTTTGCTGTTTCGGCATAGTCCATCAGCTTGTTTTGCCATTCTTTTCTGGCAGGGACTTTGTCTTCTTTCCATCTCTGGGCTAGTAGCATCTGGGCGGCTGTTGTTCCATACATAAAAAGTCTTTTCTGGTCCTTTGGGATGTCGGTACCTGCAATTCCTAATAAAAAAGCTTCTGTTTTTTTTAAAAAACAAAAGTTATTTTAAACATATTTTTCTCATTTCATTGTATATCATCTCCCAGAAAGCTTTCCCCACCTTATAGGTCTATCACATATGATAAACCGAGTCCTCCTCACAGAGGGCACGTGACCTCACTGTTTGTGTGGATGGGAGCGATTGGATAGCCACAACAACCCAATTGGTGGTCACTCGGTTGCTGGGCACATCTGGCCAATGGGGAATTTTGTGTATTAACCGAGGGACCTTTATATACCACAGCACGTTGTGTAGAGCTTTCTCTTTCGCTTCGTGCACCGGATCACCTGCTCACCCTCCCTATATTTAGGGTCTTGCTATGACCTTGCTATGCCATAATGGGTCGTCTGCTGTTGGGGTAGGAATTTTCCCATTTGGCGGATTGGCTGGTGCCACTTGGGTTTCGCCTGCCGCATAGCAAATCGTCACAACTTTGTAAGGTTTGGCGGTTAGACATTGGTTCAAGGTGATATGATAGGGCCCAGTCGTCAGTGCTGCCCTGCTGAGGTCAGGTGCAGCTAGTCAGGAACCAATGCCTAAACAAACCACTCACTATCTGTAATCAATAAAGTTGTGCCAAAATTATGCCAATAACCTAAAACTAAATTCCCTGTCAATTGTGTCTTTATTTATTGGGAAGCTCCTGGGGATCTTAACACGCAAAAGGGACCTTCTTTTTCTTCACATTTCCAGGAGGTATCTGTACTTGTCCTATACATTTTTGCCAATTTCTAGCCTAGGCTACATTTCAACCACACAGAAGGCTGGAGGTTTTATACACAAAATGCAAACATGCTTTCATCCTTCAACTGGGCAAGAAATAGGCATAATTTCATTGCTCAGTGACACATTCCAACCAGGCAAAGGCACTCACAGAGGGATATGGCCTAAGAAAAGGGGTCGGTCTTGAGAAGGTTCCTAGGGGCCATATAGAAAGGCCTGGAGGTCCACATCCAGATCTGAGGTGACCAACCTCTGGTGCCAGGACAAGGTTTAAAACAGCGTTTTGGTGATTCAGGAGCATTGCACCATTTCCATGGCAGATATCGCTATGTTTAGGATCAGGCTGTGGGCGTGCTAAATACTTGACAAAGTACCAATGCCGTGCAGATCAAAGTAATATTATTATTTTTTACAAGTTGATTTTTTTTTTATGCTGCCAATTTAGCTCAGCTATAAGAGATGTGTCCTGGTATTTTTGTATAATGATTTCTGATTACTAAAATGCAGAGCACAAATGGTAATCAGTCCCCCTTTCAAGGCGAGGGCTGATGCTGAGTCCCTCCTATCAGCTTGATCACAGTGTGCGACTCACTCAAAAATGTGTCCTAATTGCCCCCCTTGAAGTTGGCTGGAGGGTCCAACTGCCTTATAACACAACTGGACTTCGTCAGCAGCCGAAAAAACGCAATGCGCATTCCCTGGACGCAGAATCCTTCACTGAGACTTCCACAGGCGTGATTAGTCTCTCAAATACGGTTGCCGCCAGACCC
The DNA here is from genome assembly GCF_964188315.1 of Podarcis muralis. Classification (NCBI taxonomy): domain Eukaryota; kingdom Metazoa; phylum Chordata; class Lepidosauria; order Squamata; family Lacertidae; genus Podarcis; species Podarcis muralis. The sequence continues at coordinate 27,547,493 of NC_135659.1, read as the reverse complement.
ATAAGGGACTCCCATATTTCCTTTAAAAATCTTTTTTTTTTTTTTTGTCTGCAGGAGAATAAAAGCAAAAAATTAATAGCAGTGGGTTGTTTTTGTTTTCGTTCAAATATTTATTTATTTTTAAAAAATCACATTGCCAGACGCTTTTCTTTTGCACTAAGATCAGAAATGATTGCCATCTCGTTAGATAATTAAATCTATTCTTTCGGCGAGGGCAGATTACTAAAAGCTGCACCGGGAAGCTTTTCTTCATTTCTACTGTTTTCACCCAACGGGGGGTTTGTTCTCATTTTGATACATGGAGAGCTGCATGTATAAATCACTGTACGCATATCTAGACTATAAGTCTTCTTAACAAATAGCAACAGCAAGAAAGAGAGAGAGAGAGAAAACACCAATACTCAGGAATATACAAAAACAGAAGCAACTGTACTGTACCTTATTTCAATACACGGCAGCCTATGAGGCTATTTAACAGCCACTTGGAGCACAAAATTTGCTTGCCATTATGATAGATAAAGTCTTCAGCCTCTAATATCATTTCACCAAAGATAATTTTAGAGTTAGCCGCAGCTACATGAATTGTGAAAACCTGCCCCTCTTGTTCAGAAACAGAAGCCTTCACATCCCTATTCAAGTCATTTTCTGCCCCCCTCCCACAAAAAAAATCATGTGAAGGGGGAGAGTGGGGCTATGTTTGCTGGTGCCACCACCATGGGGGAAGGGGGAGTCCTTGTGTGGGGAGGCATTTCTGTGCAGAGGCTTCACACTGTCTTTGGAACCCTGTATGTTCTTCAACAATGATTCTTGAACATCAACTTTGTTGGACTGGTCATGTTGTGCAAATGCCTGGTTATTGTCTTCCAAAGCAACTACTCTATTCCGAACTTAAAAATGGAAAGTGTAATGCTGGTGGTCAACAAAAGAGGTTCAAAGACTCTCTTAAGCCAAATCTTTAAAAATGTAGTATAAACGCCGATAACTAGGAAACACTGGCCTGCAAGTGCTCCAATTGGAGAACAGCCTTTACCAAAGGTGTCATGGGCTTTGAAGACGCTCAAACTCAGGATGCAAGGGAGAAATGTGCTAAGAGGAAGGCACGCTTGGCAAACCCTCACCGTGATCAACTTCCACCCAGAAACCTATGTCCCCACTGTGGAAGGATGTGTGGATCCAGAACTGCTCCACAATCACTTACGGACTCACTTTTCAAACCATGTTTATGGAAGACAATCTTACCTGGCTATGAGTGATCACCAACGAAGAAGAAGATGTTCAGAGAGCATCTTACCTGCTCTCAGACTGATTTGGAATTGGATGCTTTTAAAAAAAGAAAGTACAGTGTTACCTCAGGTTACATACGCTTCAGATTACATACGCTTCAGGTTACAGACTCCGCTAACCCAGAAATAGTACCTTGGGTTAAGAACTTTGCTTCAGGATGAGAACAGAAATCATGCTCCAGCGGCGTGGTGGCAGCAGGAGGCCCCATTAGCTAAAGTGGTGCTTCAGGTAAAGAACAGACCTCCGGAACGAATTAAGTACTTAACCCGAGGTACCACTGTAAAAGAAAGTGAGGACAAGGAATGCTCAGACATCTTTACGAGCCAATGAGGACCAACGAATTCTGTGCCCAAAAAGGTTCAAATCGTTGCTCAACTATGAAACTTACCACTATCGCCTATCAGCTGAATCTGCCAAGGAAATTGGTTGGGAAAACAAATGTTAAGAATGGTAAAAGCTTTTCTGTGTATGCACAAAGGTGTGTCTCAATAACATAGCAGCAGCCCTGCTAGACCAAGCCTTGTTGCATCTAGTTCAGCACTGAAGCTGTTGCAGTGAGCTCAGCTGGCGAGAGCATGGTGCTGATGACACCACCATATGGGCTACCTGCATATTCCTGCATTGCAAGGGGTTGGACTAAATGACCCGTGGGGTCCCTTCCAACTCAGCAATTCTCTGATCCTCAGTTGTGTGTTCAAGTGTGATGGAGGTACATACCACAGATGCCTTTGTACAACCCAAGGAATACTTTAGATCAATGCTTGCTGGTTACTTAGAGTGGTTTGACCTTTATAGGCTTTGGTGCGGTCTGTTTCTTGATGGGGCTACAGTGGGTAGTTGAGAAGGGCTCAGAGTTGCACCCCTATCTCTGCCCCCAATCACCGCAACTTAGGCATCCCATTTTGCACAGTGTCGCACATACACCTGGGAAAATGAGGGGTGTGGATCACATACACAAGAGCCCATAAATGTCTGGGTATATGCAGAAAAGCTCTGTACTAAAAACAGGATATTTGACTGCATAGAGGCAGGGGACAAGGCCACTGGGCCTCAACCTAATTCCTTCACAAGCCTTCTCCAGAAAATGGAAATGTCCAAAGCTCAGCCAGAAATCCTCTGCCCTAACAGTGACACAATTTACAATTTGCAGTGTAACCAAAAACGTCAGATGGAGTCTAAGAGAATTCTCAGCTTGCGTATTCTGAGGCTCAACATACAAATATATTCCTTTCATAGGCGTATGTGAACACCCAAAAACAAGATTTATGTGAAAGCTGTCCTGAACTTTCCAAGGAATAACCCAAGACAGTATGCCAATGTTGGAGATTTCAAGTCAATCACTATTTAAAATGGAAACTTGGTAACAGGTCCCCCCCCCCCCCAGCGCTTGGAACCATTGTCACGAGGCATTTGTGTTTCCCAGAATAATTAATGCTGAAGTTCTTGAGTATATCTCGCCAAGGTCATCTGAAGATTATTCCCTGAGCAGCAATTGTTTGAGAGGAAGAGGGGGGACAAAAACCTGTTGTGTGAATAGTAATTTCTCAAAGCACGGCAGAATAAAAGCTACACTAAATTCGTTCACAGTTGAACTGAAATGTTTAACACATGAAAACTCTAATTGACAATTCCATACCAAAGTGTAAATTTGTCAAGGAAGGATACACAACAAGGTTTTTTAACTTCTTTGTTCGAGCTGTTGTGATTTGGATCCATTACTTTTGAATATTGCATGAAGCTGACAAGCACTTGTCATTTAAAGACCACATGGAGACATTTAGTTTTGCATTTAGACGTAATAACACATTATGCAAATCAGCTTGCCAAGGAAAGTAGGAGGCTTGCATTAAAGAAATGGTCAAAGACCAGTTACTAATAAATGAGCAAGTTTTTGTCTTGTATAGATTGCCTGAACTTGGGAGGAGGAGAGACAAGCTTGTGAGTGAATGGCAATACAATCCTATCACATGGAAAGTAAGTCTCATTGAGTTCAGTGGGACTTACTCCCAGGTAAAGGGGCACAGGGTTGCAGTTTCAGTTCTAGGGCACTTGTACCAAAGAGGAAATGCATTGTCAAAACTTGGACAGAAATTTTTTCATAAAATATTCATATGTTAATTCATATGTGTTGGTGCAAATAAGGATGTATGGGGTGTTAGGAGAAGTACCTCTGACACATAACCAGGAGAAGAAAATACTAAGGAGCAAACTCTCCAGAAATCCAGAGTAGAGTCCCAAAGATGGTTGGATGGTGACTTGTGGATCGAGGGCCCGACCCCCGCTATGTGAAATATACACACAAGGACACGTGATATAAGGTTGATGGGCAAGAAAAGGCCACAACTCCTGCAGCCAAGCTGGTGCCAAACATATTACTCATTTTCCTTTGGACTACATCAGTGAGGCTGAGAAGGGAAACTTGTTGTCTGGGCAGCCCAGGACCTCCATACACACCACCCAGGCTTGTGCCCCAGGGAGGTCACTCAGTGCCACTAACACAGTGATTTGTCTTCACCCCCAGAGGCACACTCCATTGTCTCTCGAGACAGATGGATGCCAACAACAGGCGCAAATAATTACTATAGTTTGTACAGAAATACGATACATCTTACCATAGTAGGGAAGACTGCGACCAGGTGGGCTCTGTACCTGCCCAGACTGCTGGTCCAGGTGGTGTTGATGGGCAAATTCAGCAGTTAGCACCTGAACAAGTTTTCTGTGTGGGTACACAGCTCACCTAACCAAGGCCCCTCCCCTCCCTCTGGTTCTTTATCTTTGAACCCAACTTGGGCCAGGCAGCCTTTTGAATAGAGGATGCCTTCAGAAAGAGGGCACTTAATTTCAGAGTAGGACATACGGTTTTCATAACTCTCCAGGTCATAGCCTATTTGGATGTGCAAAGCAGCCTTCTGCTGATATTTCAAACAGAAAATCACCACTTTTTGGCTTTTATGTAATTATCCCCTTTCCTGAAAAAAAAGAGCGTCACTTTAAATATAGAGCTGTAATGACTCTTGGCTGGAGAGGAAGCAGATAAAAGAAGGGAGGGGCAGTTTTTATCCCATGGTATTGGGAGAGAATATCGGAAAGTCATTAGGTTAAGAAGCATGGGGCTGTTTTCTTGGAACAGAGAGAAATGGATGGTGAGAGGGAAGCTTGCTTTTCAAAAGGTAAACACCACCCCGCCTTTCTCTGAAGCAGGCCTGAGATCACAATAGCATATCTAAAAGCCTCTATTATTAAATGATGTTTTGTTCTTGTTTTAAATAAATTTCTAGAATACAGTGGTACCTCTGGTTGCGAACGGGATCCATTCTGGAGGCCCGTTTGCAACATGAAAAGTGCTCAACCTGCAGTGGTGCGTCTGCACACACGCGGGTTGCGATTCGCCGCTTCTGCGCATGTGCGTGACGTCATTTTGCGCTTCTGCACATGCGGGAGCAGCAAAACCCAGAAGTAACCCTTTCTGGTACTTCCGGGTCGCCGCGGGATATAACCTGAAAGAATGTAACATGAAGCAGACGTAACATGAGGTATGACTTTACATCACTTGTAACCTGCAACAGCTCTGAAGTTTTAAACACAAGATGTGGTCCATTCTTGCAGCCATCCATGCCCAGAGCAGTGCTCAGTAATCAAGACTTTTCTCTCTGGACTCCCAGGACTTTAAGTGACTTTGCTACCCCACACACAGTGGCCGAATCTCCACTGCATGATCTTGGCATGCAGGATGGGGCAAGGCTATGCAAATTCAGCCCTCCTCCCCAACTGGGGCAAGGCTATGCAAATTCAGCCCTCCTCCCCAACAGCAGATCACCCGGAAGTCTGGCTGCAAGTCAGTTCCCCTTCTCCGTCACCAGCAAGTTCAAGAGTTGTCACTCTCTGCACTATTCCGTTCTGAGGGAAGAGAGGTACCCTTAAGCAGTGACGTAGAGTGGGTTGCCAATGCCTGGGACCGCATGGAGGTGGGGGTGGGTGGGAGGGAAATGTACACATGCACATTCAACTCCCTAAGGCCTCTGTGTCACCCAGGAGATCACAGCAGCAGAGTTAAGAAAAGAAGAGTCATTCCGTTGTCTGGAGAGGTCACTTCCTGGTTCGCATGGAGAAGCTATTTTCAACAGAGCCTAGTGACTTAAGCACAAAGTTGTATTGAGGCAGCACTGGGTGCTGAAACTTTGCACCCCTAACAAAATTTGCATCTGGGGCAACCACCCCTGTGTTCCTCCCATGCTATGCCACTGCCCTTAGGGAATTTGGTAAAGCCTATAGCTTTAGCCTATAGCAGTGCAGCCTATAGATTGTGCTGGGACTTTTGATCTTGTTTTATTATTTCTTCTCTTTTGGAAGCTGTGTCCCAAAGAACCAGTGTCCTAAGTTCTCCCTTCTTCCTTGCTGAGGTAATGTTGCATGGGGTTTTGTGAATTAATATGTGAAGGCTCTACCTCGTTGTAGTATATGCAGGCGAGACTCTGCTCTCCTACAGATGTGTGGAGTAAACTGTAATGGAGTTCTTGGCACATAATAAATACTTCATAGCGAAAGGAAGGAAGGAAGGAAGGAAGGAATGTAGAGTTGGAAGGGACCCTGAGGATCATCTAGTCTAACCACCTGCAATGCAGGAATATATAGCTGTCCCATATGGGGACTGAACTTGCGACCTTGGCTTTATCAGCACCATGCTAAGAAAGAAAGAAAAAGATCTGCTACTCTGGGTTTTTCTTCTTGAGCCTAAGAGAGTCAGTTTATTTATGATCCACCTCTCCAACAAGAGTATTGCTCATCACTACCACCACCACAACATTAAAATAATAATAATAGTAATAGTAATAGTGATACAAACATTTTATTAGAAAATAATATAACTGTCACATTGTTCTTTCTCCCCTACATTTAAAACAAAATTACAAGCTGTCTGGCAAATTCTACAGGAGTGGATCCAGCTGAACTCTTAAGGGAGCCAACTCCAGCGAAATCAGCGGTGGTTACTTTTTTAGATTTACATCCATATATTTTTTTTAAGCTGAAATACCCAGAAGTAAGTGTTCCTGCCCTGTCTAATTCCTTAAGCTTTTTGACCCATTAGGATTACATCTAATGAGCCTACATTACAGGAAGGTGGAGTTTGGTTGAACATTAGACAGAAGTATTAATGGTAAGATTAATTTTTAAATAAAATAAATAAATCCCTCTGCATTGGGTTGCTAGCAGCTTCCTTGTCCTCTGAGTAATGAAGGAAAGCAGGCTGCCAGATTTCCAGGTATAGATTCCCCTGTATAGCTGCAATTCCCCTATGTGCACTTACTGGGGAATAAGCCCCATTGAACTCAGTGGTATTTACCTCTGAGTAAAGATACGTAACTCTGGGGCATTGGCTCATCGGTAAATACATCAACAGAGCATAAAGGAAATAATACTGAGCTTCAGAAATGGTGAGGATTTAGACATATCTCAAACTAACTGGAATGAAATATAGATGTCTAGAGCTATCATATGTTCAGAGCAACGTTGGCTCTGATCCACATTCCTTGAAGCGGAAAATCTATTTGATTAGACAAATTAATATTGAGTATTTGACACAATTTTAAGCTGCAGTTTCCTACAGCATAAAGAAGACAGAAGCTTGGAAACTGCTCCATTATATCCCCATTACTAAATTTAGACACAAGGAGAGAAACAGTTTTGGATTTAGCATCAAAACCACACTACAGACAAGCTGTCTTTATTCCTTAGAGGCCAGGACAGCTTTAGAAGACCGTGGTAGACTAATTCCTTTTTAGGCTGTGTACAGATGTGCATATCCTGAGAAGTGTGCCTGGCATAAATTCACATTTACCGTATCTCTTTTTAAATGAATCGAAATCAAGAGCAGCTGAATCGAAGTCCAATAGATGCTGGCTGCGCAGAGCGTTGATTGGCTGTCCCTGGTGACAATGATGCAGCCATCTCTCCTCTCCCCTCCCAGCTGTTGTTGTTGTTGTTGTTTAGTCGTGTCCGACTCTTCGTGACCCCATGGACTAGAGCATGCCAGGCACCTCTGTCCTCCACTACCTCCCGCAGTTTGGTCAAACTCATGCTGGTAACCTCGAAAACACTATCCAACCATCTCATCCTCTGTCGCCCCCTTCTCCTTGTGCCCTCCATCTTTCCCAGCATCAGTGTCTTCTCCAGGGAGTCTTCTCTTCTCATGAGGTGGCCACGCTCTCCTCTTTCACCCTCATTAAAAGGTTCTTTAATTCCTCCTCACTTTTTGCCATCAAGGTTGTGTCATCTGCATATCTGAGGTTGTTGATATTTCTTCCGGCAATCTTAATTCCAGTTTGGGATTCATCCAGCCCAGCCTTTCGCATGATGTATTCTGCATACAAATTAAATAAGCAGGGAGACAAAATACAGCCAGCTGTGCTCAGGTTCAATTGGCTGGCCTTTGTGGCAATCATGGAGGCAGAGGCGGAGCTACCTGCACCAGCACCCAGAGCGGCGTGGGGGCGGGACTAGCCGCCCACTCGGCGAGCATCCCTAACCGCACAGCGAGCGTGGGGTGGTGGCGGTGCAGCAATGTCATCCCCCCTCAGGGATGACACCTGGGGTGGACCACACACCACACACCCCGCACCCCCTTCCTCTGCCCATGCATGGAGGCTTTTTAATGGAGATTTACCATGATAAGCATGTTCGATGTTTGAAACAAAGAGATCCTCTTCCCGCCGCCCCCCCCCCCCGCCCGCGCAAATCCCAAAGCTTGCTCAAGTGTGGAGAAGCAGCAAAAAACAATATCTGAGCTAGAGTCATAGTGAAGCAGGACCACCTGGAGGAATTTTACCCTTATGCTTTTCATATAATCAGTTATCCATAGATTCATATATAACCATATACAACCATATATCCTTATAATGATTTTTATATAATCCATGTTTGAATCATGAAAGCTTCTGCACAACATATAGTGAAATGCTTAGATCTGAAAACTCTGTCCCAGTTCCCTTCCTTGTTCTTTCAATGTCTCACTGACAAAAGGGGGGAAGCAATAAATCTGATGTGCTGGCACTTTCCCCCCTGTACCAGACAGGGTCCCGAGTAGCTAAAACAGGAAGATGCTAACCGCAGAATGTCCCGGTACAGCAGATGGCCGCGTAGGAGCACAACGGCCAAAGTTCCTTTTGCCTTAAGTTTCTGTTTCTTACCATAAATCATGTTCAGACTGAAAAAGCAGAAGTTGGGAGGGAACTCTTTACATGATCGGGGGGCAAGGCTTGAATGCGCTCATTAGCTTTATTTTTGCTGCCGTTTGCGATTGTATCCGATTATATCATGTATCTATGATGTATGTACTCAGGTATAAAGCCCCAGGGCGCTAGAGCCCAGGGCCCAGTCTTTTGGAAAGGATTCCACCGGGTCAATTATTGCTCAGCAATAAATATCACTTTCTTTTTCTCCACTGCTGCGTCTGTCAGTTCTTGGACACAATTTGAGTGGGTCACTGGTACCTTAAAATCCTTGCAACAATAGAATTGTAGGGGTCGCGGGAGTCATCTAGTCCAACCCCCTTGCAATCCAGGAATTTTTTGCCCAACATGGAGCTTGAACCCACAATCCTGAGATTAAGGGTCTCATGTTCTACCAACTGAGCTATCCCAGCTTGGTTTATAATTAGCAACCAAAGCCCCTGCGGCTGCCCTAGTGAGGACTATCGCCTGTCCCTTTAGGTGGCTGGCTCCAGAGAAACAGTAAATCTCCATCAGTTCACACTGTGTATAGTTCCTGCCTCCTGGCATATTCATTGCTTTGTCTCACCCTGTTCCTGGAGCTCCATTCCTGAGAGGAGAGAAGGTATTGCATTTGCTCATCTAAAATATCTCTTTTTAGAATGGAATGGCCTCCAGCCTTCCAAGCCGGAAAAAGTTCCTTTGACTATCTGACCAGAAAGAGCCACCTAAGAAAGCAGAGTCATTTTCCAACCAAACAAAGGTGTCTTGTTTGGTTGTAAATCAACAGCCTTGATTTACAGCAGGGGGTTGAGGAAAGTCATAGCTCAGAGAGAGAAGAACAGAAAAGTTGGGAAGTGTGAGAAGAAGGGGGGGTGGGACTGCGGCAGAGCAGCCAGATGACACGTTGTCACTGGAAAGTATTTCTGATCCCCCTTCTCCCAGAACGCAGAGTACAAGAACAAAGGACTCAAAGACATTTGACCATGAGTGGCCACCACAAGGGAAGATACTGTTATGGAGGAGGGAGGAGGAGCCCAGTTTGGAACAACGCCATTGTTGAGGCTGGTTGTGTTCTTTTGCCTCTCGTTATTGGGATTGAATAAACCTCATTTGAAAGGGCTCTACAGTGGTACCTCGGGTTAAGAACTTAATTCGTTCTGGAGGTCCGTTCTTAACCTGAAACTGTTCTTAACCTTTAGCTAATAGGGCCTCCCGCTGCCGCCACACAATTTCTGTTCTCATCCTGAAGCAAAGTTCTTAACCCGAGCTACTATTTCTGGGTTAGCGGAGTCTGTAACCTGAAGCGTGTGTAACCTGAAGCGTCTGTAACCCGAGGTACCACTGTACCTTGTTTTCTCTGCTCTTGCTGCAACTGGGGGAGGAATAGCTTTTGCAAAGCCTTGACAGAGCCTTGACAAAAGGTGAGCTGGAGCGAACCTCACGGCAGGAAGACCTACACTCAGGTGCATCTGTGTATGTACACTCCTGGAAGCTGAATGAATCTGCCTACCAATTGCTTGGAATCACAAATGGGGACAGTGCTGTTGCACTCATTCCCTCCTTCTGGGCTCCCCATAGACACCTGGTTGGCCACTATAAGAAAAGAATACTGGAGTCGGTGGGACGTTAGCGCGATCCAGCAAAATTCTTCTTACTTTCTTAAATGAGAGAATAGCAAAAGGTTCCCTGGTGGTCTCTAAGACATTTTAGATTATTATTTTTCATAATAGCACTTTTATCCCTAATGTTTAAATGAGAACCTGTTAGTTTTCATTTCCTACAAAATTGGCTATATTCTCCAAATAACCCAGTAAATGCTTTCTTATCTGTTCGCCTCTAATCTACCTCGGTGGATTTGCTTGATATCTCCTCCTGAGTCACTATTTTACAAAACTTTGTTTTAAAATAAAATCTTAGCATTTTATTACAAAGTCGAAGCTCGGAGAGAAATGCAATAATAATCTAATTTAACTCTTCTGCCTTAAGGAGAATTGCATTGACCCTGGTCTCCTGTATCAAGGCTGCAAGATGAGAGTGAGAGAGAGCCTCATTGAGCACAGTGGGGTTTTACATCTATGTAAGCACACATAGAATTGATCTGTCAGAGACCCAAATATGACAAAAATGTTCCAGCAACCACTATATTTGCCTTCATTCTGCTGGCTCAACCCAAGACATCTGCCTGCTTCTAAGCTGGTCAAAGCGTATATAGTCCTCAATGTCAACCATTTATTTTGTCACTTGGGACAGAACGCCCCACAAGACCCTCTCATCAGGAATAAAAAAGTAAAGGTAAAGAGACCCCTGAGCATTAGATCCAGTCATGACCGACTCTGAGGTTGCGGCGCTCATCTTGCTTTATTGGCCGAGGGAGCCGGCGTATAGCTTCCAGGTCATGTGGCCAGCATGACTAAGCCACTTCTGGAGCAGCACACGGAAACACCGTTTACCTTCCCACCAGAGCGGTACCTATTTATCTACTTGCACTTTGATGTGCTTTTGAACTGCTAGGTTGGCAGGAGCTGGGACCAAGCAACGGGAGCTCACCCCGTCGCAGGGATTCGAACCGCCAACCTTCTGATTAGCAAATCCTAGGCTCTGTGGTTTAACCCACAATGCCACCCATGTCCCCTCATCAGGAATAAAAATACAATAATACTTTGAAAAGTAAAAATTTGGGGCTCTTTCATTACAATAATAATAATAATAAATCAACTGCTCAAAGCACCTGCCTCACTCTACCAAATGGTAGGACTTGCCATGCCATTCTATACAGCCAACCATTATGGATCTGTTGCATGTCCCCATTCACTCGTATCTGGAGATGTGGTGTGACAGAAGCAGGGAACCTCATGCCTGAGGTCCAAATGTATTCCTCCCTTTCTGACCATTGGGACTCTCCATACCCTCTCTCCCTCAGCACCACAGCCTCACCAACCCTGTTTCCCACCCTCCTTGAGTATTTTTGCCTGACAGGAATAAGACCTTTATCTCTAATAATGCCTCTTGCTTGTCTCAATGGAGGATGGAAGTGTGTCCTGCTGGCTTATGGGAATGTAAGTGTGACTGTACCCACTTACCTGGGAGTGAGCCCCACTAAATTCAGTAGGATTAACTACCAAGAAAGCGCCTCTGGGATTGCCCTGTTAGTGTATTAAACTATAGACTACATTTTCACAAGCCTTCTTCAAGGAATATTTACATCACTGGGCCAGTGTTCCTAGTTTCTCCAACAGAGTGTGTGGTATAAAGGCAGACCTCAGTGCTCCATAATTTTTGAACATCTGTTTCCTTGGGGCTACTTAGATGGCTACCAGCTAAAAAGGCCATTAATCCTACCATCCAATTCTGAAAGAGACCACTCTCAGATTGACTCAGTAGAATAGCACCCATTTTTAAAATATCTACTCCACTTTTAGTTCAAAGCAAACATCATCTCTTTGGGTTTCCATTCAGCTCCTTTAGTGGTTTCTCATTTAGTTTGTACTAACCATCCACTCCAAAGTAATTAATCTTTTGATCACTAAAAGCAGTTTTCCTCCCCCCCCCTTCCCCATGATCAGCTTCCTCTTTGAAGCTATCCCTTTAGGTCACTTTCAAAGTAAACAAGGGTCTTCCTGGTCAGATTTGATTACCAAATGAATGAAGCAATCGGCTCTTACTCTTCGTACATGGTATGCTTTTATCTGACCCAAGGAGAGCACGCACACACATGAATTGCATAAACGTGACCTGTGGCTGATCATTATTACCTCAGTTTTTCCTTGATTCAGTTTCATCAGGAGGCTTGATGATGAGATAAACTAAATAAGCACCATAGCACCTGGTGGAATGGAAAACAGAGTTGGTTGCCATCAGCGTTAGGGCAAAGGCAATACCAAAGGCTATGCGGTAGTTCATAGTCTCCCTTATAAATATGACTGAAACTACTGGGGGGGGGGGAGGTATTGTCAATACTTCATTGTCAATGGCATCAGAAAGCCTAACAAGATTAGTATGGCACAGTTTTTCCCCTCAAACACTTTGTGGGCACTGCAGCTATATGGAAAGATTTTGTGCTGTTGCTAAGCTGAGTGCCAAATTAATAAGGGAGCTGGGATATGTGTGCACTACTGGATAAACACTTAACCTCCCTTAAGAATAGAATTTTATAATCTGGGTGGCAATTGACTGGGGGAGATACCTCCAGGTTTTATTTATTTTAATAGATCCCACAGATTGGAGGTCATTTATTACTTTGCTCCACGATAAAGAAATTAGGAAAAGCACGGCACACTCAGAAGATTCTTATTTGGCAAGATGCTGCCCTATTATTCTGCAGGAAGTAAAAGGGCTGCTAAATGGTAGAGTACTTGCAATGAAAATGAAACACATTCATTTCTAAATCTCAAATATGACAAGAACTGATAGGATGAATAACATCCTAGTAAGCTTTGCTTATAGAATGACTAATACTACAATTCCTGCTGCTATATTGCTAATGCTTAACATCACCAGTGGGATATCAAAGGCAGAGGGACAGGCATCGCAACTAGGTTCTGGTGCCGTTTATATCACTTGACAAACGTATAATATTATGATTCGATATGGGAGGAACCTCAGTAAAAGGAATGTGTCAATCATTTTTCCAGATCAGAATGCTCAACACTCTCTAACCCATCCCTGATACCCATCCCATCCCAATCTTTATGTTTTTCAATCCTCCAGATCGTTGGATATCAGAAAGGGTAGTATTCTGTTTGCACCATGCCCCCCCCCATCAAAAGTTGCCCCCGCCATCATTACAAGCCTATTATCCTGATTCCCTATAGGTGATGAAGGTGTTAGAAATCTTGTTTTGACTTGCACTTAAGGCAAATCTGCACGAAAGAGAGAGGACAGAATTTGGGTCAGATCTAAAGTTGCACCATTCTTCATTATTTTTTACTGCTACCTTTTTCATATATGTATGTGGATCTCTTCTCTATGCACCCTAACAACTTGGTCCTTAAATGTGCAGCATTTCCAATCCAGAAATTTAGAGTGGCACACTGACATGGAGGATTTTTTAAAAAACGATATCCCGCCTTTTATCATAAGGTAGATTTCACAGGCTAAATTCGGAATTTTGGCACACCTAATTTGGCCCACAAGTCAGAAGTTCCTTCTCACTGGTGCATGTAGTGATGTCAGATTAAAGTGATTTAAAATATAACAACAACAACAGCAACGACAACAATTACAGAACACACACCCCTAAACTGGGCATTTCATTGTTCAGTTTTCATAGAGATAGCCATGGTTGTTTATGGCAGCAAAAATAACAAAGAGCCACCGTAAAGAGGAACAGAATAAGTATGACATAAACTTTTGTGAGATAGAATCCACATCGTACATCCAGTGAAGTGGGGCACTAATCCACAGAAGCTTACACCACAGTAAATAGGAATTTATCAACATAGGAAGCTACCTCATATTGAGTGAGACCATTGGTCCATCTATCTCAATAGTGTCTACACTGACTATCAGCAACTCGCCAAGATTCCAGACTGGAAAACATTCCCAGCCCTAACTAGAAATGCCAGAGTTTGAAACTGGGACATTATGTGTGCAGCGTAGATGTTCTACCATAGAGCTACAGCACTAATGCATTAGACTTCAAGATTTCAAGACTTCAAGACACAAGACTCTTTGTTCTTTTCATTATTCAGGGGGTTTGGGCTGGGTGTTCATCAGTTTGCAGATGACACCCAGCTCTCCCTCTCCTTTAAATCAGAACAGTGAAGGGGGTGAAGGTCCTGTGTGAGTGCCTGGAGGCGGTTGGAGGATGGATGGTGGCTAACAGACTGAGGTTGAATCCTGACAAGACAGAAGTACTGTTTTTGGGGGACAGGGAGCGGGTGGGTGTGGGGGATTCCCTGGTCCTGAAGAACCAGGTGCGCAGCCTGGGAGTCATTTTGGACTCACAGCTGTCCATGGAGGTGCAGGTTAATTCTGTGTCCAGGGCTGCTGTCTACCAGTTCCATCTGGTACCAGCTCCTACCTGCCCGCGGACTGTCTCGCCAGAGTGGTGCATGCTCTAGCTTTGAAGGTGACCCGGAAACTGCAATTAATCCAGAATGCGGCAGCTAGACTGGTGACTGGGAGCGGCCACTGGGACCACATAACACCAGTTCTGAGAGATCTGCATTGGCTCCCAGTACGTTTCTGAGCACAATTCAAAGTGTTGGTGCTGCCCTTTAAAGCCCTAAACGGCTTCAGTCCTGTATACCTGAAGGAGCATCTCCACCCCCATCGTTCAGCCCGGACACTGAGATCCAGTGCCAAGGGCCTTCTGGCGGTTCCCTCATTGCGAGAAGTGAGGCTACAGGGAACCAGACAGAGGGCCTTCTCGGTAGTGGCGCCCGCCCTGTGGAATGCCCTCCCAGCAGATGTCAAAGATATAAACAACTACCTGACATTCAGAAGACATCTTAAGGCAGCCCTGTTGAGGGAAGTTTTTAATATTTAACGCTGCACTGTTTTTAACACTTGATTGGGAGCCACCCAGAGTGGCTGGGGAAACTCAGCCAGATGGGTGGGGTATAAATAAATCATTATTATTATTATTATTATTATTATTATTATTATTATTATTCAGGTAAGTTGCAATGAGAAGTGAGTTCGGGGGGGGGGAGGGTTAAGATTTTGCATGCAGGGAGTCGCATCATCTCTTCCTTCATGAGGTGGGGTTTCTGTGGACCAGAGCAGAACCGGCACACCCTCCTCCCCAAAATATTTAGCCGAACATTTCCCCATTAATACGAGCCACCCACATTTTGCTGATATGTATGCAGGAGAACCCTTTGCACATTTTGCTCATGTGATGTCTGATTTTCTGAGACAGCTACCAGCAGTTTCCCCGTACCATAATCCTCCTCATTGTGTAAATACTGCAGAATTGCTACAGGGTTATAAAAAAAGCATGCTGACATTAGCAAGTCTCTAATCAATGAGCGAGACACTGTTCTAACGGCAGGGCTAAAGCCTGCTTTTAGGTTTCCTTGATGCAGCAAAAAATAAAATAACATGTTGGGATGAGTTGGTAAGAAATGAAGATACCCAGTCTTCTCGATATAGCAAGGCATTTTGGGTAGTTACTTATTGATTATATTTTTCCTGGCTCTTCATGACATAGAAACCCTCAAGGCAAGGGTTGTATGAATAAATAGTTATCTCTGGCACAGAGAGAAAGATGTATGAAGAAAGGGTTGACCACCACTCCTTTGTATCCATCTGCAATTTAATAAACATTTAGGGAAGTTTTTAATGTGTGACGTTTTAATGTATTTTTAATCTTTGTTGGAAGCCGCCAGGAATTGCTGGGGAAACCCAGCCAGATTGGTGGGGTACAAATAAATTATTATTATTATTATTATTATTATTATTATTATTATTATTATTATTATTATCAACATTGATGGGGGTGTTAATACTTGTTTTTAATGTTTCTTTTCATTGCTTTGTGGGAAGAGTGACATAATAATAATAAAACTGAATGTTCTGTTAATCTTCCTAATGTCACCTAGAATACCGCTGAAATAATCCCCTGAAACTCAGTTGAATAGCACAACCATCAGCTTACAAACAGGTCCTTCAGCTTTCTATACTGTACCCTCATTATTTTGATAATGTGTAAAATGTGAAGGACGGTGCACTGTTGATTTCAGCAAACAGCACTCAGACCACAGTCACAGCATATTTTAAAAGCACTACGATACCACTTTATGATACCACTGGCTGCCAATTAGTTTCCGGGCCCAATTCAAAGTGCTGGTTTTGACTCACAAAGCTTTAAATGGCGGAGGACCCCAATATCTCAAGGACCGCCTCTCTCCCTATGAACCTCCCTAGACTCTGAGATCTTCTGAGTCCCTTCTTTGTGTGCATCCTCTTCAAGAGGTCTGGAGGGTGGCAGCACAAAAACAGGCCTTTTCTGCAGGGGGTTCCCATTTGTGGAACTCTCTCCCCAGGGAGGTTCAGCTGGCACCTTCATTATATACCTTCAAGTGCTACACAAAAATATTCCCCTTCAAGCAGACCTTTGTTCTGATTGACACCCAATGCCATGTGCTGTGGGAGGAGGGTTATTGGTTTGTTGTTGTTCTTATTTTTATTGTATGTTTTGTGTGTTTTTTATATTGTGATTTTATATTGCGAACCACCCTGAGATCTGTGGATGAAGGGTCGTATACAAAATCAATTAACAACAACAGCAGATTTAAACAGTTATGGCTCTCCACCCTCCCAGAAGCCTTGCAACTGTCGTTTGTTAAGGGTGATGAGAGTTTTTAGGGGGCCTCTGTTCCCCTCCCACAGCTACAATTCCCAGAGTGGTTTAACAATCAATCCCTCTTCTTCACAGGGAACTCTGGGAATTGTAGCTCTGTGAAGGGAGTAGGGGTGGGGAACTGGTTCTAGATTGGATCCTTACCCGCCCTCACCACTTCAAGGGCCAACTTTGACAATTGGATGAGGTCGCTAGATGTCATCATGATGTCATATGGTAGCACCAAAGAGGCTACCCCTCAGCACCTACCACAACAAACACTCTGTGAAGTGAGTAGGGCTGAGAGACTTCAGAGAAGTGTGACTAGCCTAAGGTCACCCAGCAGCTGCATGTGGAGGAGCGGGGAAGCGAACCCGGTTCACCAGATTACAAGTCCACCCCTCTTAAACACTACACCATGCTGGCTCCTCTTAGTGCTGATCAGCTGATGGGTGCTCTAAGCGCCTTCGAAACTGGACTTCAAAGGGGTCCCCTCTCAGCTGAAGTTTCTTTACCATTCCTGATCTAATGGAGAAACCTCTGAGGAGCTTCTAAGGAATCCAGGGCTTCCCAAAACCTAGATGAAAACCACTGCATGACTGAAAGCAAATCTAACAATCAGATCAGACTGCCCTTGTTTAAGTTATACCCAACCCGCATCTGGACTTTGTAAGTCAAATGATCTCTCCACCTAGACTTTGCTTCAAGAGAGATGATCAGGTGAAGGTGCGACGATAAGCTAGCCAGTATTTGCTCAGTCAGCAAGAGCCATCTTCCAAAGAATAATCATTTTCTTAAATGCGCAACACATCCGTCTTCTTAAAGGAAAAAAAAATATCAAAAGGCTAATAATACATTTGTTTCCTATTTTTGTTCTCCAAAAGGACCATCTGTTTAAATGCCTCTTTTAAGAAGAAAGCCAAGTGCTTCTTCTGCACCATCCTGATGGATTACTCCAGAGGAGTAAAGAAGGCTTTCACTTTTGTGTAACGATGTCTCTGGCAATGTGATAATGCCTGTCATCTTTCACCCCAGTGAAAATGATGCAGTTTGCTTGCGATTATAGAGTCCTATTGATTTCCAATTTTCACCAGACATGTTCAAATCCCCTGGGCTCTGGGCGCTTGTAGATTCTTATCAGTCTTGTAGCAAAGAAACAATGTGGTAATATAATTGGCACAGTGTAGCAATAAGACTCTCCTATTCTACTTTCAATTTAGTCCTTTATTGCAATATCTTGACAGTAGATTTCTTCTTAGCGTTAATGGCCTCATATATGGTTCATGATGACCCGGCTAAATTTTGCAAAGGAGTGTGCATGTAGGGTCTTTTTAAGGCTGAAATCTAAAATGAACCTCATGTCCACCACTGATCATACCACAAAATTAAACATTTTATGGCGTAAAATGGTCGCGATTCCTGTGTTTCCTTTTTCCTACCTTGGACACATCAACACCATAAACTCGCCTCAAAGCACAGACTACCCGTATGCCTTCAGCCATAAGATAATGTCACAGGGACCAAGCTATGACAAACAGGCATGCATAAAAACAATGCAAAGAAATGATCTCTTCTAAGGCGCAGCAGCAGTGCTGAATTAAGACTTCAGTGGTGTCAGAAGGAAGTTACCGAAAGGACTACCTGTGCCCATAGGACCCTGCTTGTAATTTAAGATCTATACCAGAAGTTCTGCTTGTGGGTCTGCCAGTGAAATAAACCACATTGGTGAGCACACATAGCAGGGCCTCCTTGGTGGTGGCTCCACAGTTGTGGAACCCTTTCCCAGTTAATAGTTGCTTGGCCCCTTCTGCATTCCCAGAGAAGAGGGATTGGCTGTTAAACCACTCAGAACTGTAGCTCTGTGAGGGGAATTGGAGTCTCCTAGGTCTAAACCACAGAGCCTAGGGTTTGCCGACCAGAAGGTCGGTGGTTTGAATCCCTGCGACAGGGTGAGCTCCCGTTGCTTGGTCCCAGCTCCTGCCAACCTAGCAGTTTGAAAGCACGTCAAAGTGCAAGTAGATAAATAGGTACCGCTCCGGCAGAAAGGTAAACGTCGTTTCTGTGTGCTGCTCTGGTTTGCCAGAAGCGGCTTAGTCATGCTGGCCACATGACCCGGAAGCTGTACACCGGCTCCCTTGGCCAGTAAAGCGAAATGAGCGCTGTGACCCCAGAGTCGTTCGCGACTGGACTTAACTGTCAGGAGTCCTTTTACCTTTACCTTTTAACATCTCTCGGCACCTTTAACAAACTCGAGTTTCCAAGATTCTTTGAGGACGCCATGGCTGTTCCAAGTGGTATGATACTGCTTTAAATGTATAGTGCAGATGGACCACAGTTTGCTGTCTTCAATATAATCTTATTCCAAGCCTAATTTCGGGCTGAGGAAGGGGGAATGGGTGCATGGGTGCCCATTGGTAATCCCAGGCTTGAATTCAAAGAGGTCCTTTTTTGAATGGAAGGATGTTTTGCTTTTTGCTTTTGATATAGTAGAGACTTCCACAAATGGAGAGGGAGATTATTTTCACCAGCCTTGCACACACACACACACACACACACACACACACACACTTTTCTAGATGCCCTGGCCCCAGCACCTCCCTCACTGCTTCAGAGGGCCTTTATGGATCAAATGGTGAGAAGGAGAAGGGGAGACAAAGGAGGGATAACCATGGCAAACAGAATTGCCACATAAAAACTGTAGCGATTTTAATTCTGTGACTGACCATTATTATAACCTCTGTTAGAGACCATTTATAGATAAAATTTGCACTGTCTGCATGCTGCTTTTTTAAAAGTACCTGTTGCTAGGGAAAATCATCAGGTGCTCCTATGTGTGTGTGTGTGTTTTTGAGTACTGCGAAAGGGTAAACAGGTGTTTCCTAAGCACATCTCGCAAGCCATTAATGATTTTATATACCTCTACCATGTCTTCCACTCAGCCATCTCTTGTCTCAAGTGAAGAGCCCTAATCTCTTTCACGGACGCCTTGGTATTCAGAGCAGCTGTTCCGGCACAAAACAAAACCCTTGTCTCTTCTCATTTTGGTCTATAATACCTCTTCCCCAACCCCTAAATTTTAAACTGACAACACAGGCCATGAAACTCAGCTGAAGAGTAATTCACGATAAAGATCAAAGCAATTATGTAACGTTCTGGAGAAATCAAAGCCAATATGTTCCTATTTACAGCTAGAGAGTGCAGAGCATTTACTGTTGATTTAGAGACTTTGTAAGAAGACGAGGCATCATAATTATATAATGCCTATTTTACATAACAGAAGCAAAGCTGGTGCTTTTTGTATCCCTGCCGAACAATACTATTTGGCATTGTGATCAAGCCTCTCTGACAATAGGAACATGATTTGGCATCAATAAATATTCCGTTTGTTTAAGGACAGATTACTTGTGGGGTTTCTCCCTCCCCCCCCTTACCATCGCTTTATCTACTGACTCACTTTGGCAACACCTTAGAGGCAAAACGCTGATTTTATTTTACTGAGAAAAGTTTGGGATTTAAGTATAGCATAAACATATCAGTTTGAATAGTTTACCTAGATGCGTAGTTTCTCTTCCATCCCACCAATAGCTGTTTTCTTTTGGTTAGGCTTATCAAATGCAACCTGTCTCAGATCGAGGAGAGGCAATATATACTACTTTAATATAGTATTATAGTAAAATATAAATAAAATAAGTTAATACCGTTATAAACAAACCTTTAATTCCATTGCCTTCACTTTCTTGAGATGTTTTGTCTTAGGACAAATCTTCAAATTTGCAGGATGACTGCATTTTGAAATGATATCTGGAAAAGTTATTGTACTGGTAACAGCAAAGGAGGGAGGAAAATAGAGGGAGCATCTGGGGTGGGTGGGAAGGAATCTTTTAAATTTGTATTAATTTGTATACATTTGGTGACGATTTGTTAAAAATGATGGAAAATCAATAAAAATAACTGGCAAAATAATAATAAAAAAGAACCAAAGGGGTCTGGGGAAATGGAGGAAAGGATAGATTAGTGGTGGGAACCTTTGGCGCCCCAGATGTTGATGAATCCAAACTCCCATCAGCCTCCGCCAATGGCCAGAGAGGGTGGGATTTGCAAATCCAACATCATCTGGAGGGCTTAGAAGTTCCCCACTTCTCTAGGACAGATGTGCAAAAGAGACAGGAAAAAATATAGTGAGGAAACCTGGTTGAATCATCTGAAATTCCTCCCCTGCCCCACCAAATAGCCAAAATTAATTGAACTGAAATATTTGATTAGGAGAAAGGCAAAAATCAATGCAGTGCAGTTACAGCACACTCCTATACAAGTGTGTCTCATTGTTTCCATTGAAGCGTGTTCCCAGGTAAGTGTATATAAAATTACAACCCCAGTGTGGTTTAAAATTGCATTCAAATGGCTTCAAATGTTGACTTGGAAATGGTTTTTTATCGGAACACTTAAAAATATTTCAAGACACAACTCGGCAACACTCCGCTTACATGATTGAGATGTTTTCTTTCCCCCTTGAAATCAAAGGTATTGAAAACTTAATATACTAATTTTAGCAGTCCTGAATAACTGTGTGCCTGCATGGATGTGTGTGTGTGTTTCTTTGATAGAGTTGCACCCCTTAAACAATCTATGGCCTTTTAAAATGTGGGTATGTGTGGAGGGGTATTGTTTTGTCTGTCGTTATGTTATGTATTGCTGTGTTTTTCTAATACTGTAAATGGCCCTGTGGTCCTCAGATGAAGGGCGGTACAGTATAGGATTAAATAAATAAATAAATAAATAAATATGGCAGAGAATGCTTTGTATCCAGAACCTTCAGCAAGAAAGCGAGGGTTCCCTGAAAGTGGGAAATTTGAAATCTACTGGCCTCCGATAATCCCTATGTGTGTGGGGTGGGGGGTCCCCAGCTTTTTAACAAGAATCTCCCAAATTGGTGCACCGACAGATTGAAAATATTAAACGTGTAGGAGGTGAGAACAATAGCTCTTACATTACCTATCCCCCCTCAGAATGATGGTAAAAGAAGGAAGGAAGGAAGGAAGGAAGGAAGGAAGGAAGGAAGGAGCTAAAAAAACTACTGTAAAGACATTTGCTGGCTCCCATCTAATCTATGACCAAGGCAAGACAACAACCACACCTGCAGATGTAAAGGAGACAAAGTCATGTAAAGGAGAAGAAGTGATACACTGCCTTCCCTATTGCCGCTGCCCCAAATGCACACAAGGACGGGGTGGGGGACCTCAGGTGTGAAGGCCAAATGTGGCCACTCAAGCAGGCCGTTGAAACTCTCCCCAGCACACATCCCTCATTAGCCCTCCTTCACATCCTAGGGTTTGGGGTTTTTGCCTGGCTGGAATGTGTCCTTGAGGATAGAGACCTGTGTGTCTGTGTAGAAACTAGCCTATTATCTAAAATTGACATTTGCAATTCACACCCTTCTGTCTCTGGCTCCACCCCGCACCCCTGGCATGTGGCCCTCAGAGCATTGCCCAGAAGGGTATGTGGCCCTTGAGTGGAAAAAGTCCCCCACCCCTGCCTTAGAATGCTGAGTTAACACCCCCCTGTAGCTGTGCATTACTGGATGTCAAGGACTGGCTAGGTGAGGAGGAGAGGTGGAAACCGCCTGACCAAGAAGAAGAAGAGTTTGAATTTGATATCCCGCTTTATCACTACCCTAAGGAGTCTCAAAGCTGCTAACAATCTCCTTTTCCCTTCCTCCCCCACAACAAACACTCTGTGAGGTGAGTGAGGCTGAGAGACTTCAGAGAAGTGTGACTAGCCCAAGGTCACCCAGCAGCTGCATGTGGAGGAGCAGGGAAGCGAACCCAGTTCACCAGATTATGAGTCTACCACTCTTAACCACTACACAATGCTTCAGGTTACAGACTCCGCTAACCCAGAAATAGTACCTCGAGTTAAGAACTTTGCTTCAGGGTGAAAACAGAAATTGCGTAGTGGTGGCACGGCGGCAGCGGGATGCCCCATTAGCTAAAGTGGTACCTCAGGTTAAGAACAGTTTCAGGTTAAGAACGGAGCTCCAGAGCGAATTAAGTTCTTAACCCGAGGTACCACTGTATTTGTCTTGTTTCTGCAGCTGATGGGTGAAGCTTTATCCAGGTATGTTATGCAGCATTAAAGCCAGGTGTGTTTGAAAGGCCTTATTCTGCCTCGCCTGATCTTCTGCTACCCATTAGGAAAGTAATCAAATTCCCTTTCATGAAACTTGCCTGTCCTTACCGAGGAACCCCTGACAGGGCTCTAAGGAAACCCCGCTTCCCTGGAAAACAGTTGAACCCTTCTGGTTTATTGAGGCCATGAGGTGGCTGTTTGGGAAGGGTTTAAAACATGAGGAAACATCGGCCTGTAATGCAAGGTGCTTTGGAACCTGAACCAAGCCTCGGCATAAATTGAGTATTTGCTACTAGTGTATAATAAGAGAGAAAAAGAACCACAGAAATGGCATAATCCATTAAAACCAATGGGATTTTTTTCCTCCACTGACGACAGGAGTATTGCACCCACCACTTCTACTGCAGAACATTTCAGTTAGCAATAACTGTGCCTCTACAAATATAAATTAAATGAAGCTGTAAGCCCGTAGTTAAGAAAATTAGAAATGTCCCAGCACCATGAAGCAAAAATTGCTGCTTCTTCTGCTTGCTGTTGGCCTAACAGCAGCTCCCAGATAGTCTCAAAATTAAATATATCTAGGTATGTGAAGTTTTCAAGTACCACTGCTCTGGCCATCGGCATTTCATAATGCTTAGGTAATAACCAAACAATCTTATTTCTATCTGAGGGCAAAACAAGGAAAGGAAAAGGGGGAGAGGAGGAGGAGGAAAGAATTTCTGCGGGTGGGTGCAGGAGAGAATGGGGTGGACACAAAGACCAAATCCATAGTTTCAGACACTCAGCACTCACAAATCTTACTGATAAATTGGGTCTTTATAAAAGGGAGACCCAGCCGTACTGAGAATGGAAAGAAATAGTCTGGGGAGCGGAGTGCAGTACTTTCACTAGTTCACTTTGACTATGGTAAGAATAATAGTGTAAAAATATGCCACTTAGATCTTTGTCAGAGAGGGAGAGAGAGAACACGCACATGAGAATTATGGATGGTATTTATATTCCTTTAATAGCAAACCTATCTTTGGCGCAAGGGTCAGATCCAACATATTGCCAAAAATGGAATAATGATTCACTGTTGAGCAGTGAGTTTACAGTGTGCTACCCTCTACATAACATTTATTTGGCAAAGCCTCCTGCAGTCTTTTGCCTTTCATGGCAAGTGGCTTCTATCAGTACTGACATCTTCCAGATGTTAGTGGCTTTGATTCCGTCCACCCCACTTTCCTCTCCCTCTCCCCCCCCACCCCCCGCTCCTCTTTCCCATGCTGCAAATGAGTTGGCATGGAAACAACTCTTTTCTGGCAACATGACATACAATTCGAGCAAAATGCATTTAGCACAGATGAATAGTTCAAGAATATGCCTCTAACAAAAGTCATTTTGAAAGCCCTGCTTTGCATTTGTTACTGCTCGTGACAATCTTCCAAACAAAAGTCTAACATTCAAATATTTTCAAGGGCAGATGTTTGGATTCATTTAAAGTTGTGTGCTTGGATGATCCCTGATCTATTTATTTAATCAATAACGAGGTACAAAGCAACATTGTACAAAGCCTGATTATGAGACGCTCACAGCAGCTTCTGCAAGGAGGTATCTGTGGAAGGAGAATGTTGGTTTTATTAATTCCCTTATATACAGATCTGACTTACAACCAAATAAAATAGCCTACTTGAATTTAAGCAGCTTCAAGATGAAATCCCAATTGCCAGCCTTCAGTTGAGAGTGGTTTCAATTGATGCTAGAGACAGGGGAGAAATCTGATTCAGTTCACATTTAATGGCAAATTTTTCCGATTCATACTTCCCTAAGCAATGTGAGAACCAAAATGCAGTCGTCCTTTAAAATTTGCATTTATCTGAATTTTGTGATGCAGTTCTCCAAACATACAGAGTTCTCAGGAAAGAATATACTAGGTGCATCAATGTGAACATATTAGTGAAAATAATATACAAAATGCATTATATTAGGAGAAATTGTTTGCAAAAATGTGTACGTTAGTCACAACTGCCTATAAAAATGTGTTCATGAAGAGAAATTCTCAGCAAAATGCTGTTGAATTTTCGTATTTTTGAAAACACACACATTGCAGCAGAAATCTGGAGAACTGAATTTAAGTTTGGAAAAATGGCAAACCCTGGGAACAAAAACAAACAGCTTTTTCCACCCTCATTGGCACCAATGTATTCAGCGGAGTCAACGGTCCTGTTTCTAAGAAAATGTAGTAGAGCAACACAATGTAACAATGCCAGTAGACCAAATCGCTCCAGATGACTGAAACAAGTCAGCTACCAGTTAATGGAAGACAAAGGGGAACAAAGAAACTCATGCAACAAGTTCAACAAGGACCACAAACCATTCTGACATGGATACAATTTCCTTCTCACCCTCAAATATGGTGATCTGTTATGGAAAATGAATGAGAGATAGGTTGCAAAGTTCTTCCCAATTTCCTAAGAGTAAGTCGCATTGAATTCCATACTTCTTAGCAGACCTGCTCAGGATTGCCATGTGAAAGCTAAAAAGTCCAGTTCTCAGATCTCTATGTAAGATGAGCTCCACATCACATGGTAGATAGGAATCTAATGCCTGAATTGGGGATGTTGGAGAATTCTGGAGAAAACAGAAATGAGAACAGAAATTGCCTTGTCCAGAATGGGTAAACAAACCAGTGGATATTATCACTATTTGCTGTTTTTGTTCATTTTCGTCTGACGAACACCAACATATTGGGTCAGGACGTCACCAGCACTTCATGCATCAACACTGGTGACCACACACTTGAGGTGGTTGACAATTTTGTCTACCTGGGTTCCTCCATAACCAGCAATCTCTCCAGCGATGCTGAGCTGGACAAATGTACAGTGGTACCTCGGGTTACAGACGCTTCAGGTTACAGATTCTGCTAACCCAGAAATAGTACCTCAGGTTAAGAACTGTGCTTCAGGATAAGTACAGAAATCGTGCTCCGGTGGCGCGGCAGCAGCAGGAGGCCCCATTAGCTAAAGTGGTACTTCAGGTTAAGAACAGTTTCAGGTTAAGAATGGACCTCCGGAACGAATCAAGTACTTAACCCGAGGTACCACTGTATTGGCAAGGCAACTACGGCAATGACTCACCT
The DNA here is from genome assembly GCF_964188315.1 of Podarcis muralis. Lineage (NCBI taxonomy): Eukaryota > Metazoa > Chordata > Lepidosauria > Squamata > Lacertidae > Podarcis > Podarcis muralis. The sequence goes on along the minus strand of NC_135659.1, from coordinate 27,521,470 downwards.
CTCCAAAAGAGTATGAGAGAATGTGATGCTAACATCCAATTCCAAAATGAAGTATACCAGGCTTGCGAGTTGAGCACGCTGCTTTATGTAATTGAGTTGTGGGCAACTTACAACCATCAGGAGTGATGCCTCAACACCTTCCACAGCCACTGAACCAGGAGGATTTGGGGTATCATATGGCAGGACAGAATTTCAAACAGAGATATGCTCTTCCAAGCCCACATTCCTAGCAGGCTCACACTCCTGTCTCAGCGACATCTACGCTGGCTTGGTCATGTCCACAGAATGGAAGATGGTAGGATCCCCAAGGATGTGCTCTGTGGTGACCAGGCACCAGGCACATTGTCAGGCCAACTCTGTGTTAGAAAGATCTCTGCAAACATGAGAGGAAGACTGGCAACATGAACCCCACTGTCTGAGAATCCATTGCAGATTACCGCAGCGCCTGGAGACAGTCAGGTCACGTATCCATAGCCAGAGGAGAAATGACTGCTGGGAGGAGCTCAGAGAGAAGAAACGCCATGGTGCATCTGCAGCAGCACAACTGGATGCCTTCATCTGCCTCAGCTGCAACAAAACATGTCTCTCCCGCATCAATCTCTACAGCCACAGCAGGCACTGCAACCTTCCAACAGCTCTTTTTTTTTTTTTTTTTTTTTTTTTAATAAATTTTTATTGGTTTTCCATAAAACAAAACAAAAACATAAACATAAACAAACAAAAATGCGACTTCCCCGTACCACCCCTTTTCTGCATTCTTATTTCAAGATTTTTCAGCAACCCTCTGATCATAACTTAAGTATATTTCATATATTTAACTTCAGTTAGTTATTAATGCAACTGTAGTTCTTTATCTCTTATAACTCTGAGCCTCTAATTTTCCAAATTACAGCAGTTTTTAAGATAAACTTTAAATTTATTCCAATCTTCATCCACCGCCTCTTTCCCCCGGTCTCGAATTCTGCCAGTCATCTCTGCCAGTCCCATATAGTCGATCACCTTCGTCTGCCATTCTTCCAACGTGGGTAAATCTTGCGTCTTCCAATACTTTGCTAGAAGAATTCTTGCTGCTGTAGTGGCGTACATAAAAAATGTCCTATCCTTCTTTGGGACCATTTGGCCCACCATACCCAAGAGAAAGGCCTCTGGTTTTTTAACAAACGTTCTCTTCAGAACTTTTTTTATTTCATTATAGATCATTTCCCAGAAAGCCTTAATCTTCGGGCAGGTCCACCAAAGGTGATAGAAGGTTCCCTCCGTTTCACTGCACTTCCAACACTTATTATTGGGCAAATGATAGATCTTTGCTAACTTAGCAGGAGTCATGTACCACCTGTAGATCATTTTCATAATGTTTTCTTTTAAGGCATTGCATGCCGTAAATTTAACACCAGTGGTCCATAACTGCTCCCAGTCTGCAAATTCAATGTCATGCCCAATGTCCTGTGCCCATTTAATCATATTAGATTTCACCATTTCATCTTGAGTATTCCATTTCAACAGCAAGTTGTACATTCTTGACAAATTTTTAGTATTGGGTTCTAACAGTTCTGTTTCTAATTTTGACTTCTCCACCTGGAAGCCTTTCTTTCTGTCCTGTTTAAATACTTCATTTATCTGTCGATAATGTAACCAATCTCTCACCTTAAATTTCAGTTTCTCAAAACTCTGCAATTTTACATTTTCACCATCTTGTTCTATAATTTCACAATATTTAGGCCAATTAGAACCCATATTCAATTTTTTCACCTCTTTTGCTTCCATTGGTGACAACCACCTGGGGGTTTTACTTTCAAACAGGTCTTTATACTTAATCCAAACATTATACAGAGCTTTCCTTACCATATGGTTCTTAAAACCTTTATGCAATTTTACCTTGTCATACCATATATATGCATGCCAACCAAATCTGTTGTCAAATCCTTCAAGGTCCAAAATGTCTGTATTCTCGAGGAGCAGCCAATCTTTCAACCAGCAAAGCGCTGCTGATTCATAGTAGAGTCTTAAGTCCGGCAGGGCAAAACCCCCTCTATCTTTCGCATCTGTTAATGTCTTAAATTTTATTCTTGGCTTTTTGCCCTGCCAAACAAATTTCGATATGTCTTTCTGCCACCTCTTGAAACAGTCCATCTTGTCTATTATTTGTAATGTCTGAAACAGAAATAACATTCTAGGCAATACATTCATTTTGATAACAGCAATTCTGCCTAACAAGGAAAGTTTCAGCCTTGACCATATGTCTAAATCTTTCTTAACTTCTGTCCAACATTTATCATAATTGTCTTTAAAAAGATTCACATTTTTCGATGTCAAATTCACCCCCAGGTACTTCACTTTTTTTGCTATCTCCAAACCTGTTTCATTCTGGAATGTCTCTTTTTCTTCATTTGTTAGGTTTTTTTCCAATACTTTAGTTTTTTGTTTGTTCAGCTTAAATCCTGCAACTTGACCAAATATCTCGATCAGTTCTAAAACTCTTTTTGTACTAGTGATTGGCTGTTGCAAAGTCAAAACTAGGTCATCTGCAAATGCCCTTAATTTATACTCTTTCACTCCGACCTGAATTCCTTTAACCAACTGGTCCTTTCTAATCATATTTAACAAAACCTCCAGAACTAGTATGAAAAGTAGGGGGGAAATAGGACATCCCTGTCGTGTTCCTTTCTCTATGGCTATCTCTTCCGTTACCACATTGTTCACAATTAGCTTTGCCTTCTGCTCAGAGTAAATTGCACCTATACCATTTTCAAAACCTTGGCCTACCCCCATCCCTTGGAGATTCTTTTTCATAAAACTCCAACAAATATTGTCAAAGGCTTTCTCCGCGTCCACAAAAATCAAAACCGCTTTTCTGTTAATGTTCATTTCCAACAGTTCCACAATGTCTATTATGTTCCTCACATTGTCAGACATGTGTCTACCCGGGAGAAAGCCAGATTGATCCTTATGAATCTCACCTGTCAATACTTTCTTCAGTCTTTTTGCTAAAATGTCTGCAAAAATTTTGTAATCCACATTTAATAATGATATCGGGCGGTAGTTCTTAACCTGGTTCTTTTCAGTCTCGGTCTTTGGTATAAGTGAGATAAAAGCCTCTTTCCACGTTTCAGGTGCCTTTTTCCCCTCCAATATTTCATTGCAAACTTCTTTTAGTGGTTGCACTAAACCTTCTCTCAAAGCTTTATAATATCTAGCCGTCAGTCCGTCTGGTCCTGGAGACTTTCCCAGTTGTGCCTTTTGTATGGCCTCCTCTATTTCCTGTTCTGTTATTTTCTCATTCAAAATCAACTTGCCCTGTTCTGGAATTTTCGGTAGTCCATAATTTTTAAGAAATTCTTCTATTTCTTGTTCATTTACTGGCCCTTGTGTGTATAATTTCCTAAAAAAACTTTGGAAACAGTTACTTATCTCATTTGGCTTATGAACATTCTTTCCCTCTATCTCCAAACAAGTAACTTCCAACAGCTCAACCTCATCCCCAAAGGCTCACTCCTCCGTTGTCTCCTGAGACAGACAGATGCCAGCACAGATTGCAGTACCCACATCCAGCTTTCTCTCTCTCTAGCAATTTCAGTCCCTCTATCAGTAAGTGAGCGAGTTCAGGCCCAGGTGTCTTTACCCAGAGAGGTACAGAAATACGCCTTGCTCTAATACTCGGCATTTCATTAGCTGAATGCACTGACCTTTCTAGCTTAAGGATGTGCACATGGTAACATTGCCAGAGAGTAAACACGACCACTTTCCATCTTATTCATTCCTCACCATTCCTCACCATATAATTAGCTTGCAGTGGCAGATACAAACACAGCACTGTTTGCCTGGTAAGTATTTATATGATTTTCTTTGGTCTGCTAAGACTACTACCCTTAAGAAATATGATAAACATGAGCATCAAGAACATTGTGAGTATTCCTTGAAGATCTCTCATCTGCTTCATTCCCATAGTCTGGAACACCCCAATTGCATGAATAAGTAATCTCAGCCGACTCCATTTATTTTGCTGATAACTGAGTGTAATTCCCCCTTCCCTGAATGAATGCATTTAGATGATAAATTACCCATTAGAATAAGGCTCAAGTGGGGCTGTGCATATGTGTGCATGCACACCTTTACTATCTGTTTTCATTATGCTGATGTACCCTTGCATCTATTTTTTCTTCTTCCTTGTTTTAGACTAAAATATAGTCTTACTCAAATGAACTAGAGGGTCATATTCCCTACCATGCAGATACACAAGGGTTCCACCACCCATTTTTGTTCACCCCATTCCAACTGAATTCTACACCATTACTTCCTTCGACAAGTTGGCTGTGATCAATCATTTATAGCATGAATAGATAGATATTTAGATAGATGGTAGATAAGAGAGAGAGAGAGAGAGAGAGAGAGAGAGAGAGAGGAGACAGACAGACAGACAGACAGACAGCTTTTTTTCTGGGGGTACGCAGGGGTATGCATACACCTAAGCATTTTGTGAATCTAAGTTTGGCCTCATTGAGGGACACTATTTCAATATGAGTAGGAAAATGAGAGTACCCCTAAACATTTTTATTGAAAAAAGCACTAGATAGATAGATGATAGATAGATAGATAGATAGATAGATAGATAGATAGATGATGATAGCTAGCTAGATAGATGATAGATAGATAGATGATAGATTAGATAGATGATAGATAGATAGATAGATAGATAGATGATAGATAGATGATAGATAGATAGATAGATAGATAGATAGATGATAGATAGATGAATAGATGATAGATAGATGATATAGATAGATAGATGATAGATAGATAGATAGAGGCACAATCCATTGGAAAGGTAAGCATGCTTAAGTTCTTTTATTTCAATTATTTTCTGATGACTTATGGCCATTATGTATATTTGTGATACATTGTGATATACTAGATATTTATGAATCAAACCTGCCTCCAGAATAAACGGCAGAGGAAGCTGGATTTGCCACTTTTAGGAAACTGCAAGTGTGCCCCCACTGAGATGTCTTTCACTCATTCTCTCTTCAAATGTGCACATGTTCTGATCGTCTGATGAAAACACACACTGATAGGTTCCCAGATGTGGCAACTGTTAAGGAACACCTCAGCTTTATCGGATTGTTATCTTTTTCCATCCACATTTCTCTTTCTCTTTATTAATTAATCACATGCTTATTGACACTTCCCTATTGGCTAGTCCCAAATTTGCAAGCGACACTCAGTTCCAGGTCCAAGGCTTGATTGGCCAAGAATCCCCAAAGAAAACTATGCATTCATATTGTACACATAGTACGACACAGTCTCATGCAACTCAGTGGATAACTAATAACTCTCTGTGTGTGCGTTTAAATCAGGGATGGGAACCTGTGACCTTCAAGATGTTGTTGGATTCCAATCCCTATCAGCCCTAGGTACCATGGCCAGTGGTCAGGGATGACCAATTTAACAGCACGTCTGGATGACCATTGGTTCCCCATCCTGGTTTAACCAGTTCCCCAAAGAATTGCAAAACGAAGTGAATTATTTGTATTTTTTTTTAAATGGCCTGTTGCCTACATAGGGACCTAGTCCCAAGCTGGTGTGGCTGCATGAACATCTCTCTTATTCTGACCTTTCTAATAGGAATAGAGTTGTTGCCATTTTCATTCCCTGCCCATTTTGAAAAATCTAGCATGCAGGGAATGCTCGATACAATAATGATGTAAAGAAAGGGCTAATAATGGTACAGTATTTCAGTTTTATAGACTACCAAGATACCGGTTGGAAATTAAAGCATACATCTTTATTTTACGACTTTATGCTCTTGGCTGGTGTGTTCTGAAGTACCGGCAGCAACAGCAAACGGTATTTCATGCCAATATTTGCTCTGTTTCCTGGGCTGAAATACTACAGCACAATAAAGCCTTCAAGTAGGGCCTTCCCGAGAATAACCACCACAGTCAGGTCATCGTCAGGGAAGCGACTCGGCAAAGCTTCAATACATCTCACAGATGATTTCCTCTGTAACACGGAAAGCCACGGAGGAGGCGGCTCTGCCCCTTTAATAGCAAGGCCGGAACGTCTCGGAGTTTGCTACACTCAGGGCACTTTCATATTTACAGAGGCAATTTGGTTGAAACTGACCTGCTCAGAAACTTGAAATCTAAAGGTAAGGACTGGCATTCATATACCACGGCCCTCGGCGCATGCCTTTATCGAATAGCTGTGCCTTTGCCAGGATAGGTCAGGCGGAATGGAGCGCTGTAATGAGCCGATTCACCCTTCCGTGCTTTCGCTTCTCTGACCTCATCAGCAACCTTGACTTTGGTCAGCACTGAGTCAGTGCTACCCATCGAACCGAAGGGGATATGATGCACTTCAGGCCTAAGGTCAAGTGAAAGAGTGATGCGGACAGGAATAGCTTCCTAGCTGGGCCGTGGCATCGTTATTATTGTATGCTGTGGTGGTAGGTGAGCACCAGGTTCTTAGAAGGGAACAACAGGATTTCCTGCCACAGGATGTAGCGACGGGCCACCAACTTAGACACATTCATGGAGGATTACGGCTATTGGAGGCTACTATCATTTCCACTTATTTGATGTTAAAGGTAAAGGTAAAGGGACCCCTGACCATTAGGTCCAGTCGTGACCAACTCTGGGGTTGCAGCGCTCATCTCGCTTTATTGGCCTAGGGAGCCGGCGTACAGCTTCCGGGTCATGTGGCCAGCATGACTAAGCCGCTTCTGATGAACCAGAGCAGCGCACGGAAACACCGTTTACCTTCCCGCCGGAGCGGTACCTATTGATCTACTTGCACTTTGACATGCTTTCGAACTGCAAGTTCGGCAGGAGCAGGGACCGAGCAACGGGAGCTCACCCTGTCATGGGGATTCGAACCGCTGACCTTCTGATCAGCAAGTCCTAGGCTCTGTGGTTTAACCCACAGCGCCACCCGCGTCCCTTGATGTTAGTTAGACATATATTAATCTAATTTTGGCTTATAAAAACAATCCAATAAAAGCTATAAAACAAATCCAGCAGCAAAAAGACCCCATCAGCAAACAACAAAAACATCCCCATCCATCAAAAGCCTAAGAGAAGAGATACGTTTTTACCTGGTGCCAAAAGTATGTGGATGATGATGCCTGGTGGACCTTACTGGGGAGAGCACCCCATCAGTGGGGAGAAGGCTCTCTCCCTTTTTGTATCCTTTCAAACCTCCATCAGAACAGGGGCGTAGCCTTGGGTATGCCAGAAGGGCTGTGGTCCCAGGTGCAGATTTTTGAGGGGGAATGGTGTGTGAGAGAGAGACAGAGAGAAGGAAAGGAGAGAAGGAGACTGGGCGAGCTTCTGATCTCCAGTTACTGTTTGTTTCCTGAAGCGGCCACTGCCAAGTGCTTCACTATCACCATATTTCACAGGTATTACAAACAATAATAGCTTTACAGCAGAACATGAGGGATGCTAGTGAGGAAGCCTGAGGCAAAACATTCCTTGTCAGTTCCCTGATCAAAGTGTGCTGTGCCACAGGAGAGTCAAAGCAGAGGTATTTCATCAGGGCTTCCAAGCAGCTGTCAGCTAGTTAAAAGATTGTCCAGAAAGGCCACAGAGATGCTCTCATTCTCCACCCAATAAAAAGCTGGATCGAAAACAAGTCTTGGAGCTTTGTGAACGTAACATCTTGCTGCCCTGTTCAGGTGGACTTCTGTCTCTTACAGGGGCCTGTTTACTTGCCAGTCAAGCTCATCCTCAAATGATTCACGGTCCATTTCATCTTTGCATACACTTGAATTTGTTTGGACTTGCAAATTGGGAATCACCAGGCAACCAAGCAACAACTTGACTAGCCATCGGCCTTGGCAAGGGCCAGAAAAAATCTCCACTATGAAAAGTTGTAATAAAATCTACTGAACCTGGGTTTTTTTTGTTTTGTTTTTTAGTTATATGACCTAGTACAATGAAATCCTAGCTTACTTTAATAAAAATACAGTGGTACCTCAGTTTTCGAACATCTCAGAAGTTGAACGTTTTGATTTTCAAGTGCCAAAAACCCAGAAGTAAGTGCTTCAGTTTTCGAATGCTTTTCAGAAGTCGAATATGCTATGTGGCTTCCGTATTGAGTTTTCCGTAAGTAAATGCTTCCAGAAGCAACTGCTTTGGTTTTCAAATGTTTCGGAACTCGAATGGTCTTCCAGAATGGGTTACGTTCGAAAACTGAGGTACCACTGTAAGTATGAAAACTGTTAAATGATGGCATTTTCACCCTACCAATAGCAGGGAGGCATAGGTGTGGTAGCATTGCTCACCTGACTTCCCAACACTGAGTGTTGCCCCTGGTTACTGAAAAGAGGAAAGGAAATGTATAGGGGGAAGGGGGAATTCTGGGGGATATTGGCTTTGCCACTGCATCTCCACAGAACCAGGTTCAATTCCAGCTCACCCCCTTCGCAACCAGCAGCAACACTCTGCATTGGGAAGTCAGGTGACCACGTATCACCCCACTGATTTACTGCTCCCTACGCAGTCTAAATATATGTCTAGGCAGCAAAATCAAGACATGTGCAATGGCACTCCAGCTCTGCGCACAGAACCCTTTGTTTGGTGCTTTTTTGTTGTTGTTAGTGATCTTTCCAGCTTCATTGGCAGCAAGAACTAAAAAGGGGTTTAGGAGATATGGCCAGGCAATCGAAAACCATTTGACTCCTTTACAAGATGAGGCGAAAGTCAAGATTCCTGGCTGTCCCTCAATGAACCGCGATCAATTCCAAATGTACAAAGTGCTACAGCCTATCATTTTGGCAAGACAAATTTTGGGCATTCTTTAGGCTGGGCTGGACACACACACACACACACACGTACATGAGGTAGAGACAGTTTTGGTGTACAAGCTGTAACAAGCTCCTTTGTTGAGAGAGATGGAAAACATTTCCCCCCAAAATTGGACAAAGGGGTAGAAGGCAAGTTAAGCTGCACTCCAATGAGGTCTCCTAAGTTGGGATTGCCAGACTTCTTGGGCCAGTGGGAACATGAGGAATTTTGAGGAAAGTGCCTGCAGGTACCAGTTCCAGGGGTGTGGCTTAACACACAAAATGGCTGCTGTAGAGGCATGGCATAATTGCTTCAAGGTAGGAGAGGCTGCAATGAGCAGGAAGAGCAAACATGTATCGTGGGTTTTTGAGGGGAGATTTCCTGATGCTTTTCATGGGCATCGTAGGTAATAACGGTGGGCACACTGGCACAAGTGGGTGCCACATTGGCAACCTCTGATTTGTGCAGCAAGTGAGGTTGCAATCTCATGCCCACTTACTTGGGAGCAGGTCCTATTCACATCAGTGGCACTTGCTTCTGGGTGGGCATGTAAAAGATTGCACTCTCAGTTTAACGGTTGAGAAAAAACTAAATTTAAAAAGTTCTTTCATCCGAACAAACTTCCATCATTTAAAAACAACCCCACACATGCTTCTTTTTGACATGTGCGCATTGCAGGAAAATGCATGCGGAGGCCCACATTTCCATGTATTAGCTGATTTCTCTTTGCTGAGACACGTTCAATTTCCTGATTCAACTGTTTTGACCAGTGAACAATGAAAAAAGAGAAGCTGTTCCAAACAGTTGCTTTACCACCTCATAAATAGAGCGACTCACCATGTAGTGAGATAAATCCACAGCTACAGTTACCTCAGATGCTAAGTCTCAAACTAAAGTCTCTACTGTTCCTTATATAAAAATGAATAGCAGCCATCCATCCACTCCGGGGGGTGGGGGTGGGAGTGTTACATATGAGGCCAATTTGACAGTGGTGGCAAAAACTGCCTCTTTCAATGCGGCCAAAACCAGTGGCGATGCCCAGTGTGGTTTTGTGACTACAAATGGCTCAATGTGCTGGGAGGGCATAGCATCACTTGAACAGGGCCCTCCGTATCCACACTCCTACTGCCAAGTAGCAGCTGTGGACAGGTAGAAAGTCACTATTTTAGCCTTTGCCCAGTGTCCTGGAGTGACACTGTGCCAGGGTATTGTGGGGTGTTAATGGCAGACAGCATGCAGGTGCATACCTTCCAACATATCTCCAATGAAATTAGGGACACCCTATTCCATTATTGGGACGCGGGTGGCGCTGTGGGTAAAAGCCTCAGCGCCTAGGACTTGCCGATCGAAAGGTCGGCGGTTCGAATCCCTGTGGCGGGGTGCGCTCCCGTTGTTCGGTCCTAGCGCCTGCCAACCTAGCAGTTCGAAAGCACCCCCGGGTGCAAGTAGATAAATAGGGACCGCTTACTAGCGGGAAGGTAAACGGCGTTTCCGTGTGCGGCTCTGGCTAGCCAGAGCAGCGATGTCATGCTGGCCACGTGACCCGGAAGTGTCTCCGGACAGCGCTGGCCCCCGGCCTCTTAAGTGAGATGGGCGCACAACCCTAGAGTCTGTCAAGACTGGCCCGTACGGGCAGGGGTACCTTTACCTTTACCTTTATTCCATTATTACCATTATTATTATTATTATTATTATTACCCTACCCATCTGATTGGGTTGCCCCAGCCACTCTGTACGGCTTTTATTATATAAAAACATAATAAAACATTATTATTATTATTATTTTTAAAAACCCTGTGTTTGTATAGTTATTTGTCTCCTTGCTCAGTGGTCACATAACTCCATACCCTCCAACATTTCTCTGATGAAAATAGGGACGTCCTAAGGAAAAGTGGGACATTCCTGGATCAAATCAGAATCCAGGACTGCTTCTGCAAATCTGGCACTGTCCCCAGAAAATAGGGACACTTGGAGGTTTTAAGACAGTGGTGGCACTGATGCCTGCAAAACTAAAAAAAAAGGTAAAGGATCCCTGGAAGGCTAAGTCCAGTCAAAGGCAACTATGGGGTTGTGGTGCTCATCTCACTTTCAGACCAAGGGAGCTGGCTTTTGTCCACAGACAGCTTTCTGGGTCATGTGGCCAGCATGACTAAACCACTTCTGGAGCAATGGGACACTGTGATGGAAACCAGAGTGCATGGAAATGCCTTTTACCTTCCTGCCACAGCAGTACCTATTTATCTACTTGCACTTGTGTGCTTTTGAACTGCTAGGTTGGCAGAAGCTGGGGCAGAGCAACGGGAGCTCATTCCATCGTGGGGATTCGAACCGCTGACCTTCTGACCAGCAAGCCCAAGAGGTTCAGTGGTTTAGACCACAGTGCATGTGTTTGAATGCTTGAGTCCATGAGATGCCATTTTGTTGTTTGCTCTCAATTCTGGTGTTGGCTTCCACATAGTAGAAGAGACTGACTTCTAGGCTAGCACGCTTAAAATTGCAGCCTTAGACCACATTCACCCCATGAGTTTAAAGTGCTTCCCCACCAAGAATTCTGGGAACAGTGTTATTTTTAAGGGTGCTGAGGGGAGATCTCTATTCCCCTCACAGAGCTGCAGGGATTGGTTGTTAAACCACTCTGAAAATCATAGCTCTGTGAGGGGAATCGCATCTCCTAACAATTCTCAGCTCCCTTAACAGGCTACACTTCCCAGGGTTCTTTGGGGGAAGCTTCCTTATGCAAAGTGAGAGCACCAGCCCTCCTAGCTGAGGATTAGTTTGTATTGACTGGCGTCGTCTCTCCAGGGTTTTACATAGGAATCTTTCTTGACACTGCCTTGAGATGCCAGGGCTTGAAGCTGGGACTTTTCGCATGCCAGGCATGTGCATTACCACTGAGTTATGGGCGATAGAAGGCAACGTTTAACAGCCCTGCCAAAGGTCACTTATCTGTAAGCATTCCAATCTGCAGCAATAAGCCATGCTAGTGCTTGCTAAATACTGCAGATATACCAATTGTCAGCTCGAGTTTGTAAGGCAGTGATGATCAGCCATATGGGAAATTTTAGGCTGAAGGGGAAACTGCAAAGCTTGAAAGGTATGAAGAAACCTAAAAACAACAACAAGCATTCCTAGCATATGCAGGCAGATAGAAACACGCCGCGCAAAACTTGTTAGTAGAAAACACAGTATAAAGAGATGGCCTTGAGTTCCCCATTGGGCACATGCCGTTCTCTGGTCCAAGTGAAAAAGATTCTCTGTCAACAGCTGGCACATTTAGACTGAGAAGGAAATGGCAGCCTTCATAACCTTACTGAGAGCCCTTCAATATTTCTCATACTCTCTTTCATTGACTCTGAAAAGCCATGTTCCCACAATCAGTCATTGCCTATTTAGTGCATCTGGTGTTGGAAGTGAAATTGTGATGTTAGGCCTCCATCTCCCTCACATAGAATCATAGAACTGTAAAGTTGGAAGGGACCTCCAGAGTCATCTAGTCCAACCCCAATCAATGCAGGAATTTCAACTAAAGCATCCATGGCAGATAGCCATCCAACCTTCGCTTACAAATCTCCAGTGAAGGAGAGTCCATCCCCTTCTGAGGGAGTTAGTTCCTGATGTTTGGTTGGAATCTTCTTTCCTTCTTTCCTTCTTTCCTTCTGGTTCGGGTCGTACCCTCTGGGGCAGGAGAAAACAAGCTTGCTCCATCTTCCATGTGACTGCCCTTCAGATATTTGAAGATGGCTATCATATCTCCTCTCAATCTCCTCTTATCCAGGCCAAGCATAGCCAGCTCCTTCAACTGTTCCTCATAAGGCTTGGTTTCCAGACCCTTGATCATCTTGGTCGCCATCCTCTGCACACATTCCAGCTTGTCAATATCCTTCTTAATTCTGTAAATAGTCAGAAGAGACAATTGCCAATAGAAGTTGCTTTAAAGCCTAATTGCCATGTTGAGGGGGGCAGGTTTTGGTAGTAAGGGGAGCTGGTGGAGAGAGAAGAACTGAAAATCTGCCGTCTTGCATGACAAATAGACATTAATAATAATTCTCATTAGCATGTGGGGCTACCTTTGTAGGTGACTCAGAAACTAATCCCGAACACGGCTGCCAGACTGGTGACACCAGTCTTAAAGGATCTACAAAATGTCAGTGCTGACCTTTAAAGCCTTAAATGCCCTCATCCCTGTGTACCTGAAGAAGCATCTCCACCCCCATCATTCACCCTGGCATTGAGGTCCATTTCCAAGGGCCTTCCCTCACTACAAGAAGTGAGGTTACAGGGAACCAGGCAGAGGGCCTTCTCGGTAGTGGTGCTCCACTCTGTGGAATACCCTCCCATGAGATGTCAAGGAGATAAGTTACTATACAACTATACAAGAAGGCAGCTCTGTATAGGGTGGTTTTTTAATGTTTGGTGTTGTATTGTGTTTTGACTTGTTGGAAGTTGCCCAGGGTGGGTTGGGTAACCCAGCCCGATGGGCGGCAAAATTAAATAAATAAATAAATAAATTACTGATACAAATTGGAACTGAGAGAGCGATCACAGATGTTGCAACAGAAGATTTGCAGGTTTGTGACTGAACTAGGGCTACCATCATAGCTGTCAGCATTTCCCTTCGTGTTACAAGTTCACTGCTATCAAGGCAGGTATGAGTGGAGTTGGCAAGCTTCATCCCTGAGATTTATGTTGCACCTGTATAAATATTCCAATGTCTCAGGAGAGCAGGCAGCCCCATTTGCCCCCAAACTTATATAAAGGACAGGTCTGTTGTGGTGCCCAGACTGACAGTTCCACCTATCTTAGGTCCCCAGCTCAAGATTCATTGCAGGTTTGAGTTTGGCTGGATTTCAGAATCACCCATGTCTTCGATGAACCAGCTTATGAGTCTTTTAAGCATGCAAACCAGCATGAACAAAATTGGATGGCAGAAGAGTCAGGATAAGGAAAAGAAAGCACACAGTATTTGTTTACAGAAGTCACTGCTACAAGGTGTGATGGCACATAGCTGAAACTAGAGAAATTAATGGAGTCTCTCAATAGCAATAAGCCATAATTCCTCTACGGAACTTTTGTCTCTGAATAACAGAAGGAGAGCTCTGTTGACTTCAAGACCAGCTTGTGGTCTTTCCAGAAGAATCTGGTGGGCTTCTGTGGGTAACAGAAGGCAGGACTATATAGAACCTTTGGTCTGTTGCAACAGGGTTTTTCTTATGCTCTTATCTTACATATGGGGGCAATAATATCAGCTTACGTTCCACAGCAGATTGCCAAGAGAACATGTGGAACACTTTGAAGACTCAAAAGTGCTATTTAAACATCAAGAAGCATTAGTACACAGGGCCCTCAACTTTGCCTGAGGAGATGGCATAAATGTAGGGGAAGGATTTTGCCCTTTCAGATCCTGCATGCTCCTGAGGAAGGGGAAATATCTCTAATTTAACTGGTGCATTTTCATAAGACTATTGCCCCCCCCAAAAAAAAAATCATGAAAAAGAGATTGACACACCTCACATAAACCTTAAAATCAATGCACTTTAACAGAGTCCAGAGTCACATTTTCATCTTTTGAACTCTGATTGATTAGTCAAAGAAATCCACACAGGGTACCATCTAATCTTGTTAATTAGTTGCACAGATCCAGCTCCTGTGCCAGAAAAGATACTCTGTAGAGAACAAGAGCAGGTCTCTTCAAGGCTCAGAGCAGCAACTCAGCCTGACCCAGAAGCTTTTATGGGATCCTGGATTGTCCCATTACCAGGAATTGACAAATCTGTCAATTTCCATTCTCCACATTTCTGCTTCAATTTGCAATTTTAATTTTAGAAATATCCTCATGGAAATTGTTGTTGTTGTTTAGTCATTTAGTCGTGTCCAACTCTTCATGACCCCATGGACCAGAGCACGCCAGGCACTCCTGTCTTCCACTGCCTCCCACAGTTTGGTCAAACTCATGCTAGTAGCTTCGAGAACACTATCCAACCATCTTGTCCTCTGTCGTCCCCTTTTCCTTGTGCCCTCCATCTTTCCCAGCATCAGGGTCTTTTCCAGGGAGTCTTCTCTTCTCATGAGGTGGCCAAAGTATTGGAGCCTCAGCTTCACGATCTGTCCTTCCAGTGAGCACTCAGGGCTGATTTCCTTCAGGATGGAGAGGTTTGATCTTCTTACAGTCCATGGGACTCTCAAGAGTCTCCTCCAGCACCATAATTCAAAAGCATCACGGAAATCAGTCAGCATTTAAGTCCTAATAAACACAATTTTATAATACACATTTTTTGTGAGGAATTTCCCTTCTCTGATGCATTTTCTATGTTATTCTCACTAATATTTAGGCTTTTGTGCATATTTCCCCATAAAATATGCATTTTTGTATATATATTTTAGTTGGAGAAGTGTGATTGTATTTTGGTTCACATAATTCAGCTGAAGTAGGGCTGCCATACGTCCGGTATTCGGCCCTTGTAAACAGTGTCCGGGCGGAAATCACTGAAAACCTCAACAACTTTTGAGGCAGGATTTTCACTTTTTGAAATATGGCAACCCTAAGTTGAAGCCCACCCTCCCTAACTACAGGACTGTAATGTTGTGCATATTTATCTGGGGAGTAGCTGACACTGAATACAGCAATACTTAAAGGTACCCCTGCCCGTACGGGCCAGTCTTGACAGACTCTAGGGTTGTGCGCCCATCTCACTCAAGAGGCCAGGGGCCAGCGCTGTCCGGAGACACTTCTGGGTCACGTGGCCAGCGTGACAAAGCTGCATCTGGCGAGCCAGTGCAGCACACGGAAATGCCGTTTACCTTCCCGCCAGTAAGCGGTCCCTATTTATCTACTTGCACCCGGGGGTGCTTTCGAACTGCTAGGTTGGCAGGCGCTGGGACCAAGCAATGGGAGCGCACCCCGCCGCGGGGATTCGAACCGCCGACCTTTCGATCGGCAAGCCCTAGGCGCTGAGGCTTTTACCGACAGCGCCACCTGCGTCCCACAGCAATACTTACCGCCAGATAAAAATACATAAACTTCTACTTCACAACGGAAATTGTTTCTTACCCTCTGGAACACAAGCATGGAGGCAAAAGCTGCAATTAAAAAGGACCAAATTCTGCTTCTCAATTGCAATGTGCAATTTCAAGCCCAAGCCTTTAGAGGTTTTGGAGTTCCCAACCTGAAATGGCTTGATTCCACTTGATTATTTTTTTTTGAAAAACAGAGGGAAAATATAATCTAGGCATTAGTTTGCAAAAAAACAAAGAAAAAAGAAGGGGGGGGGGAGGTTGATGCTGTTGTTCATTTGACTCTTCTGTTCTCCCATTGGTAAGCACGCTGTAGAATAGATTAGCCTGCTAGTGTAAAATCACATCCAAAGCAAAAATATCAAATTGGCAAAATTAGTCATTTTTAGTGAAACAGTTTTCTAGGTCAAGAATTACTTGCTGAAGATGCAGCATTATAAATGGACTTCTTTAAAACCACTTGTACTACTGGTCTGATAATTCATTTCTTTCCAAGGGAACACTTTACAGTCTATTAGCAGGAAAGAAAGATTAGGTGTGCATTAATCAAACTTTTCAGATGAGGAGAATCATGCATACTACACCCAGGAATTCCCCATTACCATTTTTCAGAAGCTGTATATAATCAATATTTCAAATATATCTACTTTGTCTTCTATCACAGAGTTTGAGATTATCCCTTCATCAAATGGGGAGGCTATTCAAGAGGCGGCTAGCACCTTCTCGTCTTTCTACAGTAACATTTGAACTGGGCCACAAACCTACTATTTATTCAAACAAAAATCCCATAAGAGCAAATCAGTGCAAACTAACTGCAAACTATTTGGCTAAAAAGTACTTCACACTGTCAGACATCTTGTCAGGCTCAGAGGTGTAGCGGTCTGCGGTCATGAGGGGTTGAACACCCCATACTATTTCCGCAGCAGGAGTCCTGCCTCTAGCATTCTAGAGCCAACCAATCAGCATGAAAGAGGATCATTTTAGCCACTAAGAAGGCTTCTCGCCCTTTGTGCTGATTGGAGCCAAGGAGATAAGTCAGCCATTGAGGATTGGCTCCTAGGTCACTCTGGAGCAAGCACACATGAAGAGACAATTTTTTTCCTGAATGCTCTGAAGCTAAACAATTAGAAACACAACGTGCTTTGGCTTCAAGATACAGTGGTACCTCAGGTTAAGTACTTAATTCGTTCCGGAGGTCTGTTCTTAACCTGAAACTGTTCTTAACCTGAAGCACCACTTTAGCTAATGGGGCCTCCTGCTGTTCTGTTCTTATTCTTATCCTGAAGCAAAGTTCTTAACCTGAAGCACTATTTCTGGGTTAGTGGAGTGTGTAACCTGAAGCGTATGTAACCTGAAGCGTATATAACCCGAGGTACCACTGTAATGGTGTACAAATTCTCTTATGTACAAAGGAACCTCAATGAAAACGCAACTTAACTCACTCTGAAATAAGATATTGAAGCATTCCTAATGATTTGCCAGTGTATGAGCACAGGAAATAGTAGATCTAGCTTAAAAGGCAACACATGGAGAATGCTTCTGCTAGAGGAATGGGCTAGTAGAATCTGGACCAATATATTTAAATACCAGGGTTTTTTAAAAGTAGAGCAAAAACTGCATTTCTGCTGCTTAAAAAAAATTGATTGCTTCCAACACTTAAAATGCAAATTGTTCAAATACTTGAGAGAGCAATGATCACCCAATCTCATGTCATTTCCTGTATGCAAATTCAGCTGAGTGGTGTGCTATGGAGCCATGAGGCAGTGCCAACAATGCTGCTCCAGGAACTTTAAGAATAAGCCCCAAAACTTGTAAAGTTGGGGAGGAATGCAAGTGGATGTTGCCCCCACATTTGGATTATTACACTGGCAGCAATTCTGGGGCAAATGCTTCCTGAAGAGGTTAAAAAAAACCATCAGGGCAACAGGATGGCAGCTCTACATTTTCTTTCTAAGGTGTCTCACATTTGTAAAGAATCTATGAAAGTTCAGTCATTAATTTTTAAGAGGGTTACTGTGAAAAGTTTTTTTTAAAAAACGCAACAACACACACACACACACACACACACACACACACACCAATCACAATCCCCTTTACTGTTTACAATACTGCAGTCCAACACAAGCCTGATACTGAAGTCTTTTTCCTTTACAGAGCTACGGGAAATCTTTCTCAGTAGTACTTGCCTCTGATATTCTTTCCTTCCCAATATGTGCTAGGGACTCCTGTTGATATCAATGGCACGTCACTCACGTAGAGCGAGCCGAAATGTCAGAGGTGAGCGCTGCTGTGTGGATCTGAGTGGAGTTATTGACTTTATCTCTCCCCATCAAAGGCTGATCCCTTCATTCTGTATTTCATCTGAGGCTTACAAGGTCGGCTTCCTTACTGCATTGTGGCCTTTGAGTGTGAGTACAGCTCTGCCAACTCTACTTCTTCAGTTGGTTGGAGACTGAGATCAGTGCCTCTCCTTACCTCCCTCTCCCTCCATCTCTGTCTTATAAGGCTGAATCATGGAACCAGTTTTGAGTTATTTATGGTTTGCCTTACAAAGAGACTGTGCGGAAAAACCTTCATGCAGGGCTTGGTGGTCCATGTCACCACGATCAAAGAATTATATGAATTAGACCACAGATTGCTTTTGTGCTTTATTTGTAGCATAAGAGGAGATCCATCTTTGAAGTTTCGTTGGCACTGGACATGTTGGCACTGGACATGTTGGCACTGGACATGTCATCGGTAGATAGAGTGACTACGTAACTACCATAAAATTATAACGCAGATTCAGCTGATGACATCTTGGTCTAAGTCTCTCAGATTCCAGTTTGAATCCCAGATGCCATATTGGTGTGCATCAATGCACACCAATGTTATCTCACTCATCTTTTTTTCAATTGGCCTTGATGAGGCTAAAGCATTCAGAAATTGTTCAGAGAGCTGAGGAAGCAGCTCCCTTGGCATAATTCTGCAGAAATTATATGTTGAAACCACACTCACTTGAACCACTTGAACTGTAAACAAACCACTTGAACTGTAAACAAAGTTTTGTCTCATGCAGTCGTATGTAAGTACGACATCAAGATTTAATTGTGGAAAGCTGGATTTAAATTGTGGCTTGGGTCCTGGGGGGAAAAATGGAGCCCCTTGTAGCACAAAGGGTGTACATTTTTCCTGCTTCCTTAGGCATGCATGTAATTAGTGCTTCGTGTTTCCCATGCTGCACTGATCCAGCCAATAATGGCCAGTGGAAGGGAAAGCCAGATCAGTTCAGTTGTGACTGCTCTGCTCACCTCAATAAGTAAAAACCAGTGTCGAGTTGGTGGGAGAAAGGGGAGATCTCTGCAGCCTGTAGTGGCAACTACCCAAAACATTCCTACCCAGTCCCACATTGTTCGGTGTTGCTGCCATTGTGCCAACACTGCCAGTGCAGGGCACCACCAGCCTTTTAAACAAGGGTAGTAAACTGGTGGCCCTTCTGATATTATTGGTTTTCAACTCTCCCATGTGCCCCAGCCAGCATGCCATTGGTCAGGGATGATGGGAGTTGGGAGTTGTTGCCTAGCAACATCTACAGGGCCAGTGGTTAGCTACCTCCCTCCCATAATTGGCTTGCTCACAGCCACATGAGAACATTGCTATGGGTAGCAACTTTTATCACAGTGAGCAGCAATTGCTAGCTTTGGAGAGTTGGGTCTTTTGGCTAAATGTAGTAATCATATGTTTAAGTCATAGTTTGGGCTAAATCCAATCCACATTCTATAGCCAGGAAGTGGCAAAATCCAATGCAGGGAAATTCAGAGATTCAGTATTTCACCTCCAGGGCTGCCTTTGTCACTGCCAGCTATCAGGAATGTTGCTACAATGAAATGCCTGATCTGGACCCTGTGCAAAGTAGAAAAGAATTTGCCCTCCAACCACAAAGAATGAGTTTCAAAGCTTTACTAAAACAGTCTTAAACATGGCAAGCTATGAAGTAACACATTGCTATTTAATGATCTTGTAATGTGGTTCTGTCTTCTTTTTAGTCCTTAATACAGTTCAATAAACTTTCCTCTCTCTGGTCCCAGAGAGAGATCCTAAGCTTGTTCATCATTGTGGAGCTTCACACCTATAATTATCACTGCTGCTCTCAATCGTTGACAAACCATGCTAAGTTGGGTCTCGGTGCTGAGTTTTCAGGTTTCCTCTTCCTGCGGATGATATACTGCTCGGGTTTCCAGCCTTCACACTGGAATGGAAATTTTGAACCTCTCCTTGCCACATCTGTCCAAGTGAACCCTCTCTTTTGTCTAATGCAAATCTCTCTGCATAGCATTTTAAATACAAAGCATTCAAACCATCAAACTTTTATATATTTAGCAAGGGACCCTGGGAGATTTGGTATGAAATATCCAACACAATATGTTTATGGGAGTGGCCACTGAGACCATATAACAGCGGTCTTGAAAGACCTACATTGGCTCCCAGTACGTTTCCGAGCACAATTCAAAGTGTTGGTGCTGACCTTTAAAGCACTAAACGGCCTCAGCCCAGTATACCTGAAAGAGCATCTCCACTCCCATCGTTCAGCCTGGACACTGAGATCCAGCTCCGAGGGCCTTCTGGCAGTTCTCTCACTGAGAGAAGTCATAAATCATAAGAAGATCCAAATCAACATGCAACAAATTGATATCAATAACAGCAACAATCACTGCCCTAAACAAAAGCCCAGCCCAAGAATCTGTTCAGCGGACACAGCTTTTGTAGCTGGAGTCAGTCAGGGGTCTGCCCTCCCAGGCCAAGTGAGAAAAGGCCTGCAAAATGGTAAGCAGATCCTCCGGAACTCGCAGCCAAGATAGTCTGAGGCGCAATTCACACTAAAATGCAGACAAATGTGGTGTGAAAATGTAGATAATTGAATTTAAAATTGGAAAAGTGAGAACTTGTGGGGGTGGGGGATTGAAGTTGACATATTTAGCCATCTCTATCAGGTAGTCATCATTTCAGCTTCCAATTACTCCCTAGAACAGTCGTCCTCAACCTGGTACCCTCCACATGCTTTGGAGTACAATTCCTGTAATCTCTAGTCATTGGCTAGGCTGACTGGGGCTGATGGGAGTTGTAGTCCAAAATGTCTATAAAGCTCCAAGTCGGGGGGAACTGCTCTCATAAGAATGGAGAAGGCTTGCACACCCTCCAGCACTTTTCCAATGAAAATAGGGATGTCCTATTCAATAATAATAATAATAATAATAATAATAATAATAATAATAATAATAATAATATTATAGTGGTACCTCGGGTTACAGACGCTTCAGGTTACAGATGCATCAGGTTACAGGTCACATAACTCTATATCCTCTAAGATTTTTTTAATGAAAATAGGGGCATCCTAAGTAAAAGCGGAACATTCTGGGATCAAATCAGAAACTGGGATGGCTTCTGTAAATCCAGGACCATCCCTGGAAAATAGGGACACTTGGAGGGGCTGGGCTTGTGTGGTAAGATGCATGAGAACCTGAAAGTATCATCATCTTTCTTCTCCATCTAAAGGTAAATGGACCCCTGACCATTAGGTCCAGTCGTGACTGACTCTGGGGTTGCGGCGCTCATCTCGCTTTATTGGCCGAGGGAGCCGGCGTACAGCTTCTGGGTCATGTGGCCGGCATGACTAAGCCGCCTCTGGCGAACCAGGGCAGCGCACGGAAATGCCGTTTACCTTCCCACCGGAGCGGTACCTATTGATCTACTTGCACTTTGAGGTGCTTTCGAACTGCAAGTTTGGCAGGAGCAGGGACCGAGCAACGGGAGCTCACCCCTTCACGGGGATTTGAACCACTGACCTTCTGATCGGCAAGCCCTAGGCTCTGTGGTTTAACCCACAGCGCCACCTGCATCCCTCTTCTCCATCTAACTTCCATCCAAATCTGGACTTTTAGAAAACCTGCATTCAGCCAAAGGACTAAATGTGAAAGCTGTCCAAAGTTAGCAGTTGCTGTCATAGTGCAGAATGTCAGCTTGGCTTCTATTTGCTAGTTATTACAGATAGGTGAGGCTTTCGCTTTCTCCACAGGCTCTACTTACCAGGAGCAGCTGATCAGGAAGGAGAATGTCATAAAGAGAAAATCTCTCCCCAAGGATTCATTGGTTAGGCTCCCTCAATGGCTGTGATTTTCTCTGTCCAAAGAGGGAAGCTTTAAGCTGTTATCGATGTGGTCGCGTGAAAGCCTTGGCATTGAGAGACATTTTCATCTTATTATCAAAGCTGCTGGATTTTTCATCTTTTCTCTCTGTTTGTGGTTAACAACTTAGCGAACAAATGGGGAATGGGGAGAGGGGAGGTGGGAGGAATGGGAAAGAGAAATAAATCAGTTGATTCTGCTTGTCTAACTTGCTTTAAGAGAGAGGAAAAAAGCAAGACAAAAAAATATATACCACCCTCTGGAATCACCAGTATGGAATGAGGACCGATGCTTTGCTACATAGCCTGTGTTGGCGAGACTACGTTGTCCAGCTCCACTCCTGCCCCCACCTGGCAGATGTTTGAACTGCAGAACAACAATGCCAGAAACTTCAACAGCATTGCTAAAAGATAAGCCAGATTTCCATTTAAAGCAATATGTACAGTACAGTTTTTATATATTTTACACCCCACCAAATGCCAGCTTCCTGAGAACACCAGACAGGCAGGGAGGCTGGGGCACAAGGCACAGGGAGGGAGAAAAGAAATCTTTTTTCTTCCCGGCAAGCTCTCTAATTTGCTGCCCTGTCCCCACTTCAGGTACCACATGGGGCAATCAATCAGTGGTTGGGCTTGCCTGCAGGCACTTAGGGTGTGAGGCTCAAAGACCTGGCAGGGAGCAGCTGCTGCTGCTGCAACACACAGCCTTGTGCACTTAATCATAAAAGTCATTTCTGAAATGTCTGATGTGCCTGGTGGTGTTTGCAGATGGTGAGCTGACCCCGCGCAAAAGAGCCAAAGTATTTCAGGGGTTTTAGACGGGCAAATTGGGTGCCCGGAGGTCATGTGAATTGTTTGCGCGAGTCAATGTTTATTTTTGTTAGCTTCCTTAATTGTACTGCAAGATGAACCAGAATATGAGAATGGAAGGGAGAAAGGAGACAAAAGAAAGTTGGAGAAGGGATGAAGCAGAAGAGAAGCCAATGCAATGGTGTGCAGTAACTTCAGATTTGTTGCATTTTTATTCATACCTTAAAGGGTGCGAGGATTTCCCAATAGGCCCTTGTAGGGCTAGAAACCGAATTCTAAGGGGCTGGGGTATTGTTGCATCATCCTTGAATAATAATAGTTTTCCAGCTAAATCTGGATGCAAACCTGAAAAAAACACTTTGCTTTAACATTTTCTTTTCAGCTTGCCATCACTTATCAGACTGTCTTTGAATCTTGTAAATACATTTTTTATTTCCCATCTGAGTTTGTCCTTCCGTTTGGCAAACATTGATTCCCTCCCATGTTATTTTTCCAGTGAACCTTGAAATTAAAATATATCCTTTCTTTCTATTTGTTAACTATTCCCCGTACAAGTCCTTGCCCTCCGCATTGTCAGAACTTTGAGGGTAAGTTGTTTGCATAAATTGCTGGCTGCTTCAAAGGCGTCAAGGCCACAAAAATATTCTGTTCTGTTGTTGTTTTTTGTCGATTGCAGATGAACAACAGCTTTTAAAAAAATATTTTAGAATAAAGAGCCAAAATGTTATTCAGTCAAGGAAAGGAGCTTTTAGTTCCTATTTGTTTCAATAGAAGAGTTACACAGATGCTTTAAAAGCTCTCCCACTAAGATCAATGGAACTTACATTTTGGTTATATCAAGCCTTCAGTTTTAAATGTATTTCAAATTGAAAGGTCAATTGGTAAGAGATTTGCAGTTGTGTTCTCAGCTGGATTATCACAATAAGTTTTAATTGGGTTAATATTTTATCATCCTTTCTAGGAGATAAATATCAAGAAAGAAGCATGTTTTCTATTACTAATTAGGCAGAAAAGAAAGCATTTTCAATAATGGAACCAACGCTTTAAAGGATGATAAACTAAGAGGAACTCCTAAGATATATTTGCATGCTTAGCTAGCCCGATAAAAAGTGTTACAAAGAGTTTACCACCAACATAGTATTTAGTTAAAGGAAACACTCCATAAATTTTAAAAAAGAGTTGCTTTCACTGGAAGCCATAAGGTTATGCATTACACGGAGAAAGTGTAATCGAATATGTGCAAAGGGTAAAAGGAGCAGGTAGTAAATTGTTTAAAGTGGTGGGCATCATGTAAAGTAAGGTCATTACAAATGGATTCTTCGGGGGTATAATAAACTATGAAACGGAAAAAAGGTTAATTGACAAAATGATACTCATCTAATGCCATGTCTGCAGCGGCAATTATGGCAGAATCTATATGGCTGGGGTCCTGCCATATTGACAGTTATGTTTCCTTAAAACTGTTCCAGTTATTTCCTCGGTCTGTTTTTAACTATGGTAATGAATTATAGATTTCCGAGCTAGCCCAGCTCAGAAAAAAGTCTGCGACTTCTGCCGCTCTTGCCTTCGTGTTTAGAAAAGGAAGCTGGGGAATAGGGGAGCAGAACAAATATGGAGACTCTGAAATAATAGCACAGCGTGAGGGACTGTCTGGCACCACCACCCCACTGCCCCCTGGAATCAGGTCCTTGGTCAGCAGATCTGGCTGGGGGCAAATGGCTGGGAGATAGTTTGTTGGTAGCAAGTCTTCAGAGTTCTTTATAACTCCGGAAGAAGGGATGGGGTGAGGCAGAGAGGGTTGGGCCAGAGTCGCATTTGAGCCAGAGTCCAGCAAAGGGAAAGTGTAGAACAGGAACTCAATGGGCTGGCAGAGGCTGTATCCTGTTCCCACAGTGGCCAACCAGATGGCTATGAGCAGATACAGTTTCAATATAAGAACACACGCCCAGTAACTGAGTATATGGATTCCCATCTGGGGATAGGAATGTGGAGCCTCACTCATGCAAGCCTTTGGGCCCAAGTTACTTGCAAGCCGGGGTATTAGGAAGGTGAGTTCCTTCTGGAAGGGATGGGTGTAGGGAAGTGAGAAGGGCCTCCCAGTGTGTGCATGGCCAGCCAGTGATAGACCTACATTTTGGGGGCCCTGAAGCTTGTACTGTTTTGGGGAAACAAGGTCTGGATAACCACTGTTGCCTTCTTCAATGGAGTTGTTACATGACAGATCACCACAAATTTTCTGTGAGTTTTCGTTTCTGGTATCCACTTAAGCACTTTTGTGAATTCACTGTTATTCCTCTGGGGTCTTAACCTCTGTTAAGAAGGGGCAGAACAGCCCCAGCAGAACAGCTAACTCACCACAACACTCCATCTGTGCTACTGACTCTCACATTTTGGGATTGATGAAATATATACAACAAAAATCAATCAATTTGGGTCATGCAACTCAAGTTGGGTCTACTGGACCATTTTTTTTAAAAAAAATGTGGACTACAGTTTTTTTGGGGGGACCCCTCCGGGAATATAAGATTCATTAGTTTCACAGTCGATCGGCCCCAAGGCGAGCCCCAGAATTTGGGGAAGCCTTGGGTGTTTATCCACCTCCTCCTGGCTGCTGTCAATTGCTGCCCATATGTCTGCCACTTTCCACTTCAGACCCAACCCGCACAGCCAGAAGGAACATATAAGGAGAGTGGGGGTTGCTACAGCTTCCCTTTTCTCCATCACTGCTTGGAGGGAGTTGGTGAAAAGGC
The DNA here is from genome assembly GCF_964188315.1 of Podarcis muralis. Classification (NCBI taxonomy): domain Eukaryota; kingdom Metazoa; phylum Chordata; class Lepidosauria; order Squamata; family Lacertidae; genus Podarcis; species Podarcis muralis. The sequence continues at coordinate 27,495,956 of NC_135659.1, read as the reverse complement.
AGCAACAACAAAGAGAGGAGCATCACGGCCTGGGGTCTCTGGTGGTTGGTGGTGGACCCCCTCCTGGAGTGTCAGCCTTGGCAAGTACCCACTGATGTCCCTCCATGATGTCAGACCTCATGTACTAGAGAAGTAGGGATAGGGTACCACTGAGTTCTGTTGTGTTTTCAGTGTCTCCACTCACAGGGTGCCTCTAGACTGCTATCATTTTGTGAGAGGGATTCAAGTGCATCCTGGAACTTTGGATTTGTGCAATGATCTGTTACCCTGGCACAGGAATCAGCAAACTTTTTCAGCAGGGGCCGGTCCACCGTCCCTCAGACCTTGTGGGAGACTGGACTATATTTGGGGGGGGGGGGAGAGAATGAATTCCTATGCCCCACAAATAACCCAGAGATGCATTTTAAATAAAAGGACACATTTCACTTGTAAAGACACACTGATTCCCGGACCGTCCGTGGGCTGGATTGAGAAGGTGATTGGGCCGGATCTGGCCCCCAGCCCTTAGTTTGCCTACCCATGCCCTAGCACAACAAATCTGCCATTTTGTTGTTGGAAAGTTGTTGGGGGAATGCATTGTAAAGTGTGGGATGAAGAAACAATTTTTTTAAAGGTAAAGGAGTCCTTGGCCTGAAAGCAAGATGAGCACGCAATCCCATAGCGCCTCAACTATGGGGTTGCGGTGCTCATCTCGCTTTCAGGCCAAAGGAGCCAGTGTTTGTCCACAAACAGCTTTCTGGGTCATGTAGCCAGCATGACCTAACTGCTTCTGGTGCAACAGAACACCGTGATGGAAGTCAGAGCACACAGGAACGCCATTTACCTTCCCGCTGCAGTGGTACCTATTTATCTACTTGCACTGGAGTGCTTTCAAATTGCTAGGTTGGCAGGAGCTGGGACAGAACGGGAGCTCACTCCATCATGGGGATTCGACCTTCCAATTGGCAAGCCCAAGAGGCTCAGTGGTTTACACCACAGCACCACCCATGTTTAACAGGGAACCATGTAAGCATCCTACGAACAAACACTCACTGTCATATAACCGGCCTATATGCAAATCAGAATGAACAGTCAATGAAGACCAGACATTGTCTAACTGCTGCATAAGCTATATGCAATCACATCAGGATGTGTATTGAATAAACAGGTCATCTGCAGGCGCATACAGAGATGCCAAAGTGAAGCATTTTTAAAAAGAACCCAAAAATAATGTTTAACAACTTTTTAAAAAACCTAGTCCCATACACCACTGATGCAATTATTATTATTATTATTATTATTATTATTATTATTATTATTATTATTATTAAATTGAAGAAAATGAGCATTTGCTCTCCTTCCGCTTCCATAGTAGCCAAGCAGCCTTGCCCCAAGTTTTCCACTTTGGAAAAAGTTTCCTTAAGCTGAAGTTTGTCCAAATGAGACTCGCTGCCTACTGTGTCTCCATAACACATACCAGGAGCATCATTTGTCACTGACTCTTTGGCAGAAGGAATTTGCCAAAGGCCTGCTGTGCCATCTAGTTAGAAGGCGACAGGGAAGCTCGCCAATCAGCACATTTTGGAATTTCTGCTCAGAAATGGCACTCTTCCCTTCCATTTCAGTGAAGATGGGTTAATGGCAGAAGGCTGTAGAAATAGCTCATGAGTAGAAAATTCATTGTCTTTGCGGAGGACACATTCATCCAAACTCTGAACAATTATCTTTCTTTCAGGCACTCCTGTCAAAATGAATGAATAAAGAACAGCACTTCTGAATGCATACATCCACATTGTTGCTACCGTGCCAGGGAACATAATTCAGGTTTTTTTGTGGTGCGTTTCATCATTGCATCGCATTGTTATTGCCTTTAAAAGCTTTTTGGACACCCTTTGGCCGGTTGACAAAGTTTTGTTTGGCAAGGCTGCTTTTCAAAGTTCTTCCACAGGAAATAGGCAATGCACTTGTAGGTGGTGGGCTCTCCATCCCTGGAGGTTTTCAAGCAGCTGTTGGACGGCCATCTGTCATGGATGCGTTAGTGGAGGTTCCTGCAATGGTTGGCCTAGATGAGCCCCAGGGTCCCTTACGACTAACTCTGCAGTTCTGAGATTCTGTGAAATCAGGTTGGATTAGTAATCCAGGCAAGAGCGACCGAGGATCCTCAGGTGGTGGAAGGGGAAAATTCCACAATGAAGAAACCACCACTTTCTCAGCCCTGCCAGCTCATGCCAACCAGGAGAAAAGGTATTCAGAGGTGCTATTTCTCCATTTGGCCATTTGTAAATTCCCCCTCCCATTGCCACTACATCACAGCTGAGGAATCAGAGCACAAGGACCACATTTCCTTGGGAGCAACCTTATGGGGGACACATGGAGGTGTGGGCAGGGCTAGAGGCAAAAGTGGGTGGAGCAACAGAACTAAAATTTACCTTTGCCCATCTTTCCAGTTGCTCCACCTGCTTCTCTCTGTACTCCACCCAGGGAAGAAAGAGTTATTTGTCAGGATTCAATGACACGTTCCAGTCAGGCAAAAATACTCAAGGAGTGGGTGAAGATGGTGAGGATGTGGCCTGGCAAGTGGGTGGGTGGCCTGGGGCAAGTCATAAGGACCAGACTATTGGTTATAGTTTAGCCATTCTTTATTGTAATTGGTAAGTGTAAACTGTAATTATTATTTGCTGATATTTAATCTTACTGTTTCCTATTATATTCTGATGGATTGTTGAATATTGCTTCAGTTTTTGTGACTTTTTTGTATTTGATCAGATTATTAGGTGTGTGGTCTTTGCTGCCTATCTTGTTTCTTCAGCTTGTAAACTGCCTTGTGTATAGTAACGTAAGAAAGGTGGCATGCAAATTAAAATTGAAATGAGATGGAATGAGACAAGAGTGGGCTCCATTTGCCCCCTAGGCAAAAGGTTCCCCACCCTGGCACTATGTGGATGGAGAATGACTAAATCTATGCTAGCTTCAGGACAGACAGTTAGAAGAAGGCGAGGAGGTATTGCCCCATTCCCATGCGTCTTAGTTACACATGGAGGAATATGTAGAAGAGGTGGTAGAAAAATTCAAACGTGGCTTTTGTTCACATTTGATCAACCTGACAGCAGCTCAGAAAGCGAGCGCTTTGCAACCCAATGTCAGATAAAAAGGAATCCATGTATTTGCAGTGAGGATATAACTGACTCACTATTCCTAACAACTAGGCTTATGATAGGACCTGATACAGCATTGATTTTATTTTGGCATCCTTCTGCAGCATCACATCAGAACATACCTGCCTATTGAAGCAGCGCTGATCGTGCCTCTAGGGGACTCCAGATATTCTGGAATTCAGCCTAAAGTAATGCAGAACGATTTTGACCATAAGCCACACAAGACACAAAGAATGAATGTTGGCACCTCAGGCAAATTGAGTACTGTTTCAAAGGGTCTATCTTCACTGCAAAATCCTAAAAAGGGTTATACCTCTTTAATTTTCACAGGTTCTCTCCTAAGGCAAAGAAACAAAACAAAAAGTTCCTGGGACTAGCAATAGGCTGAGACATTAAGAACCCTTTTGAAGCTTTGAATTGTAGAGTTGGAAGGGACCACAAGGGTCATCTAGTCCAACCACTTGCAATGCAGGAATCTTTTGCCCAACAGGGAGGTCAAGCCCAAGACCCTTAGATTAATAATCTCATGCTCTTATTAACTGAGCTATCCCTGAGGCTCATTAGATACTCTAAGCTCCTCACAGAACAACAGTTCCAAGAGTTCCATAGGAAATGACCACTGAACCAGGTTAAGTCTGTAGTGTGGATATGCTCAGGCCTTTTTTATTATTATTTTAAAAAGTCTTTTGCAGCCTTCCCTAACTTGGGGAGTCCAAATGCTGCTGGACTGCAATTCCCATTATCCCTGACTATTGAACATGCTGGCTGTGGCTGATGGGAACTGGAATCCAACAACATCTGAAAGACATCTCCCACTGTGGGTTTTAGGAATACAAAATCTTGCACCTGGCAATGTCCTCAAGATCACCATAATTAATCTTACTTAGATTGATGGCACCGGACAGCTGACAACTCCTCAAGCAAGCCAAGAATATAGTTTTGGGGGTGGATGACTCTCATCACATGCCTCCCCATTAGCAAGAAGGATGCAGAGCAAAGTCAAATATTTGAGCTTTTCTGTTCCATATTTTCAGTGGGGGGAATCCAGGCACATCATCCACGCAGCCAACATTTGTTAGAATACGAGGCGCTTTTCTCAGCTTGAGGGGATTATGCCCTTCTGATTCCTTGGAGAAAGCTGTGTTTTCTTTTTCCTTGGCAATTGCTGTTGCATTTTACTTTCAGATTCAGCTGCAAAATGAATATTGTAAAAATTTCAAGGTTTTGGAGATGAAACATGAAAGCTGTGCAGGGCCAGAATAGCATCTGTTGCAGCAGCTGTGGTAATATCTCCCATACAAAGAGCACGGGGCGAGGGGAACAAAAAATTAAAAATAGGGTCCAAAAAAAATGTGATTAGAGGGGGTGAAAAATTGCCTTCCCTTTTTTCCATAGGCCATTTTCTCTGTTATATCTCTTTCCAAATACAGAAGACTATCCCTGAGCATTAGCCAGGTTGTTGTTGTTTAGTCGTTTAGTCGTGTCCGACTCTTCGTGACCCCATGGCCTCCCACAGTTTGGTCAAAGTCATGCTGGTAGCTTCGAGAACACTGTCCAACCATCTCGTCCTCTGTCGTCCCCTTCTCCTTGTGCCCTCCATCTTTCCCAACGTCAGGGTCTTTTCCAGGGAGTCTTCTCTTCTCATGAGGTGGCCAAAGTATTGGAGCCTCAGCTTCAGGATCTGTCCTTCCAGTGAGCACTCAGGGCTGATTTCCTTAAGAATGGATAGGTTTGATCTTCTTGCAGTCCATGGGACTCTCAAGAGTCTCCTCCAGCACCATAATTCAAAATCATCAATTCTTCGGTGATCAGTCTTCTTTATGGTCCAGCTCTCACTTGCATACATCACTACTGGGAAAACCATAGCTTTAACAATATTGACCTTTGTTGGCAAGGTGATGTCTCTGCTTTTTAAGATGCTGTCTAGGTTTGTCATTTCTTTTCTCCCAAGAAGCAGGTGTCTTTTAATTTCATGGCTGCTGTCACCATCTGCAGTGATTATGTTACTTAAACTTATTTGTAGTGGTGGTAATTTAAACTTATTTGTAGTGGTGGTAATTTAAATATACAGAGACAAGCTGTGCGATGTACGTGAGCGTATCTTTCGGAAAAGTGGACCAGCTCACTTCCTGTCCAGAGTCAGCCCAATGATGAGCCAGGGTGAGCTCAGGAGGTGACAGGTTGCACCCCTCATTTGACACCAATGGGAATGTCACCATTGTGGTCTGCCAGCTGCTTGCTTGACTGCTGTTTAACTTAGGGTTGCCATATTTCAAAAAGTAAAAAAGCATGATTTTTGATTGACTTGCCTAAGATCCGGGACAAAGCACCACCTTTCAGAAATTTCCCCTGGACGTCAAATCCACCTTTGAAATCCCAATAATGTCCAGGAAAATCCAGGTGTATGGCAGTCCTAGTTTAACTTCCTGCCAGTTCTTGTTCACTATACAGCCAGTGATGGAGTACTTCCTGCCTGCCTGCCCTTGGAGTGCCGCTGCCGCCACTGCATTGCTTGCAAAATAGCAGTGATGCAGGCAATCTCGTAGTCAACTCAACCACAAATTGTATTTGCCAAGATTCTTGGGAGAAGCCATGGCTGTGATAGTCCCTGAATAAATCGTGTTGATGTGGTCTAGGAGAGTCTCGAGAGAAAGACACACATCCTGAATCTGGCAACTTTATCACATGGCAGGGAAATATTTCTAATTCCTAGGCACCACATCATGATTTTGGGGTGCTAGGATCAGCTTCTTATGGCTACAGTCCTAAATATGGCTGTATATATTTGCCATAATCATAGGCCAACTCTGAATCAAGAATTTAAGCCCAAAGCCTTTGAACTAGGAAGTCCTTTCTTATCTTTGCCCACTGAATTCTGAATCGAGAACATCACATCAGTTCCATGAAAATATATATGTTCTCATAATCAAATTAGTATGCAGTGGCCATATCACTAAGGGGAAAAGAAACCCTATCACTCCAAGAGCATTTTTGTTTTTACCTTGAATATTCACAGTTGTGCACAGTCAGGTAGCCATTAGCCTTTATAGAGATTTGCTACAAAAATTCCAGCATGCTGTGTAAAGAATATAAGGGCAAATGTTTTCCATAAGCTTTCTTGCTCTTCAGTGTAAACTTGGTGGGTGCATTCATGCTTGTAATGAAGAAGAGCTGAACTCAGTGAATCTGATCACAAAGTAGTTCACCCACCTACATTTTGTAGAAAGATGCAGAAGCCTATTGCCATTGTATCCAAAGGCTGTTTAGTTCTCTGAAAGAGCTTGGCCCAATTCTTCTTCTGGTACTTGGGTGTGATCCACAGATTGGAAGGCATGCTTAAGTTCTTTTTAAAATAATGTGAGAGATATTTTGCCATCAGAGGCATTAGGAAATCAGCAGATTGCTTTGAATAACAACTCAGCTTACCTGAACATGGATTTTCTCCTCAACCTGGAGACAGCAGCTAAAATATACATAGTCCAGAGATGGATGTTTTCTGTCCACCCAACCAAGTGTCCCTATTCATCAGTGACAGTCCCGGATTTACAGAAGCTGTCCCAGTTTCTGATTTAATCCAGAATGTCCTGTTTAGGACAACCCTATTGTCAGGGAACTGCCATCAGTTCAGGAGGGAGAGAGGAAAAGCCAGATGGATTACAGAGAGCCCCCAAAGATTGTGGGAAGCAGCTCCTCCTCAGCGGAGGAGAGTAACCACGCCTCCAGTGGAGAGGAGCTGCAGGGCTCGGAGGAGGCGAGGCGGTGCCAGGACACCTTGCCTGGGCAAAGCGGGGAGGAGAGAGGTCCTCCGTTACCCATGCCCTCCTTGCGCAGTAAGTTTTCGTGCCGAGAGGGCAGGCGCAGACTGGGCGTCAAGAAATTACTTTGCTGGGGAAAGTTTAAGCCCCGCCCACTCACGGATTCTGCCAGTTAATGAGTCAGCCACGGGAGAGTGGCGCTCTGGACAGATAAAGTTTATTTTGCATCAAAAGCAAGGCTTCACAGCCGAGCAGGGAGGTATTTGCCTGCTTGCTCTCGAGCAACCCCTTGGACCCTAACACCTATTTTCATCAGACAACCCTATTTTCATCAGAGAAATGTTGGAGGGTATGGTAGGATATCCCTATTTTCATTGAAGGAATGTTAGAGAGTATGGAGTCATTTGACCCCCAAGCCATCTGAAGGCAGGGAAGTTTTTAAAAATGTTTTGTGTTTTATTATGTTTTTATATATGTAGGAAGCCTCCCAGAGTGACTGGGGCAACCCACTCAAATGGGCAGGGTATAAATAGTAAAATTGTTATTATGGAATAGGATGTCCCTATTTTCATCGGAGCAATGTTGTGAGGTATGTGCAAGGCAGTGATTCAAAATGCTCTGGGACATGGCTAGGCAGAAGCGGGCTTACTCACCCAGCGACATCCCTGCCTCAGTGCCTCACTTTCCTCAAGGGTATATTTTTCTCTTAACGAGTTTATATAAACCACTTTCAGGGTTGTTGTTGTTGTTTTACAACAAGCAGCCTACAGAAAAAGCTCAACAACTTGTCTGTATTTTCACTTTTTGAAATATGGCAACCCTAGTTAAGGATGCAAAAAGTTGTTGTTGTTGCTTAGTCTTTTAATAGTGTCTGACTCTACGTGACCCCGTGGACCAGAGCACGCCAGGCACTCCTGTCTTCCACTGCCTCCCGCAGTTTGCTCAAACTCATGTTCGTAGCTTCAAGAACACTGTCCAACCATCTTGTCCTCAGTCGTCCCCTTCTCCTTGTGCCCTCCATCTTCCCCAACATCAGGGTCTTTTCCAGGGTCTTCTCTTCTCATGAGGTGGCCAAAGTATTGGAGCCTCAGCTTCAGGATCTGTCCTTCCAGTGAGCACTCAGGGCTGATTTCCTTCAGAATGGATAGGTTTGATCTTCTTGCAGTCCATGGGACTCTCAAGAGCACCGTAATTCAAAAGCTTCAATTATTTGGCGATCAGCCTTCTTTATGGTCCAGCTCTCACTTCCATACATCACTACTGGGAAAACCATAGCTTTAACTATATGGACCTTTGTTGGCAAGGTGATCTCTCTGCTTTTTAAGATGCTGTCTAGGTTTGTCATTTCTTTTCTCCCAAGAAGCAGGCGTCTTTTAATTTCATGACTGCTGTCACCATCTGCAGTGATCATGGAGACCAAGAAAGTAAAATCTCTCATTGCCTCCATTTCATTCCCTTCTATTTGCCAGGAGGTGATGGGACCAGTGGCCATGATCTTAGTTTTTTTGATGTTGAGCTTCAGACCATATTTTGCACTCTCCTCTTTCACCCTCATTAAAAGGTTCTTTAATTCCTCCTCACTTTCTGCCATCAAGGTTGTGTCATCTGCATATCTGAGGTTGTTGATATTTCTTCCGGCAATCTTAATTCCGGCTTGGGATTCATCCAGTCCAGCCTTTCGCATGATGAATTCTGCATATAAGTTAAATAAGCAGGGAGACAATATACAGCCTTGTTGTACTCCTTTCCCAATTTTGAACCAATCAGTTGTTCCATATCCAGTTCTAACTGTAGCTTCTTGTCCCACATAGAGATTTCTCAGGAGACAGATGAGGTGATCAGGCACTCCCATTTCTTTAAGAACTTGCCATAGTTTGCTGTGGTCGACACAGTCAAAGGCTTTTGCATAGTCAATGAAGCAGAGGTACATTTTTTTTCTGGAACTCTCTAGCTTTCTCCATAATCCAGCTGTTAGAACACCCCTATTCCTCACCCAGAGCAAAAAAAAGAAAAAAAAAAGTCTGGAGTGATTTGGCAATCAATCCCCTCTTCTCAGGAAGTTTTGTGAATTGTACCTCTGAGAGAGGAACAGGGATCTCCTAACAACGCCCAACAGCCAATGTTGGTCAACATGGGATCGAACTTCAGGTATTACCTGCGGACATTATCAGCTCTAGGCATTTGTGCATTTTTAATGCTACACTACCATTTTGATGTTTTTTTGCTCATACACTTGCAACTATACTGGAAATTGCCCCCTGCCCTGGAAAGAATGACAACACAGCTCCAGAAATACTGGGATGAAACTACCACCCCAGACTCACAAACCTATCTCTATCAAGTCTTATCTCTCGATCTGTTCATGGGCCAAGATAGCTTTAACCATCTTCATCAGTTGAGAAGTACCCTTCATAAAGGGGTACTTTTAAACTGCTCAGTCTCCCTGCCCCACTGTCCCCGTGTTTAAAGCAATGATAACTATTGCACCAGGGGTGAAACCTTTGTTCTTGGTGAGCTAATTTTCACGTGCAGGATTTCTCTCTCTCTCTCTCTTTAAAAAGACTGTGATCTTTTCACTTGTGGTCTGAAAGCCACACCATGTGATTCTCCTGGTTATGTATTCCAGCTCCTGGTTGCCTAGAGAAATTGTGAAAATGGCTTCATTTCAAATATTAGTGTTTCTGGGGCAATTGTTTGCAGTCCTGGAAATTCTTGTTGGCAGAGGTGATGGTGGCTGTCAGCTTAGATGACCTTTGACACCCAGCTCTATGATTCTATACTTGCTCCAGGCAAGATGTCAAGACTCTGCCAGCCCATAGACAGTCATTTCTTTCAATCAATTCGGCAGGTTCACACGGAAACATGGGTGCCTGCCCCAGTTTTCTGCTCAGGGTATGTAAGCAGGCTATGGCAATAAGCCAGATATTTTGGTCTCCATATTTTTTTTAGAATCATTTTTCATGACTTTACATTCATAAATATTCTCATAATGTCAAGGGATGGTTCCTTTCTCTCTCTCTCTCTCTCTCTCTCTCTCTCTCTCTCTCTCTCTCTCTCATCAATTCATTAGATCTTCTCCCATGAATTATTTATGTGTGGAGCTAAAAATGGTTCTAAAACATTACAAGAATTCAATATCAGTTTTCGCAGTGGGGATTTCATCATTTTAGCACTGAAGCATAATCGCCTAATGCAATACTAATATGATATGGTGCTAATAGGGTACAATGAGAGTTTCCACTAATATGCAAACATTTTCCATGTTGCATTATTATTTCTTTTAAGCTAATGTGATACGGTGATAATATGATGAAACGAATTAGCTTCATATCATTGTCTGCATGACTTGTGCATATTAAAAGAATATTCCCTCCCCTTCCATGAATTCCATGGAATGAGCTTGAAAATTTACCCTGTAGTTATGCTTATGTTAATGAGACTGTTTAGTTAGGAAACAGCCTTGCTGTTACTTAGCCAACTGGAGAAAAGAGTTGACACGTGTGACTTCCTTCTGGAATTAGTTTCCCCCTCACACACACACACACACCTTTCTGCCTTTAAAGAGTCTTTGGTAAACATGTTTCTTTTAATGTTTCTCACTAGTTTCATTGCACATTTACAGGATATTTCACAATCAATATTTATGAGGATTCACTTGTACTAAGCAATTACTTGTCGCTTACGACTAGAGATGAATCATGTTGGAGCAGAAAAGGGGAGGTGAAAAGAGATATTGATGTTAAACCAGGTTGGGTGTCCTGGATTATCTGCAATCTAAATCAGTAGTTTTCAATTCATACTCCGGGGAACCTTGGGCTTCCTTCGGAGCTTATGAGGGGTTCCTTGATAAGAAGATCGATAATGACAGACAAGCTTTCCTGAAAGACAGCTTGTGCACCATTGCTGGTTGTCAACTGCTGTTTGTAACTACAGGGGAGTATTTGATGCAGTCTAAAGAACACATATAAGGGACGCGGGTGGCGCTGTGGGTTAAACCACAGAGCCTAGGACTTGCTGATCAGAAGGTCAGTGGTTCGAAACCCCGTGACTGGGTGAGCTCCCGTTGCTCGGTCCCTGCTCCTGCCAACCTAGCAGTTCGAAAGCACGTCAAAGTGCAAGTAGGTAAATAGGTACCGCCTCGGCGGGAAGATAAACGCCGTTTCCGTGTGCTGCTCTGGTTCGCCAGAAGCGGCTTAATCATGCTGGCCACATGACCCGGAAGCTGTACGACAGTTCCCTTGGCCAATAAAGCGAGATGAGCACCGCAACCCCAGAGTCGGTCACGACTGGACCTAATGATCAGGGGTCCCTTTACCTTTAAGGAACACATATAGGGCAGGAGTTGTTAACCTATGGGCCTTCGGTTGTTGTTGTTGGACCCCAACACCCATCAGGCCCAGCTGGCATGGCTAATGGTCAGAGTCTGGATGATAGGAGCTGTATGTAGCCCAGCAATTTCTGTAGAGCTACAGATTAGCCATCTCTGACATAGAGCAACAGCAAAACCCAATGGGCCTGGCTAATGCTCCATATGGCCCCTAGAAAGTATCCCAGAATGCTCTGCAACACATTCCAAAGCTGACTAGCTGGGCAGACCAAGTGATATGGCAAGACAGAGAAGTTGATGAGGAAAGGGTTCCCCCAAGGAAAAAAGTTTGGAATCCACTGATCCAAATAAATGTAAAAGAAAATGGTATGGCAGGTTGGTTGCTCTGTGTGTATGTCAGCGGGATGCTCTCCAGATGCCTGAATCCAAATCTTAAATTAGTAGGGAAGTTTGCCAGCACCTGGCCCCGGCAGCATGAAGTTTAAATAGCTATTTTTATTAGGGCATTGGATTTGTCTGCAGTCTATCTCCCCAAACGTGTTCATGAAGATTTGGAGAGTTTGATTGTCCCCGATGCTCCTGCTGATCAAAACCTTTGCAGCAATGTTCTGTCTCTGTCACGGTTATCACTGCCAGAATCACATGTGCATGGGGGCAAGAGAGACTAGCTGATACAATCGTGTAAACTGGGTATGGAAATAAGTATGTCAGTTGTGGGAGTAGGGGAAAGGGACAGTGATCCCCACATCCTTTGGATCCAAATGCAGATTTGAATCCTTGCATAAGCAGTGTTCCTGGACCACACAGAACTTTGTGTAATCTCAGTAAATGTCTAGTGACAGAGGGATAAATCTCACGTGCACACATGATCTGGATTCACTGGTCTTGGTGTGCTGAAAGAACGAACTCTGTCATCCTGAGGCCTTTGTGTTCTTTCCACCAATATGCACATTTATATGCACACATACACCATAGTACAGGGGTCAGGAAACATTTTCAGCAGGGGGCTGGTCCACTGTCCCTCAGACCTTGTGGGGGGCCAGATTATATATATTTGGGGGGGGGGGGGAATGAACGAATTCCTATGTCCCACAAATAACCCAGAGATGCATTTTTAAATAAAAGCACACATTCTACTCATGTAAAAACACGCTGATTCCCGGACCGTCCGCGGGCCAGATTTAGAAGGTGATTGGGCCGGATCCGGCCCCTGGGCCTTAGTTTGCCTACCCATGCCACAGTATATGCATTTTTTGCTTTTTTAAATAAATTTTTATTGGATTTTCACATTTTATAAAGACATCACACACACAAAAAAGACAAAGACAAAAACATGTATAATTTCAGATCCTTACTTTCTTAACCTTATTCCCTGACTTCCCCCCACCCCCCCTTCATACATCCCAATTCCCATAATTAAGTCAGCAAGTTCTTATCTCTCCCCTTACCATATTAATATTATTTCTTAACTTAGCTCTTCTTAGTTGGCCAAATTTCCTTATCCACATCTTTTATAAAAATTAAATTCTTTCCTAAGGTCGACCCGAGTTCCCTTCCGCAGATTTCCCATTCTTATATTAGATATAGATCATACTAACTAAACCCAAAGGTCATAAACATTTTTAAGATTCTGTTTTCCCCTCCCTCCCTTCCCCGGTTTCAGTCCCTTCCCAAGTACATGTCCACAATAACAGTTCTTAGCCTGGATTCCTTACGTCCGAGGCCTTCAAGTCTCTTTCAGTCCCTCTCTGCCGGTTTTGTTGGTAGTCCTTTGTATTGGTCATCGAATCTCGAAGGAGTTCTATCACAATCAAACCAGATTTTCTTCCCACCAAAATACTTGATGACAGCTGCTGCAAAAGATCCACCAATCCTTCATATTCAAAGTGGAAGCCCCAATCATATTTCTTATTTCTTTTAAGTTCCTGTATTCCAAATACTTCAGGGGCCCCCTCCTTCATCTTTCGCATCTTTCGCAGATTTGTAATCCATGTAATCCAAAGGTCTTCTTCCTTGTAATCCACTAGTGTAGGCTTCTGGTTGGTACTTTCCATCTGTGCTTTCTCCATTCCTTCCTTGCTCTCCTCCAGTTCTTGAGATATCTCTTCTAATTCAGCTGCAGATTTTTTCTCAGTCAAGTCCTTAGTGCATTCAGCAGAGCTGCTTATTCCAGAGGTCAAGGTCGTAAGTTGTTTGTTCATAACCAAACTCTGCTCTTGCAACATTCCCACGAGAAGAAACATTCTTTATATCTCTGCCTGTAATTTTCCATCTGCAGCCATTGTAATGTCTCAGAATTCCCCCTAGAGGGATTCTGGTTGCTTAGTAGTCTTTTTCCAACAATCCTTTACCTCGTTGTTTATTTCTTCTTTGTTTCCAACAACTTTAATTCAATTGTAACACATTTAGTCCAGAGAGATATTAAATAACAATTTTTTTTAGCTTTAAACTGCCCGTTTGACAGCTTTGACAGCTGTCAAACTCCTTATTCCTCTTCAACAGACTCAGACACAGGACACTCCCGGGTCCGGGGGGGGGGGGGTTACACAAAAAACTTCTAAAATTCCGCTCTCACACTCCAGCACAAGACTTCTTTTATCAAATCATGGAAGTTAATATCTTTGTCTCACACCGAGAAGAGTGGTCTCTCCACCTTAGTTCTCCGGTTCTTGCTTTAGATCATTTGTAGGAGGGGGGGTGCGGACTTCCCTTTAGCACATCCCCCAGTCGTACCGAATTCAAGGGTAAGAATTTTAAAGTCCGAATTCCGTTCTACTCATGGGTTGTTTCTTTTCAGGTCCGAATTTAGGGAAAAAAGTCAGCGCTCTCCGGCCATGGCTCGCGGCTTCGCTCCACTGAAGTAGCAGTCTACTCACAGCACCACGCCACTCTCCGTACCCTCTCCGAAGCCTTTAAAAAGGCTCTTCGTGGGTCGGGGGGCGCTTAAGGTGCCCGCCGAGTCACCAAGTCCGCAGGCTTCAGCGCCTGCAGTTTCTGAGGGTCTCCGCGTCGCCGTCGCGGCAAGACCCGTCTCCAGCAGAGCCGATTCCCTCTGGAGCTCGGAGGGAATCCGCCATTAGCCGATTGCGCTAACCCGGAAGTAGTATATGCATTTTTTGCACACGTCGCGTGGCTGGAGAACTGCATTGCAAAATTGGGAGAAGTGAGAATTTGGAAAGAATGGTTGTGTTTCAGCTCTCGTATTGTTTCAGAAAGCACAAACTAGGAAAGTTCGTCTTTAAATGTGAACTGGGTTGAATTTATCCTCTGACCCTAGCTAGGGCATATGATAGTCGCCACCTGCTGTCTCTTTCTGTGCATTGCAGCATTACATCAGCAAAGCCAAAAAGAAAATCTGACATGGTCACAAGCCAGTGCGAGCTGATGTTGGGATCTAAGAAGGCTGTGTGTGGCTGTGAGTGTTTATGTGTCTAGTCTAGCCTAGTCTAGCTATTAAACCTTTGATAATGCACATGCATTTTCATTTCAGTGTGAATTAAACCAAGTATACATAACAAAGCCACCTAATTCACACTTTCCAAGACAATGCATGGAGTGAAGCATAGCTGTCCTTTGACATTCACATTTCTCTGAATTATGCAATGCAGTCCTCCAGCCACATAATGTGTACAAAAACGTATAGATGAGGGTGTCATTAAATTCATATATTAGCCAAACCAGCATACAAATACATACATTATATTATATAGCAAAACATGCATGTTAGGCAAAATTGCATACAAAAACTGAATGTTAGGATAAATTCACGCTAAAAGGTTGGTGAATTTTCACGAGGACTACTTTTTGACAAAAAATGCAAATGCAAACTGATGCAGAAATGTGGAGAACTGAACAATGAAATGACCAGAAATTATCAGATTTGTCCTCCCCCCCAAACATGTTGCTACAGTTTCCCTACCCCTTGTCTAGAGTAGAAACCATTCTGCAATTTGCATAGAAAGACCCAGCAACTTGCTCATCGCTGGGCTACCATGTATGCTAGCTGCTCTTGGCAGAAAGATGACTTGGGCTCAAGGACCGTTTGAGGAATTTGATCTGGGTGTAGACCAGATATTAGCATCCCATCACTTTTTGCGTTTCTCTCAGTATTGTGGCATAGTTCTTGACAGTTTAAGCAAATCACAAAATACATTTCTTAAACATGTTTTGAGAGAAAGCACAGTAAGCTGCTGCTGCCTTTCGGTATTTGATGTTGTGCTTTTGTTCACTGCTCTTGCTGTATTTATAATGTGTTTTATTAGACTGTTGACTACCAACCTCTGATGCTATGGAATGGAGGGTGAGCTGTAGTATTAGTAGTAGTAGTAGTAGTAGATAGTAAATGTCTCATATGTAAAAGGTGAGATACAATGAAGGAGGAGGAGGAGGAGGAGGAGGAGGAGGAGGAGAAGAAGAAGAAGAAGAAGAAGAAGAAGAAGAAGAAGAAGAAGAAGAAGAAGAAGAAGAAGAAGAAGGTGGCAACAACTGCTGTGGCTTCTCAGTGGAAGCAGGAAGGAGGGGAAGGTTTCTCTGCTTCGTACAGAGAGGCCCTTCAAAGCTACTCTCCATGAATGTCTGAGAAACTATGAAAGCACTCTGAATTAAAATTATTGGCCTCGTCTACACACCTTCTCTTTCCATCTGTAAAATGGGCATGGCTGTGTCATAGGTTTACAGTACAAATTAAATCAACTGACTCCAATCTCCAGCTTTGGAAAGTGGTCAAAAAACACTAGTTATTGTTGTTAATCATCTTTGTTTTCCCTTTCACTAGGAAAGGTGAGCAAGGCTTGAAATCCAAGTAATGTCAACCCAGTTATTGCTTTCAAGTAACAGAATGATTAAACTGGTGTTTAAAGCACCTAAAATTCAAATAAACTACCTAGTGCAGTTCGCAAAGTGAGGTCCTGAAATGCTGAAAACCTTTCTCTAGCATTATTAGGCTTTTAAATGTCACAACTAAAAGGATCTTGTGTTTCCTTTTTAATTATCAGATTTCTAAAGCTACTGTACATAATTCCTTGCCTAATCAGAGCTTAAATTCATGAGATGCTCATATGGATGACATTTTTTTCCTGTTTTCAAAAGGAGATTATGGTTAAGAGGATCCAGGGCCTTGGAAATATTTCAGCAAGCCTGATATTTAGAGCACATTTACTGCCATTTATGTTTTAATCTTCTTATTGACTAGCATTTAAGGAAAATTCAAGTCACTTAAACAATGATTAAAATAAATGAAACCTTTTGGTAATCTCAAATCAAGACAAAAGTGAACATTTCATTTCAGAATGACGTTATAGCTATGGGGAAAGGGTTACAGTATTTTTCCAAAAATGAAGGGGAAATCTGGGTGCGTCCTATGGGGCGAATGCAGGCTTTCGCTGAAGCTTGGAGAGCGAGAGGGGTCGGTGCGCACTGACCCCTCTCGCTCTCCAGGCTTCAGGAAGACATCCGCAGCCTAGGCAGCCCTGCGGGAGGTCCCGCAGGGCTGTCTAGGCTGCGGATAGCAGCCTGCTTCCCGGAGCGTTGGGCGCCCTGAAAGCAGAGCGCCCGGCGCTTCGGGAACACATCCGCAGCCTAGGCAGCCCTGCGGGAGGTCCCGCAGGGCTGTCTAGGCTGCGGATAGCAGCCTGCCACCCAGCGGGCGGGGCGCCCTGAAGCAGAGCGCCCCGCCCACCGGACAGACATCCGCAGTGTCGGGAGCCCTGCAGGAGTTCCCCGCAGGGCTCCCATGCTGCGGATAGCGGCCTGCCGCCCGGTGGGCGGGGCGCCCTGAAGCAGAGTGCCCCGCCCACCGGACAGACATCCGCAGCGTGGGGAGCCCTGAAGGAGTTCCCCGCAGGGCTCCCCACGCTGCGGATAGCAGCCTGCCGCCAGGCGGGCGGGGCGCCCTGAAGCAGAGCACCCCGCCCGCCAGACAGACATCCGCAGCATGCGGAGCCCTGCAGGAGTTCCCCGCAGGGCTCCCCACGCTGCGGATAGCAGTCTGCCGCCCAGCGGGCGGGGCGCCCTGAAGCAGAGCACCCCGCCCGCCGGACAGACATCCGCAGCGTGGGGAGCCCTGCAGGAGTTCCCCACAGGGCTCCCCACACTGCTGATAGCAGCCTGCTGCCCGGCGCGTGGGGCACCCTGAAGAAGAGCGCCCCTCGTGCCGGGCATACATCCACAGCGTGGGGAGCCCTGCAGGAGTTCCCCGCAGGGCTCCCCACATTGCGGATAGCAGCCTGCCCCTCGCGCCGGGCAGACATTGGCCAGCCCCACAAGCTCGGGGGACAGCAGGGAGGTGCAGCACCGCCATCCCGCTGTTCCTCGACCTGGTTTGGTTTCCCCGACCTGCTTTTGGGGGGGAAATAAAGGGGGGGGAATTTTCCTTTATTTCCCCCCCAAAAAACTAGGTGCGTCCTATGGGACGGAGCGTCCTATGGGACGAAAAATACGGTACTTTCTGAATAGAGCATTTTTTTCAGATCGCACTGTTGCTGAGTTAATCTTTTCCTAAAAATATATTTTGCTTTGTATTTGTGGGATCCCAGGCTGCACAAATGATTCTGAATAATCAGGTAAAAATGAGCAAGTTTCACACACACACACACACAGAAACACACACACACACTGCCACCACCACCACCAAAAAAGGAATAGCTGACAAAAGCAAAATCATAAGCCCCAGGGGTTGTAGTTAAGAAACACTTGCAGTAATTGCTAAAACGGCACAATGCAATTTCCCCCCAAGAGACAGAACTCTTGCAGGATACATTTCATGAAAACAGCATTATACGTAATTCTTTCTTCATCCTGCCCCCCAAAGCTATATGTTTTTGGAACTATGTATTCAATGTAGTGCCACACAACTTTTCCCATCAGCAGATGCATTTATGCTTGCGCAAAGAAACCTCCACCCTCTCCTTCCCTGAGTGCCCCCTAAATATGTCCAGGGTTCACCCCCACCACCCTCCACAGCAGATTGTGGGAGAACATGAGGTGCACACTGAGAGAAGGGGGAGGGAGAAGTTCCGCTGATCAAGAGTATATCCCTGCACTGGTGGGACGCACTGGCATGGGTACCAACCAAATATGCAAGGCTGAAATAGGAAGCCCAGATACATAGCAAACAGACAAGCAACTTTCCAAAATATATTGCAAATACAGATTCTTGTTATTTAGGTGCTTAAGAAATGATATACAGTGGTACCTCGCAAGACGAATGCCTCGCAAGACAAAAAACTCGCTAGACGAAAGGTTTTTCTGTTTTTGAGTTGCCTCGCAAGACGAATTTCCCTATGGGCTTGCTTCGCAAGACGAAAACGTCTCGCGACTTTGTTTCCTTTGTCTAAATAATAATTCGCAAGACGAAAAATTCGCTAGATGACAAAACTTGTGGAACGAATTAATTTCGTCTTGCGGGGCACCACTGTATTAAGAGGAGGAAGAGGACACACCCTGGTGACAATGCATAGCTCCCACTTCCCTCTATTGCAACAGTCCAAACAAGAAGGCCTTCTTAAACGAGCAATGCAAAGAAAACAATAAACAATAGAATAGAGGAAAACAATAGAATGGGAAAAACCAGAGATCTGTTCAAGAAAATTGGAGATATGAAAGGTACATTTCGTACAAAGATTACCATAATAAAGGAGAAAAGTGCCAAGGACCTAACAGAAGCAGAAGACATCAAGAAGAGGTGGCAAGAATACACAGAGGAATTATACCAGAAAGGTATGGATGTCTCGTACACCCCAGGTAGTGTGGTTGCTGACCTTGAGCCAGACATCCTGGAGAGTGAAGTCAAATGGGCCTTAGAAAGCACTGCTAATAACAAGGCCAGTGGAAGTGATGATATTCCAGCTGAACTATTTAAAATTTTAAAAGATGATGCTGTTAAGGTGCTACACTCAATATGCCAGCAAGTTTGGAAAACTCAGCAGTGGCCAGAGGATTGGAGACGATCAGTCTACATCCCAATCGCAAAGAAGGGCAGTGCCAAAGAATGCTCCAACTACCGCACAATTGCACTCATTTCACACACTAGCAAGGTTATGCTTAAAATTCTACAAGGCAGGCTTAAGCAGTATGTGGACTGAGAACCAGGTGAGAGCTGGACCATAAAGAAGGCTGATCGCCGAAGAATTGATGCTTTTGAATTATGGTGCTGGAGGAGACTCTACAGAGTCCCATGGACTGCAAGAAGATCAAACCTCTCCATTCTGAAGGAAATCAGCCCTGAGTGCTCACTGGAAGGACAGGTCCTGAAGCTGAGGCTCCAATACTTTGGCCACCTCATGAGAAGAGAAGACTCCCTGGAAAAGATCCTGATGTTGGGAAAGATTGAGGGTACAAGGAGAAGGGGACGACAGAGGATGAGATGGTTGGACAGTGTTCTTGAAGCCAGCAGCATGTGTTTGAGCAAACTGCGGGAGGCAGTGGAAGACAGGAGTGCCTGGCGTGCTCTGGTCCATGGGGTCACGAAGAGTCGGACACGACGAAATGACTAAACAACAACAATGCTTCAGCCTGGGCATCTGAGGCAGGCCCTGGCACCCTGCAAGTTCAGGTTTCCACGATCCAGTCAAGCCTATCTGCAGAGAGATCTACATGCCAGTGGCATAGCATGGGTTGCTGGTGCCCGGGGCAGGGAAAGTGTTGCATCTGCCCAGTGAACAAGGCAGCTGGGGTTGAGGTGTGCGCCAGTGCGGGGGCACACACAGAGCCCGTGAGGCACTGACTGCCGGCACTGCTGCTAGTGATGGCTGCACATGTTTCTTGACATGGCAGCTCCGCCGCCTCCTGGCTTGGCCAGCTCAAGGGCAGAGTGCTCAAGTGTTGCGCCTGCTTGTGTCCCTCTCAGAATTTTGTGCCACCCCTCTGGGCCCATGCTACACCACTGTTACATGTAGAGAATTCCCTGCCTCAGACACTTTGCTAACATATGGATGGAGAGTGGTGGTGTTAGGAGAAGTCACAAGTTGTCACGAGCAGGACCAGAGTCACACCCCTGCAATCTCATTCCACTCAGGATACCCCTTTGCACAGGTAACCCACAAAACAAAACCATTTCTTAAAAGATCCACCTTTATCCTAATGAAAACGCAGGCTGGGTATTATTACTTTGAGAGGACAGAGGCAAAAGGTGACAGGATTCCTGCACCCTTAGCAGTTGTACAGAAGAGAAATGTCAGAAAACACAGTTTTTCTTCTTCTGTTTCTGAAAAAAAAAGTCATTTGTGATATTTAAAACCACATTCCATTGGCACGTTTGGCTTTTCTAGGGAAAGGGAAAGGACCCCTGTCCAGTCAAAGGCGACTATGGGGTTGTGGCACTAATCTCGCTTTCAGGCCAAGAGAGCTGGTGTTTGTCCACAGACAGCTTTCTGGGTCATGTGGCTAGCATGACTAAACCGCTTCTGGCGCAACCGAACACTATGACGTAAGCCAGAGCACATGGAAACACCGTTTTTCTATAGGGATGTGGATGGCGCTGTCATCTAAACCACTGAGCCTCTTGGGCTTGCCGATCAGAAGGTCAGCGGTTCGAATCCCCACGATGGGGTGAGCTCCCATTGCTCTGTCCCAGCCCCTGACAACCTAGCAGTTCGAAAGCACGCCAGTGCAAGTAAATAAATAGGTACTGCTGTGGCGGGAAGGTAAATGGCGTTTCCGTGCACTCTGGTTTCCATCACAGTGTTCTGTTGTGCCAGAAGCGGTTTAGTCATGCTGGCCATGTGACCTGGAAAGCTGTCTGTGGACAAACGCCAGCTCCCTCTGTCTGAAAGCAAAATGAGCGCCACAACCCCATAGTCGCCTTAGACTGGACTTAACCATCCAGGGGTCCTTTACCTTTACCTTGGCTTTCCTAGGACCCATGTGGCAAGCGGCTCCTTCCAGCAAGAGCAATGTCCTCCTTTACATCTGTCCAATCCACATCTTTACTTAATAAACAGAAATCAAAGGGGTTGCAGCCATGCCATTAGTACTGTGTGTCACTACATGCGGGAAACAATTTCAACTATCAGAAAATAATTATAAATGAAGCCCAGTTAATTATGCAAGACAATCACAGCTGCCCTAATTAAGGCTCGGTTCAATAAAGCTCGCCTAGCAATTAAAAAAATAATGCATAGATTTAGTCGAGGCTTGTCTGGTAAACAAGTTACGAGACTGGAGCTGCTGAAGGTGCCTGATTAACAAAATTATTCAAAAGCCATTCCTGTCACCTTGATTCATATTATACTTCTGCCTTCCTGACCTAAAGACTTTCCAATCTCAAGCCCAGAGCAGACCTGATTCGAGTACCACGTAGGTTATTTATATGGCTGCGATGCTATGGGAGGATGGTTCAAGTGGAGGAAGATAAAGAGAATAAACCTGCCATCTAGCATTGCTCCTTGCAGTAGGGCTCCCCTCTCAACACTGTGCTAAACCCCATTTAATTAAATAGAAATAGAAATATACTAAAGTCAGAACAAGTCACAACTTATCTCAGTAATATACAATTACATGGTGGAGTGATTCGGAAACGAGATGGCAGGAAGGGCCAGAGTTAGAAGGATCAACATCAGAAGAAATGTATTTTTAAAGATACTCTTGAAAGAAGAAGTGAGGGGCACTTTTTTCTCTCTCTTAAAAAAAAAGAATGCAGGTAATGATATGGAGACTAGGAGCTGGCAATGAAATATTTTATTTAAAAACCATGTTATTTCCATTCGAATAAACCTCATTTTAGAGACAGTGATGAATTATTCCACTTTAAAGAGGAGAACACTTGCTAAATATACTTCGAGATGTAATATGTTTTCTTCAGATTTGAGAGAAGAAACCCAAAATTAATTGCCTCTTTTTTATGGATTGGAGAGAGAAGTCAAGCATCATGTTTCTTTTCTGCCCCGGTATGATCAGCGTCGTTAATACTCGTATAAATTATTGATATTCCATTCACAAATTAACTGGCACTGAAGAGGGATAATTGCTTGGGACGTTGGAGGGAGAGGGAGAGAAAATCAGAAAGTGCAAAGTTCCTAGAGGCTTTCCGCTGCGTAGCTGGGAATGCTGGAAACTACAAATCAAATAGTTACTTCAGTGCATTAAATGCCATTTACATCTTCACAAATGTGCTACTTTCTGTTAAAACACTAAACTCAACACACCAGTATACTCAGAGCAGTCAAGCCCCTGTTGTAACAGCTAGAATATCTCTCAGCTTGCTTGCAAGAGCTTGACAGTCAGTCCTTTCTCTTGGTTTGATTAGCAGTTAATCCAGGAAAATGCACTCCCATCATTTCCCAGATGCAGATGGGCCTGATCTCTAAACATCTTTGCACTCCTTGAGGACCTCTTCTGGCAGGAGGAGACTTGGGAGGCCTTTGAGCTTGTTTCTACTGCAGGGAGGGCAGAATGTGGTCTGGTTCATGCTGGGAAGGGTGCAAGAGACGTAGAGGTTGGGACCTACTAGCCTCAGAGAAGTCAGAGTCATTCTGAATCATTTTCACCCTATTTTGTAGTCTAGACTTTTTATACAGGCCTCAAAGAGGGCGGAAACCCCCCAACCCCTCCCATTTACCACCAGTCCAGCATCTGAATCCCATTTTTCCATAGTTTGACATCAACAGTCACCTTATTTGAATTGTCCCCTCATACAAGGGTGTGTTCACCAAATCCTGGGTCTCCTCCAAACTTGCGCAAAGAAGCCAGAAGGGGCAATGGTCAAGAGGGCAAATGAGAGAGAGAGAGAGAGAGAGAGAGAGAGATTGGACTTGCTTTCCCACCTTTCACTCCCCCAATCTCAAAGTGGCTAACAATCTCCTTTCCCTTCCTCCCCCACAACAAACACTCTGTGAGGTGAGTGAGGCTGAGAGACTTCAGAGAAGTGTGCGTAGCCCAAGGTCACCCAGCAGCTGCATGTGGAAGAGTGGGGAAGCAAACCCGGTTCACCAGATTACGAGTCTATCGCTCTTAACCACTACACCACACTGGGACAGGCCATCAAAAGCACCTTGTCCATGTCCTCAAGCCTCAGTCAGCATGGCTTTTGCTAGCTCTCACTGAATACAATTTGACAGTTGACTTCATTGGACGAGGAACACTTCTACTACTGACTGGTGGACCAGTAAAGACCTACCATTGCGCTCAACAAACATCTTCTCAACTCTATAGGAAATTGAACTCTGCATGGACCCGCCCAAGGGGTTCATAACACTGGGTTTGACATGGATACAGAGTGCTTCTGACTGCACGCCAACAACAGCATCATGTCTCACACAACCTCAGCTGTGCAGAAGGTAATGCCCTTCCCAGTCTCAGAAACCATCCTGAGATCACTCTCAGGGGCAAAGGAAGAGGCGTCATCATGAATATTGGAAGCTACTGTCTAAGACTGAGTCCATCTAGCTCAGTGACTGGAAGAGGCTTGCAGGAGGCAGGAGTCTCTTCAGGCAGGACATGGCAGGGTTTCAACCTCTTCTCTTTCTGGACTACATACTTTCAGGCAGCAGAGGAACCAACCCCCACGGCAGGTTGCCAGGAACAGATAAGAAAAGGAAAAGTTCTTACCACCTGCTTTTTATTCAATATTTACAGAGAGAGGTTTGAGAATGCAGCCTCTTGGAATAACGGCATTGCCCCGAGTAAACCTCAACCCTGCTTTTCTCCCACTACCTTATTCGTCAACAGCACACACACCTGCCTCCGAGCTCTTTGCTCTCCTACTTTCAAGGCTCGCCAGGTTCTGGGCGATGGTGGGTCTGGAATGCTTTCTAGTGATAATGTGTCAGCCGGCTGTGCCGGCTCTGCCTCCTCCTCCTCCTCTCCCATTATTTCCCAACTTTCCCCCTCAACTTCCTCTGAGCTGTGACTTCCCTTAAACCCTTGTTGTAATTCTGAATTGTCCTTCTCTGGAAGGACCAGGCTGGGGAGGCAATCTCCACCATTCCTCTGCCCAGTCCCTGACACATATGGACGCTGAGAGGCAAGTGTTGTTTTACAAGAATTTAGACAGCTCTTCCTCAGAGGTCCTGCTCTGGATGCCTCCTGCATGTGAAGTGATGTGGAAGAGGGCCTTCTTAATGATGATTGCGTTCCCCAGAGAGGCTCGCCTGGCACTTTAACATAAGAAGAGCCCTGCTGGATCAGGCCAATGGCCCATTTAGCCCAGCATCCTGTTGTCATAGTGGCCTTCCATATGCTTGTGGGAGATGCACAACAGCACTCTGCCCACCTGTGACTCCCATACTATCTCTGGCATGGAAGGTAGAACATAGGAATCATGACTGGTAGCTGCTAGAGCCAGTGTGGTGTAGTGTAGTGGTTAAGAGTGGTAGATTCGTAATCTGGTGAACCGGGTTTGTGTCTCCGCTCCTCCACATGCAGCTGCTGGGTGACCTTGGGCCAGTCACACTTCTTTGAAGTCTCTCAGCCCCACTCACCTCACAGAGTGTTTGTTGTGGGGGAGGAAGGGAAAGGAGAATGTTAGCCACTTTGAGACTCCTTTGGGTAGTGATAAAGCAGCATATCAAATCCAAACTCTTCTCTTCTGCTGTCTTCTCTAAAGTCATTACAGTCATACCTTGTGTTAAATGTGCTTCAGGTTGAGCGTTTTCAGGTTAAGCTCCACAGCGACCCGGAAGTAACAGAGCACGTTACTTCCGGGTTTCGCCGCTTGTGCATGTGCAGATGCTCAAAATGATGTCACGCGCATGCGCAGACGTGACGAATCTCGACCCGCGCACATGCAGAAGCGCGTTGCATTCACTTCAGGATGTGAACGGGGCTCCGGAATGGATCCCGTTCACATCCGGAGGTACCACTATATTGGGTCAGTTGTTCTTTAAACAAATTCTCCTGGGCTTTTAAAATATATTTGATTTTACTATTTTGAAAAACAATGGTGTTTTGGGCTGTGTGTGTTTAGTCATCTAAGGTGTGTGTTTTCTCTCTCTCTCTCTGATGGAAACTTTTAGGCAACAGGTTGTTACTTTATGACATTGTGTTTTAACTGTATATAAACCAAGTAAACAAATAAATGTAATCTCAAAGATGTAGCCCATATCATTAATTCAATCACAGTCTTGCAGATTCCTTTTCTCATTATTTCTGTTGTAGTTTTTATCACATGAGGGAAGGCTGATGTGGAAACCAGTGGGAAATTACAGGGAATCAGAGATGACATCTGAGGGAGTCTCCACCCTACAATTTCCCCCACAGTGCAATTGGACTGATAAATCTTTCCCGCTTGAGATTCCGTCTTTCTGCGGCAATTGCCACGGACAACAAAAATGGCGCCGCAAGCCAGAGACATCTGCGTTCCTCGTTGTCTTATCAACAACGGAGGGCGATGATCACAAGGTAGCTGTTCTGGGCTTACAGAATCAGAAAGTAATGCTAATACTAGCATGGGAAGGCATGAAGGTAGATGGTAGTTAAGGTCAAGGATGCATCTATGCTAGAGTTTTCAATGGTACTTGACAATGTATTTTAATAACTGTTGCCCGCCCTTAACCTTGGTCATGCTTTTTGAGTATCTAGTAGAAGCTGCAGAGGTCACACAAAGCGCACATCTCCGGCTGAAACTAAAAGGGGAAAGGGGTGTGCGTATACAGTGGCTATAATAACAGGGAAGCCACATCATTTTCAAAGCTTTTCTGCTTTTAAGAGATGAATTAACCTGAAATAACCAGCAATTCTTTACGAGTGTCAAAATGACCATTTGCAGGATTATAGGTCACAGAATTTCCACCAGAATTTTTTTTTTAAAAAAAGAAAGAGAAGAAGCTGAGTTTAAAACAAATCATCTCAATAAAATGCCTGTACGATTTATCCCACTAGGGATGATGAACTACTTAAACTACTCTGTATACTGAATAGCATTCTCAGAATCAGTCTGGAAGTTTTGAGGACCGTTTGAGTTTTCTAGGGTCTGTACGGAGGTTGCACATCGTGTGTTGCACCCAAAACTGATCTTGTGCAAGAAAGCAGCTTAGTCACCAATTCTTAAAAAGTGTAGGGTGAAAGAGACCCTTCTTCTCAAGCCCAGATGTTCGGAGGACTTGATATGGTGACTGATGATGTGGGGAACACTTCATGTACAGCACACTTTTAGCATGTTATGAATGCATGGTGCCATGGTGCCACAGGATCAAGTCACATGAGACATGATGGAAACATGTCTTGTTATCATTTCTTGATTAACTCCCGGCTCTCTTTGATGCCCTCATGTGCTAGAGGGGCTCTCCTGAGCTGCAACAATGATTGCCACTAACCTAGACTTTTATTCACAGCAGTAGCTGCTCTGATATCCTTGTGTTGTATACATAGTGTGGGAGGGATGGTTGGTCCTCTCTAAAACATGCTTAAAGCACACACATACCCTGCAATATGACAGAAAGCAATATAGCAAAGTAGCCATTCGCCCCCAAGCTTTAAAGCTAGGCCAAATGAGAAAACTCTGTTTTTGAGAGAAATTCTGAAAGCGGCACACCGTATCTAAGAATCATAGCATGTCTCCACTAGAAAATAAAACCCAATTTGAAGCCCATTTAACTTTCATGGCTCCCAATGAATGAACTGTCAGAACTGGAGCACTGTGAAGAAGTTTTACCTTTCCAAAACATTTTTTTACACAGGCCCCTTTTTGGGGAAAGGCTGCAGATCAGTGGTAGAGGACATGCTCTGTGTGCAAATGGCGCCAGGTTGAACCCTCAACATCTACAGCACTAGGGGAAAGTCCCATCTGAAGCTCCGGAGAGTTATTCTCAGTTCACATAAGGCAAACCTACCTAATCTGCAGTTTCTGAAACAGTACATGAACTGAAACACAGCCATCCTTCAAAACTTACACTTCTTTGAATTTTGCAGTGCACTTCTCCAGCCAAGTAACATATTAAAAAATGCACATATCAAGGTAAAGTAACCATAAAATGCATATTTTAGTGAAAATAACATACAAAATTTCAGAACATTGGGGGGAAATTGCTTTGCAAAAATGTTTTGCATTAAGCAAAATTGCACACAAAAGTGCTTCTATTAGGAGAAACCCATACTAACAATCAGCTGTGGAAAAGCGGAGAACGAACTTAAGACAGTAAAATACGAAACCAAGACAAACAGGAATGGACAGGTTTCTTTTCATTTAGGGGTGGACAAATCAGTTTTGGTTCTTTATGTTTCTCCATCCCATCCATGAGAATTTCACCAAACATCTCTAGCCCCTTTAATGATCCAAATGCAGTTTAAAGGTAAAGGTAAAGGTACCCCTGACCATTAGGTCCAGTCGTGACCGACTTTGGGGTTGCGGTGCTCATCTCGCTCTATGGGCCGAGGGAGCCGGCGTTTGTCTGCAGACAGCTTCCGAGTCATGTGGCCAGCATGACTAAGCCACTTCTGGTGAACCAGAGCAGCGCACGGAAACGCCATTTACCTTCCCGCCGGAGCGGTTCCTATGCTTTCGAACTGCTAGGTTGGCAGGAGCAGGGACCGAGCAATGGGAGCTCATCCCGTCGCAGGGATTCGAACCACCAACCTTCTGATCAGCAAGTCCTAGGTTTCTCATAAATTGATGGAGAATGGTAGGGGGAAATGCCGGATAATTTTTGGGAGGGGAGGGCACAGTGCTACATGATATGAAACAAGCAGTCTGATATGAGTTATGGCAGCTTCCTACATTCCTTCCTATAGATATTTAGATGTTGCCATACCAGTTTGTCTCTGAGTAAAAGCTTTTCTCCCTGTGATTCCTCTGGCAGTGTTTTTAACCTGCTATGCAAGAGATGACCAACCTCTTGGGAAGGACATCGCTTGTGGAACGTACTAAACATACTGTCAGACAAACCACACGGGTCAAACCTTAACGCAGACCCTAACCAGCTTGGAGGGAAAGCACAGAGGCAGTGACGACTGTAGTGTTGGTGCTTCTCATCACCCCCATAACGTTAAAATACCCGGGGATTTGTGAGTGAAGCTGTAATCATTAAACAGCTTATATGCTCTGAGGTGACTGTGTACATGTGCTCTTATTTGGAATCCAGTAAGTAAAATATTTGGTATAACCTAAGATAGTTTTCCCGCACACACTTTTAATTCAGATCAACAATTTATCTTTCTTTTAAATGTAGTTCCATTACTTAAGTAAGTAGGGCACTGGCAACACGACGTCAAACGTGCATGTGTGGGGAAGTGGAACCACACCCCAGCCATGCACCCTAGCGGCCATCCGTTCTGTACTCCCATCTGCGTTATACATTTAAAGCAGTATCATACCAATTTAAGCAATCGTGGATTCCCACAATGAATTCTGGGGACTGTAGTTTGTCAAGAGTGACGAGTTGTTAGGAGAACCTTATTCCCCTCACAGAGCTACACTTCTCAGAGTGGTTTAACAGTCAATCCTTCATCCCAGTGAACTTTGGAAAGTGTAGCTCAGTGAGGCAAATAGGGGTTTTCTTACAACCCTCAGTGCTCATGAGAAATTACAGTTCCCAGAATGCTTTGGGAGACGCCATGGCACTGTTTAAAGTGCTTTGAATGTATATTGTGGAATGGGCCTGTGTTAGCGAGAGATTGTTGTGTAAATGCAGGGCTTTTCCTCACTATCGGGAAGCCCAGGGATTTTCATGTAGACACCAACCTCTGGCTAACACAGGCTCCATCTGTGCTATACATTCACCACACTTTAAAAAGTATCATGGCTTCTCCCAAACCATGGGAGCATGGGCTGGTGGTCATGACTCCTCTCCTCACGCATACAATTAGAAAATGTGTGTTTGTGTGGTGGGGTTCATCTGCAAGCATCTAGTGTTTGAGATATTAGTGGTCAAAGACATTTAGTCATACAAAGACCTATACGGCTTCAAAATATAGATGGAGCAATACACGTGCATGAGTGCCTCCATTTAAGAAACAAAACCAAAAAAAATTGAGCTGCATGTAAAAAAGCCAGCATATTATACAAAAAAAAAAAACCAAGTTAGAACCCTGCTCCCTGAGATATTACTTTCCCATTGGGAGTTTCAGCTACATTCTGAAATACAGTACGTGATATTTCTGAATGTGTAATTTGACTCTTGAGTCTTATTTTATTTAGCAAATCTGGTTAAATTCACACATTTAATCAAGATACAGTTCCCTCACACACAAAGTGTGAATTAGTTGTGTGTCAATCAACTGGATGTCTTTGCTGATTTCTTTAAATCCGGCCTTGGTGTTTCTTAAGATTCAAGGTTATATCCAATGTAACATTCTGTGACAAGGATTTCTACATGTGCAATGGAATGTTCTCCCCCTCCCATCTTGCCATGCATTTCCCAAATCTGTTCTGGGGTGCCCTCAACCTTCTGGAGCAGGTGGGTGAGTATGGGGTGAGCACAGGAGGAGGAGAGGGGAAATCCCATTGTGCAAGTGGAAATCCTTACACTGATGGGACTTGGTAGTTTAGTATCATCCCCAGTTATAAACATGGAGGACATCAATTAGGACAGCCTTGTACAAGGGTGCAACAAATAGAACCAGAATGCCTAGCTCTAGTTAAGGCATGAAATGGTTAAGACCACAGAGTAAGCTGCTTTCCTAGACTTAGTTAGGCCACCCCCCTCACCTTGGAAGGTGGAAGTCAAGTTTCTCCCCCCCCCCCCTCCTGCTTTCTTTTCTTTTTCTAACATGTAACCAACCAGGAAGGATGCCTGGGTTGCTGGCCCAGATGGCCGCGTGACTTATTCAAATCCACATTTGTCTTTCTATAGAAATACTTTGGAAACTCTTAGTCTGCCATTGAATTCAATGTGTAATGGAGGTCTGGACCTGGTTGCTCCAGGCTCAGGTGTTGTGCAAGCCTTCCAAGCTGTCTTTGTGTTTCTATAATAATACCTTTATTATCAATGTACAACCTGCGTACAATGATGTCTTTAGTTTCTTTACCAAATTTTGGAACCAAGTTTTGTTGCCTGTGTTTTCTGACTGCTGTTTGGGAAAACACATGAATCTGACCTATGAAGTGTTTGTAAGTAAAAACCATTTTTAATTTACCAAATGGTGTGGACTTTTCTATGCTAAAAGGGAAGAAAGCTTTGGAAGTGACTTAAAGGGGCATATTTTAAAGGTCTAACAGCCTACATTCCCACACTTTACTTCACACATTTTGTTATTTTAAATCCCTGCTGGGGCTCTCTTATGGGAGAGTGCTTATCCCGCATCCAGATCAAGGCATCTAGGGAATTCTCCATTTTGTTGTTGTTCTTGTTGTTGTTTAGTTATGTCTGACTCTTCGTGACCCCATGGACCAGAGCACGCCAGGCACTCCTGTCTTCCACTGCCTCCCGCAGTTTGCTCAAACTCATGCTGGTAGCCGAAGAATTGATGCTTTTGAATTATGGTGCTGGAGGAGACTCTTGAGAGTCCCATGGACTGCAAGAAGATCAAACCTATCCATTCTTAAGGAAATCAGCCCTGGGTGCTCACTGGAAGGACAGATCCTGAAGCTGAGACTTTGGCCACCTCATGAGAAGAGAAGACTCCCTGGAAAGATGACAGAGGACAAGATGGTTGGACAGTGTTCTCGAAGCTACCAGCAACATTACCCACACTTCTTCAGCTTATAGCAACATTATTTCTACATATTTTCATTGGACTGTGGTATAGTTACTGCTTATATATTTATTAAATTGAATAATAATAATAATAATACCTCCAACTGGCGCTTGAAGATTCATTGACAAAAATTCCTGAAGAGTTTCAAAATAAATGCTCTTCTCTAGGGGATGTTGCTCCTAAATTATGATAAAACAAAGAAAACTTTATAAACTCCATGCAGGCTGCTTTGCCTGGTCTGAACAGTACTGCTACAATTTAGATATTACATTGTTATTAATTTTCTTATATGAAACTACAGTTTCTTGAATTCATAAACTGTAAACTGCATTACATAAACCGACTGATGATAAGTGCCTGCCTCATTGGCTAATTCTTCTTCCAAACTGTGAAGTGAAAAATCCAGCTAATAGGTTGGTGAAAGACTAAAGGGGGTAATAATGGACTTAATCAAGAAAGACAAATGTGATTCATTAAAAACTGGCATTCAGCAGATAATCTTTGGAGACTTCTCACCATAATCTATGTGGCAATTTGAAAATAAAAATATAATCCTGTTTCTGCTTGTGGGTGTTGAGTAGATAGATATTCATTTTGGAGATATTAACAGCCTGGTCACATAAGCCGCTGAGAAACATGCGTTCCGCCTGGGACACAAACCCTTCGGAACAAATGCAGTTTTGTGGCCAATGCCGAGGTGATCTGAGACGCTGCATGAACATACCGCCCATGGTTTGGTGGTGCTTTCACCACTAAACCATGGACTGTATGTCCACTGATAGCAACCACTCTTACCAGACCTGTTGTTGCTCATTAGACATTGATAGAAGCTACACGAGGGCCAAACTTTACCTAAGCATCTTCAGACATTTTGGCCACCTGGACTGGAAGTGCATCAGTACAGCTTTATATAAAAAAAATTGGCTTGTTCCTCCTGCAAGGGCTATTACCAGGGCTATTTCGAGCACAACTCTCAGCCACAGAGTTCTGCTGCTCCTTGGGGATGCAGCTGCTCCTTTTGGCTGTGAGTTGTGCGAGCTGCTGTGCTGGAGGCCTCTTTGCACCTGGCCTCCTTTCAAATCATCTCTCACTCAGCACATCTCTCATTTGGGCGCCTCTCTCTCTGCAGCTGTCATAAGGTGCAAAGCTCGGCCGAGAAGAGGAGGCACTTCAGGACTGAGGAACTTGGTACCTGAAGTCAATGCCTTTCCTGGCTCTGAAATTTTATATATATATATAAAAACTGCTCCAGCCTCTGTGGGAAGTGAGGCCAGGCACCATCTGCAAACGCACAATTGCTCCCCAAAACTGTTTCAGACTCTTATTCCAGGACGTGAACAGTCTCTTCATTTTCTGAGTGTGTTTCAGGGTAATGAATTATTTAATATGCTTTAATCACCCTGACCTTTAAAACTAGTCATCTAGCATTGCTATGAGAGAATCCCACCGCGTAAACGCTTACTTCTGGGGGACTCTCTCTCTCTCTCTCTCTCTCTCTCTCTCTCTTCACAATTGAGACTTCAAGTGTCAGACAAGTGCAACTGTTTGGATCGGAAAAGAGCCTAGTTGGCAATTTAGAGATGTTTTTAAAAGGCAGCCCCCTATTCCTGAATATACCGGCGGGCTATATCAATGTTTTCCAAAGTGGGTGATACCATCCCGGGGGCGGGGCGGGGGCGGTAGTATCCTTGGGTGCAATTCAGTGCCAGATTTACGTATAAGCTAAACAAGCTATAGCTTAGGGCCCCACTCTCTTGGGGGCCGCCAAAAAAATTAAAGGAAAAAGACTGGCTGTACATTTCCAAAATACAGTGGTACCTCGGGTTACATACGCTTCAGGTTACAGACTCCGCTAACCCAGAAATATTGCTTCAGGTTAAGAACTTTACTTCAGGATGAGAACAGAAATCATGCTCCAGCGGCGCACCGGCAGCAGGTGGCCCCATTAGCTAAAGTGGTGCTTCAGGTTAAGAACAGTTTCAGGATAAGTACGGACCTCCGGAACGAATTAAGTACTTAACCTGAGGTACCACTGTATAAGATAAAAAACAAATAAAATAAAAACCTACATACAGCAACAGTGTTTTGTGTTGTGTAGGTTCCTATGATGTAAGTCATGGGCCCCGCCTGCTAGCTTGCTCCTTAAAATATCACTGGTTTGCTCATTTCTATATATAGGGTGCCTACATTCTGCATGTGCAAATGGCTTTAGATACCTATTCGGCCCATAAATTACCATATAGCATACATTCAACACAAAAAAAACAGCGACAATTGGTTGTTGACAAAGGACAGCTGGACATATAAAGGGCCCCAATGCCACCTGGTAAGCTAGTGGTGACCTGTTAAGCATTCCGTTCAAACAGAAGAAGCTTTAAATTATTTTCCTTGTCATGTCACCAAAGTCAAACGTGTCATCTGAAACATATTTTGCAGCTATCACAGTGCTGCGTCAGTGCAACACAGTGTCAAAGAGAATAAAGCCAGCTGTGAGGAACAGCCATCTATGAAAGGACTCACACGGAAACTCATAGGGCATATGGATAAAAAGATAAACATTGCAATATGTGTCTCAGGAAGTGACAGCAGAGGTGTATAGTACCGTGACTTGGTGTGCTGTTTCAAGAAAGGTTATAGAAGAGTCAATGCCTTATGAAAGATTAAAGAACAGATGAGTGTCACAATTCAATCCCAAAGTGTTTCCACCTTTTCTCTCTTTTCCTTCATTGCCATTCAAGGGACCTGGACTCTTCACCTTGTCGGAGATAGTTTATACAGCGCCTGCTTTTCCTAACGAAAAATCACCAACATCATGCACTAAATAATTCAAAAATTTTGGGATACATATATATATATATATGTCACAGATTTCCTTTGTGATCCCTTACTTCCCTCAGGTGATAGCATACCCTCCAACATTTCTCTGATGTACGTCCTATTCAGTTATTATAATTATATAATAATAAACAGGCAGAGGGCCTTCTTGGTAGTGGCGCCCACCCTGTGGAATGTCCTCCCATCAGGTGTCAAAGAAATAAACAACTACAGTGGTTCCTTGGGTTACATACGCTTCAGGTTACAGACTCTGCTAACCCAGAAATAGTACCTCAGGTTAAGAACTTTGCTTCAGGATGAGAAAAGAAATTGCACGGTGGCAGTGGGAGGCCCCATTAGCTAAAGTGGTACCTCAGGTTAAGAACAGTTTCAGGTTAAGAACGGACTTCCAGAACGCATTAAGTTCTTAACCCGAGGTATCACTGTATCTGGCTTTTAGAAGACATAAGAAGGCAACCCTGCTTAGGGAAGTTTTTAATGTATGATATTTTTATCGTGTTTTTAATATTCTGCTGGGGAAACCCTGCCAGATGGGTGGGGTATAAATTATTATTATTATTATTATTATTATTATTATTATTATTATTACACCCACCCCATCTTACTGGGTTCCCCCACCCACTCTGGGCGGCTTCCAACAAATATAAAAACATAATAAAGCATTTTAAAAGTTCCCTATAGACAGCTGTTTTCAGATATCTTCTAAAGGTTGTCTAGTTACTTCTCTCCTTGGTTCAGGGGTCTCGTAACTCCATACCCTCCAACATTTCTCCGATGAAAATAGGGCTGTCCTAAGGAAAAGTGGGACATTCCAGGGTCAAATCAGAAACCTGGTCAGCTTCTGTAAATCTGGGACTGTCCCTGGGAAATAGGAGGGTCTGGAAATGGTTTGGGGCACATCCTAAGGAAAAGTGGGACATTCCGGGATCAAATCAGAAACTGGGACTACTGCTTTAAGTTGGGGAAACTGATTGAGGAGATCCAGGTTCAAGTCCCCATTTGGCCATGAAGTTCACCATGTGACTTGGGCCAGTCATTCTCTTCCTCAGTCTAACTTCCTGCTTCCTAGGGTTGTTGTGAGAATTAAATGGGTGGGAGGGAGGGAGAAATCATGTACGTCACCCAGATGTGCCAGCAGGAGGATGAGGAGAAGCCGGCCACTGAAGCCACACCATGGTCAGCTGCACACTTTGTGTCTGTAATTCTGGAATATTGGGGAGCCCGGCCCTGACCCCCAAAATATATGGGGAGGGCCAAAAGGGCTTTCCCCCTGGAGCTGGCACCGCTGATGCCACCCCAAGGTGCTTGGAGGAAGGGCAAGATAGAAATTGAATTAATAATAATAAAAATATTTCCATGTACAGCAGCTAAGCACTGTAAGCTCTGGATAGATAGTAATTATTGTAATTAATATTCTTTGTTGCTGTTAGACATGACCCAGGCAAAGTAAAGCACTTTGGAGTGTCGCTGAGTTTAGTGGGGGGAAATTAAGCTCCGCTCGCTGATCAGGATCTAAAAAACTTGCTGAAGTGCTTAATTCCCACAAAGCCAACGACTCTGACGCATTTAACATTGGCAGGATCATGCCCTTTGCAATTCATAATACAGTGGTACCTCGGGTTAAGAACTTAATTCATTCTGGACATCCGTTCTTAACCTGAAACTGTTCTTAACCTGAAGCACCACTTTAGCTAATGGGGCCTCCTGCTGCCGCTGCACAATTTCTGTTCTCATCCTGAAGCAAAGGTAATATTTCTGGGTTAGCGGAGTCTGTAACCTGAAGTGTATGTAACCTGAAGCGTATGTAATCTGAGGTACCACTGTACTTGGAATAGATACACAAGGGAGAACAAGAAGTTAAGATTAAGGTAAAGCTTGAATGAGGAAAAAGCAACATTCTCTTGGTAGATTGTAGGAAAGGTGGTATCTGAATATTTAGGGCCGGATTCAACTAAGTGGAAGCTAGCAAAAAGACTCCCGCTAGCACAGCAGGGTTTTACCCCTTCCCAGTGGTGTGCGGTAAAAATTTTCCAAGGGGAATAGTTAGGGCCAGAAACGCCAGCTTGCAAGGGTGATTTGGGGCAGGTAGGGGCTAGCAGAAGAATCCTGGGTTTTGGAAAATAGGCCCCAGGTGGCGCTGTGGTCTAAACCACTGAGCCTTGGGCTTGCTGATTGGAAGATTGGCGGTTCGAATCCCCGCGACGGGGTGAGCTCCCGTTGCTTGGTCCCTGCTGCTGCCAACCTAGCAGTTCAAAAGCACCTCCGGCGGGAAGGTAAACAGCGTTTCCGTGCGCTGCTCTGGTTCGCCAGAAGTGGCTTAGTCATGCTGGTCACATGACCCAGAAGCTGTACGCCGGCTCCCTCGGCCAATAAAGCGAGATGAGCGCCGCAAGCCCAGAGTCGGTCACGACTGGACCTAACGCTCAGGGGTCCCTTTACCTGTACCTTTACTCTAATTTATTGGGAACATTTAGGTGACTAGCCTAGTCCCCTTAGCCCACAGACCACACACCATTGGCCCTTCCTCTCATATGTAACACAGTGCACGGAAACACCGTTTACCTTCCCGCCAGAGTGGTACCTATTTATCTACTTGCACTTTGATGTGCTTTTGAACTGCTAGGTTGGCAGGAGCAGGGACAGAGCAACAGGAGCTCACCCCATCACGGGGATTCGAACTGCCAACCTTCCGATCGGCAAGCCCAAGGCTCAGTGGTTTAGACCACAGCGCCACCTGGGGCCTCCTTTCCAAAACCCAGGATTCTTCTGCTAGTGCCCTTGCAAATCTCATCTGTAGTCCTGCCCTTTGCAGCGCAACTGAGCTGCCTCACTGAAAGGCCTGGTATTATCTCAGCGCGCCAGTGAATCGGAAGAAACGAGCCGTTCCTTGAGAGTGTTTCTTTGGAAGCAGTGCTCTGCTGTATTGCCATCAACATACAACAGTGACCGGTCATAGTTTATCACTTAATGGTTTCCACCTGTGACCTGCCATCAGGGATAGAGACATAATAATGATTTAAAATTATATTTTATATGGCCTAACTGAAATATTACCCCCCAATGCGAAGGAGCAATAAATGTTAAATAGTCGTCCTAGCAGCAGTAATATCAAGCAGCCAGTGACCCAATGCATCAGAGGCCATCTCAGCCTCTGCTATTACGTCGCATCGCAGGAGAGCAGATGGGCCTCCCCATTTTCTTTGTAAATCATCATTCCTTGCCAAATATCATTGCATCCTCCAAAACAGAAACGGCTGACATCAGACCCCGATGGCTATTCTCAGGCTGAGATTTAACATGTTATTAATTCTTCCTGCCCTTCATTTCCCACCCTTGCAGTTGTCCATTGATTTAAATTGCTCGGTTCTCTTGGAGAGTTCAAGGAGGACGATTTGGAAAGAGAGACAAGCCTGGATATTTCGCTGGGTTTGTATAAGCTCTTACGGCACTGCCAATGTAGGCATCAGGCTGTATGCATTGAGCAAAGCATTCCTGATGTTTGGGAATGGCCTACACTTAAAACTCTGATAGCCATCTCTACCAGTCTGTGGGTAATTTATTTATTTTTTAAGGTGGGGGGAATGTGAGAGTGGCACTGGCATTTTATGTTTAAGCCTTACTGTGTTAACCTTTTGAGATAATTTTCTCAGCGGGTGTTTGATGTTTCAGGAGAACATTTTAACAGCAACGTATCCGCTAGGGTTCCTGACAGAAGCAATTTGTGGCAAAAGTGGGGAGGGGAGGGGAGTCGAACCAAGACAAATTAGCAGGAACATTTCGGACAAGATGCAAGCATATTTGAATCTGTGGAAGTATTGGATTTGCGTATCTTCAGTGTGTCTGCCATGAAGAATTCAAGCTGCCCTTTTTCAATATTTATAAGACCGCATTACGGTCTGTCATTAAAGGGTATTTTGCAAAGTTTTGTGGATTGCTAAATGGAAAACGGACACGCAGGCCTCCAGTATTTGTTTTAGTTCAATGTGAGTAAAAGATAACTATTCCTATGATGCTTTGCAAGTAGGGAGAGCCTAAACACTTTATTTATTCCCACCAGAGCTTTTTTTGTGATGGCCTGGAGTACTTTCCCCTCTCTTCTTTGCTGTCCATGGTGCCATTTTGAACCGTCACCCACAGTACTTTTATGAGTAATGGCACCTCTTTTCTTTTCTTTTCTTTCTTTTCTTTTCTTTTCTTTTCTTTTCTTTTCTTTTCTTTTCTTTTCTTTTCCTTTCTTTCTTTCTTTCTTTCTTTCTTTCTTTGTTGAAAAAAACAGACAGAACATTTTGTTCTCCAAATAAAAACAAATTACCGTATTTTTCGCCCTATAGGACGCACTTTTTCCCCTCCAAAAATGGAGGGGAAATGTGTGTGCGTCCTATGGGGCGAATGCAGGCTAAGCATGTACCTCGGTGCGCACCAACCCCTCTCGCTCTCCAGGCTTCAGGAAGCTCTGCGCAACCCTCGGGAGACCGGCGCCACTTCGAAGTCGCGCCCGCCTCCCGATAGCTGCGCAGAGCTGCCTGCATTCCGAAGCCTGGGGAGACTGGCGCGACTTACCGCTGGCCTCCCTAGGCTTGCGGATAGCAGGCTGTTCTCGGGGCTGGGATTGGGGGAAGCTTGGGCTTCCCCCGCGCCAGCCCCGCGCCTGGGGGGGAAATAATTTTTTTTTCTTTATTTCCCCCCCCCAAAAAACTAGGTGCGTCCTATGGGGCGGTGCACCCTATAGGGCAAAAAATGCGGTAAGCATAGACAGGCTGGGATTGTCTGAGATACGCTGTATCTCCCAGGCAAGTGGCTATTGGCATGCAGCCTGGGGTTCTTCTCTATATCCACCACAAGGCATTTAAGCCCAAGGGGGTCTTGCTGATTTTCATGAAGATCAGATATACAACATGAAAATCCTATGTTTCAAATATTTTGATGATTGCAAAGTTTTAAAGAATTGAATGCATTTAAAAAAAAGAAAAGAAAGAAAGTTGACGAACAATTTAAACTCTACCACTAACATAAATCAACTGTGTTTCATCTGTGGTCCTTGCATAATCCAGAGAGCTAAGTTATTTTCTCCACCCCCCAACCCCAAACTTATTCATGCAGCAGAATGGCTTTCTTAGAATCATTAGCCAGCAAAGCACTGGACCCAAATATCTACAGCCATATGGTCTGATGTGCGTGGTGCTATTCATTTACATGATCAGGGTCCACTCCATTAATTCAAGATTAGGAGGACTGTCTGTACTTCGCAATTCAATACACAGACAGTTCCTACTCTTGTGTAGATGCCCTTATCTGAGTTCAGGTCACCTGGGGGATGCTACAGAATTTTCAGAAGCTGTGACAGCATGGAAATGAGCTAAGTGCCTGCAAGCATCTGATATTAAGGCAATCCATTTTGTATTAGTATTTTGCCCCCTTTTAATTCAAATCTTGCATCTGTCACATTCTGCAGACTCCCCAGTGATCTGATCTATTACATATTAAAGCAAAACCAAAGCCATTCCTTTGACTTTATTGGCAAACGGGTCAAGTCCTGTACGAGGATTGAAAATGCACCGTCCCCTGTTTCAAAAGGAAATTTCCAAAACATTACCTATATGACAAGATTGAAATGTTAATATACTCTTCTTTTATTAGAGCTTGATGGAGAAGCACAGTCAAAGTAGTTTACAATGGGCACAATTTGTGCCAGGGCTCAGAGGCTGCACCCACCCCCGGCATCTGTTTTAAATTAACGAGGAAAATGAAGTAAAGTAGAGCACGACTGCTAGTTTGAAATAAAGAGATGTCTGAATCTAATCTGGAACATAACAATTAGTATGGCACAAAAGCAGAGATGGGCAGTTTGTTCAGCACAGAGGCCACATCAAATAAGTGTATCTCGAGTTACAGGGCCATGGCTCTTTTATATATAATTATTCTAACATGTAATTATTGAAATACAATTGCATGTTAGCTTCATAAACACTTCAGAATACTGTTGTTTGGCATAATGATTTTGGCATTCTTACCCTAGAGTCAAGAAAAAGTCTAGGGACTCAGCTAGATTGGTAAAGAAAAAGTGTTTTATATGCATTTTATATGTGAGTTCCGTTTTTGCCCTGGTCCCTTTGGGATCCCATTCAGTTCTGTATTTTTTACACTATGTGCTCAGATGAGACCTTGCAACAAGTACTTTGGACTATAGAAAAAAGGTGGAAAGTCATAAGACAAGGGCCTTTTGTGGGAGGGCACTCATACTGTGGAAAGTGGCAACTCTTACCTCAGAAAATCTACATGCTTATGATGTTTAGATATACCCCGAGGGGTTTTGTGGGGGCTTTCTCAGGCTGATTTACTTCTATTTATTTGCTCTTTTATCTTTGTTAACTGTTTTGACAGTAAAGATATCTGTGTTTAAGAATATTTGTGTTGTTGCAAATCACATTGAGTGGCAGAATGGTAGAGTACAGTGGTGCCTCGCAAGACGAAATTAATTCGTTCCGCGAGTTTTGTCGTCTTGCGATTTTTTTTCGTCTTGCAAAGCACGGTGTCGGAAAAGTTTTGGAAAAGCTTCAAAAATCACCAAAGTCTTTTAAAAACTCAAAAAAAGGCTACCACACCACGTTCTCTGAGTTGCTCCTCGAAGTCAAGTCGCAACTGTATTAACGGTGTTAAGAAAAAGGAAACAAACTTGCAAGACGTTTCCGTCTTGCGAAGCAAGCCCATAGGGAAAATCGTCTTGCGGAGCAGCTCAAAAAACCCTTTCGTCTAGCGAGTTTTTTGTCTTGCGAGGCATTCGTCTTGCGAGGTACCACTGTACAAATTTGTGTACAAAATGGTAGAGTACAAATTTGAAGAAGAAAAGGTTAAAGATAATAATTTTTAAGTGAATCAATGTTGGCATGACAGCATTCCTCTTGCTGGACACTCTCCTACCTTTTGTTCTGCTCTAAGCCTTGTGGGTTTGCTGTTGCTGCTGCTGCTTCAGCACAACAAAAGTATTTTGCGATAATAGGAGGAGTGTGACTTGTAATAATGCTTTAGTCATGCCACACCTTCAACAATACCTTGGAAAACTTTGAGATTCTGACAAGAAGTATTAAGGAGCATCTGAATCTACCTTTTGTGGAGTCAGATCATTGGTGTAGTAGTTAAGAGCGATAGACTTGTAATCTGGGGAACCGGGTTCGCGTTTCCGCTCCTCCACATGAAGCTGCTTGGTGACCTTGGGCCAGTCATACTTCTTTGAAGTCTCTCAGCCCCCCTCACCTCACAGAGTGTTTGTTGTGGGGGAGGAAGGGAAAGGAGAATGTTAGCCGCTTTGAGACTCCTTAAGGTAAAGGTAAAGGTACCCCTGCCCGTACGGGCCAGTCTTGACAGACTCTAGGGTTGTGCGCCCATCTCACTCAAGAGGCCGCGGGCCAGCGCTGTCCGGAGACACTTCCGGGTCACGTGGCCAGCGTGACATCGCTGCTCTGGCAAGCCAGAGGCGCACACAGAAACGCCGTTTACCTTCCCGCTAGTAAGCGGTCCCTATTTATCTACTTGCACCCGGGGTGCTTTCGAACTGCTAGGTTGGCAGGCGCTGGGACCGAACAACAGGAGCGCACCCCGCCGCGGGGATTCGAACCGCCGACCTTGGAGGATGTACATTGGAGGATGGGGTTAGCCCCAAATGTGATGTCAGGGGCAGGTCACTCCTACTAAAACAAGTGAGTACATTCCAAGCATATAATCCTTGAATAAGTAATGTTTGTCCTTTTTTGTGCATTTATTTTACACACTAATGGAACTTACATTTGCTTGAATTTGAGTCGGATTTTGGCTGTGCTGTTTACAAGGCCTAGTGTTGGGAGAGCCAAAAATGAAGCAAGAAAACATTACCTGCAAGCCGACATTGACAAGGGCCTCCTGAGACCTTTTTTACGGAGCTGTGAGGAGAAAAAATGCTATAATGAACACAAGTAAGGATAAAGTGCCAGAAGACAAGAAACCTTGGAGAGTATAAGCAAAACCTCCAACCCTCTCCATCCCTCAACACCAGCTTCTAATTTGCAAAAAACCAGGCCAGTGCTCAGGTGAGACAACCGGATCCACGAGGCCTCAGAGAGAAAGGAGAGATTTAGAAAGTCCACTCCAGGGCCATTATATTGCTTTGAGCCAGAGAATTGCAAGTTAAGAATTTTAAAGTGTTATGGCACCTTTCCTAGGAATGTAGAGAAATCAGGCAGGAAGGCATCAGGGGAGAGAAAAGGAAGAAGCCTGTTTGATCCAGCGTACTTACAACCAGGAAAAAGATGTGCTTTACAGCCACAGAAACAGAAGTTAAGGACTGGGTTGGAGTCCCAGCAGGATACGAGCTGCTGCTGCTGCTGCACACTGATTTAACTGGTGCGGGAACGGAGGTGTAAAACACAAGATTGGTTGTGTTAGCGATTCCTATTTAAAGTTCAAATCCTTATGGGGAAAAGTAAGAAAACCATCGGAAAGCGACTGAACTTTGTCTCACTGCCAGCCATTGCTTAAGCACCAGGATTATTAAAATGGCAGGAGTGCCTTTTGCCTTTAGGAGGGTCAAAAATGATTTATTTATTTTTGGTCAAATTTTTATTAATTTTTAAATTTTACATATAAATTCCAGATTCCACATTGGTTGTACATTTCTCTTTAAACTTTGACTTCCCATCTTTCCCGCCATGCTTTTCTTAGTTCCATCGCATTAACACACTGCATTGTTATAAACATTTCACCTAATACATATACTTCTATTTCATATATTATCAATTTTCTACTGCTGCTCCTGTTTCAAATCCTGCTCGTGATTTCATCGGATTATGATATTTTTTCAGATATCCCCAAAAGGGCTTCCATTCTTCCATGGATCGTCTGTTAGGTTGGTCTCTTATTTTTGCTGTTAATTTTGCCAGCTCCACATAGTCCATTACCTATAAAATCCATTTGTCTTCTGTTGGTATTTCCTCTCCTTTCCACTTCTGCATGTATAAGATTCTGGCTGCTGCTGTTAATCATCTTTTGGGGGTGTCTCTGAGAAGGGGCAAAAATGCTTTCGCTTTGCTTGACCTTTGAGGACATGGCAAATGAGGAACAGGCCAATCAACAGCTTTCAACACAAACAAAACAAATGACTCTTCCCTGCTAGGACAGGACCCTGGTCAAGGTTAGCAGTAGCTCTCCAAAGTACTGCCACCATTATGGCCCACTCACAATGCAGAAGGCAGCATGGCAGATAATGTAAGCAACCATGTGAGGGCTGGCTGCCATATACATGGGCCAGTAGTACGACTCATGCAACACGTTGGCGACTAATATACACACAATAATTACCAAAATGGTTATACATTCTTTATCAATCTTCTGAGAAAAATACAAAACCTTCTGCAAAGCCACAGAGACTTGCGAACTACCCAACCTAAGATGAACTTACAGTATAATGTCTGATTTCAATGAATTTTTCAAGTCTTTTGTTTTCTTTATCTTTTTAGGTAAGTTCATGAAGATACCAACAAAAGGTAAGTTTGGTGTTGTCCACAATACCAAGAGATGCTAGTGACAAGTAATCAAGAGGCTGCTGTTCGCCCCCGATGGGGCCCTTTTACTGGGGCTTGCAGGTAGCACACTCCCAAGGTAGTTGTCCGGGCTTCTTCAGTGGTCTAATCTCAAAGCCTTATACGTATATTGATACTCAATTTCATAGAGAATACTATTTCTTGGCTGAAGCTTAAGAGACTGATTTGCTTGTCTCTGACTTGCCATAGAAAGGCAAATAAATACACCAGCATATCCACTCGTCTCTCACATCAGTCAAGTTGGTATTCTCTTCTAGAGACATTTTGTTGCTTGGGGAAGAAAATTCAGGTTAACTTTTTGGGGGGTGAGGGTGGAAAATGATAGCTTGTTAGTTTAAATTGTATCCCGAAAGCTACTACCTGAAGGAGGCGGTACCTATCCCCTGCCTGGTGGAAGGACTAGTCCTCTCCACAGAATACGATTGGGCAGAGCAGGGCACCAATTTGGACCCCACACTGTGGGTGCCCAATGTCGGTGCACACCGCACACTGTGACGTCATGACAGCATGACACTTGGGTGCCACAGCGGCAACTGGACCAGGGCCTTCGCCCCCATGCACTGCCCACTGAATGGCAATGATGCCCACCTGAGAGATGCTGGAACTGAGACCCTGTGAGTTCCTCATGAAAAACCAACCCTGGTTGTGAGGATAAAATGGAGAGGGCTTTTTTTCAGTCAGAACTCACCAGAACTCAATGTGGGCACCATTGCCGTTATGAAAGAACAAGAGAAACATTCATAGTGAGTTCCAGCACCGCTTTTTCTAGAAAAACATCACTTAGGAGGCCTATGTAAAAAATAAAATATTGGCATTATAAAGAAGCCTAGAGGGGCACTTTTGGACCCAAAGGCCTGAGGTTCCCTACCTTTGGCATGTGAGAAAACAATTTCCTGCACTGCCTCAGATAACAAAATGTCTTGGACAGGCTTGAAGAAAGCCAGTAAGCTCATTCTTGTCCTGTTTTACCCTCCCTTCCTTTATTTTGCAGGGGAGGCCCGATAGGAAGGAAGCCTAGCTCAGAAGTTCTCCACACCTCCGAAAACTGAGGGTAGAAGCAGGAACGACACAAACGTTGGAATGAAATGAACTGAAATTGCCAGTGACAACAAAATAGGAAGCGGTGATAGACAGTAAAGGCTGTCCCTGAAATCTTTACAGCCTCTCTGGTGCTGGAGGGAACAGTGATTTTAAAGACAGTTATGGATCTGGAAAGGGGGGGGAGGGGAGGGGGAGAAACAATAATGCTGAAGGCAGCCATTGGTTGTACAGAAGGGTTATTATTATTATTTGACTTTAACTGCACACAGTACCTTTATGACTTGTAAGTGCTTTGGAAATGGAAAGTGGTTGGTGGTTTGTTTGGGTTTTTTTTTTTTTTTTGCCGCTGTGAAATTTCAAAATGGAACCAAAGATTCCATTCCTTTTTGGCAAGGAGGGGGCAGGCAGGTGACTAATGTTAATGGTAAATGCGCCGTGGTAAAGGGGTGAAGATGGAAGCGAGAAAAAGCAAAGCCCTCACACACCAACTTAGCCGACATAACTCCAGAACCCAGTCAAGAATTGCATAAATTATCCCAATAGCTTGTCTGCCAGGCTATTTATGTTCAGATTATGAAGAAGCACAGCTAGCGCCTGTCAACAGGG
The DNA here is from genome assembly GCF_964188315.1 of Podarcis muralis. Lineage (NCBI taxonomy): Eukaryota > Metazoa > Chordata > Lepidosauria > Squamata > Lacertidae > Podarcis > Podarcis muralis. The sequence goes on along the minus strand of NC_135659.1, from coordinate 27,451,123 downwards.
CAATGATTAGAAGCTAGCAAATAATGGGCACTAAAAAGAAATGGCTTTTTCACATCCATAGCATGGGCTCCGACGAAGTCACATTTGCACCGTGACAGAGAGTTCAGTTGAATGAGGCGGCCTGAGTCAATCTGAGGTGCAGTGACAGTGCCTGTGGGTGTATTTGTTGAAAGCACTACAGGTACTGATACTGAGTTGTGTCTGAGGTAATGTGCGAGAGAGGCCTGTGATTACTGGGGGGGGGAGGGGAGGAATACTTGGTGATGGAGGGAACAGCAGCAGAGGTGGGTCTGCACCGGCATAAGGGCTAAACCTGGGGGGTGGTGAGGTGGTGGTGCCCGCCTGGCAACTGAGTCACTAGAGTTTATGGGCGGCAGAAGGGCAAGGTGATGGGGAGGTTAAAAAGGTAAAGGTAAAGGTACCCCTGCCCGTATGGGCCAGTCTTGCCAGACTCTAGGGTTGTACGCCCATCTCACTCTAGAGGCCGGGAGCCAGCGCTGTCCGCAGACACTTCCGGGTCACGTGGCCAGCATGACAAGCTGTATCTGGTGAGCCAGCGCAGCACACGGAATGCCGTTTACCTTCCCGCTGATAAGTGGTCCCTATTTATCTACTTGCACCCGGGGGTGCTTTCGAACTGCTAGGTTGGCAGGCGCTGGGACCGAACGACGGGAGTGCACCCCGCCGCGGGGATTCGAACCGCCGACCATACGATCGGCAAGTCCTAGGCGCTGAGGTTTTACTCACAGCGCCACGTGTGATGCAAATGCACATGTGGAGCCGAGCTGGTGTTCCTGCTAGTTCATTGGAACTGAGAGAAGATCAGATAGCCACCTTCGAATATGTCAAGGACTGTCACATGGAAGCGGGAACAGGTTTGTTTTCTCCTGCACGGGGGACGGGGGTAGGAATCAACCCTAGGCTTCAAGTTACAAGAAAGGCAATTCCGACTAAACATCAGAAAGAACTTTCTGACAGTAAGAGCTGTTTGACAGTGGGACAGTCTCCCTCGGGAGGTTGTGGACTCTCCTTTCTTGGAGGGTTTCAAGCAGAGGTTGGATGGCCATCTGTCATGGATGCTTTAGCCGAGATTCCTGCATTGCAGGGGGTTGGCCTAGATGACCCTCGGGATCCCTTGTATCTCCACAATTCTTTGATTCTTTCATTTCCACCATGTTAACCTCCCCACTGCCTCACCCAGCCCTCTCCTTCCTAGCAAGTAGGGAGGTTAGTAGTAGTACCCACAGAATAAGAGTGTGTGGTACCTGAACTTCAGCTTTTTACATCTGTATAGTTCTTCCCATTCATTCCCCTTTCTGGCCTTTTATAGGGTTGCTGGTGGGGGGGGACACTTTCGTCTCAGTGTCTATTATTTAATCACATTTGATTTTGTTGCTCAGATTGGTGTTGTTATGTTATTGTTTGGTTTTTTTAAAAAAAAAATGTCACTGTCTGTAGTGGTGGCTGCCATTTTATTTCCTCAGAAGGTCACAGACCTTGTTCCAGAACATTCTCAGCGAGCGGAGGAATAGTGACCCCCAAAAAATAAGGCCACAAACCCTACCAGCTGTCACCATTTTTGTGGCAACTGTTACCTCTCTTCTTGAATGCCCTAGAATGAGCCACCATTGCAGGCATTCTAGGAAAACAAAATGGCAGCGCTGAAGATGGTGAAGAATGTTCTCCCCTCCTTTCTGCAGTTCATCTTGAGCTTGCCTCGTATTGATTTCAAGGATAATAATCATAATCATAATTTATTGTTTTTACCCTGCCCATCTGGCTGGGTTTCCCCAGCCACTCTGGGAGGCTTCCAGGAGAAAATTAAAAGTACATTAATGTTATAAGGGTGGAGCATCACCCACACTCTCTAGGTACTATCATTTCTCTCAGCTGGTGGACAACATACAGAAGACCGACCATAGCTTGTCCACCACGAAGCTGTAAGTATTTTCCCATGCATTATTTACAAATTTTGCAGATTTTGGTCCATTCTGAAGCTCCCAAAAACCATTTCAATACCTCATTGAGATTTTTACAGTCAGTTTTTAGCCCTCTTCAGCCCCAATTCAGTTCCCCCAATGTACAGTTCCTAACTATGCACTGTATTTCATGAAGATAGCTTCATTTCAGAGGTTTTCATTGGTGGCTGCATTGGTGGAAGGACACCCACCCCTTATCCCAACACAAGGGAGATGGGTTTGGATTGGCCTGCCCAGAACCTTTACACTTTCTTCTATTATCTTAAGTTTCTTCACATGGCTTTTGTAGGTGAACTGCTTTAAATGCATGTGGTTTTCCTACTCCATGCTATAAACGTTGCTCCATGAAATAAGTGCACCCGTATGCTAACTAGTTTTCCACAGATGATATGATAAGCTGCAAGTACTTCCTTCCTTGCATTCTTCTGTTTGCCTCTTTTTAAAACCAGCAAGTGGCAAGAACCCTTTGGATCAAAGGCTTGACCAGAGGCAGTTAGAGGCTGTCCTTTTGTGACATAAGCGGAGTTCACTGAATTACCCAACCAGCATTGCAAAAAAAAAATACACTGCCAAACATGATAGATGATTTGTTCTAGTACACTGATGCCTGTGATCTTGATGGGTTTATCTGCAGATGTAATTCTTCATCAGGAAATTAGGTTTTTTGTCAACTGGTGCTGAGACGCATTGCCCACAAGATACAACCACATTGGTTCAAAATCAGGAGTCCTGAGAAAAGCTCAACATGAGAATAGTATGCTAATAGCATTACATGACATCTATTTCAGTTGTAGCTTTCCTTGAACATGGGCATCTAAGGAAATGCCAACAAGCAAATATAGAATCTAAAGAGACTCTTATTATTGATAGCGCTGGAAACACAAATGACATATCCTGCTGTATTATACTGAGTGGATAATGGATATAGAAAAGATCACCTCTGTCACTCCCCGGCAATTCAAAGAGATTTGATGAGGTTGGGGGACCATTTATGGTGAAAAACGCTTTTGATCCATCATGCTGCTAGCCTTCTTCTTCTTTGAGAAACAGTGAGTGAACCTGTCAAATACCACAAGCATAAAGCCACTCCATTATCTACTAAGATTAGAGCTGAAACAATTTTTTGTTGTTGCAAATAGCCATTAACATGTCTAGTTGCTCCATTAAAATGGAAAATGCAGCATTTCTCCATTGGAATTCAAGTTCAGATTCTGAGTGTGCAACTTTCTCTTCAAAATGTGAGCGTGAATGCCTTATTAGCATCTTTTGATAGTTTTGATTTTGGCAGGCGTCAAGTATGAAATCTCATAAGCTGACAACTGTCAAATATTAAATATGTGTCATTTATCAGTAAAATCAGGTACTACCATTGCCAGCTGTTTTAGTATTTGACAATGTGTATGCCAGCTATCAAATGCTATATCACTGCTATAGGCTGTGCAATAGAACAACCATTTCTAAAACCAAGCCAGAAGCTGGGTTGAAATGCCTCAAGATTGTAGGTTTCCTCCAGGGAATTCTTGAGCTGGGAAGGCAGTCTAGTGGGTCATTCACTGTTAACAACCTAACAGGGTTGGGGTGAAGATAAAATGGGATGACCTCCATTGTATGCTGCCTTGGGATCATTATTGGAGCCAGACTTTGCTCCCACCAACAGAGTTTCACTCCATCTACATTTCCTTGCATCTTCTCAGACATCTGCTCTGGAGGGTTGGGGGTCCTCTGGAACAGTTTGTGGTGGGCTTCAAGGGAGGGGAAAAACAGCAAATATTGCCTCTTCTCCCTTTCCACCCGGAAAGCTGGATCAAAAGTCCTCTGTGGGTGGAAGGAGCTGCTTATCTTGAAAAACTCTTTTTGCTGTTGCCCCTATTTTATGGAGGTTTTCAGGAAGAGCTACTTACTGCAGCCTTTTCATCAAATGGACCTGATATATCTGAATTACACTTTGGCAAATGTATAGATGAACCTCATTTTGCATGTGTGTGTGTGTGTGGGGCAGGGTGTCCTTCAGTCAGTTACAACAGACATAAAGTACAGAGTTACGTTTTGCTGCTCATATCTTGTGAGATTTTACCACACTTTAGAAAAGTAAGGTACAGCGTGCTCAGTAATATATGCCTTTTAAAAAGGGGAAACTCTGTGGCAAAAGAAAACCAGCCATGAAACTGGAAACACGTTGAAATTCTTGCATATGTCACAAATATGTAACACTTAAGTAGGGTTGTTGGAGGACTCCAGTGGAAACGAAAGGAGAAAATGTTTGCATATTTTTCCCATGTCCCCAATGGAAATCAACAGCTGTGGCTGTTGTTTTCAGTCTGCAAACTGAAATATTATGAAATATGATGTTACTATATTTCCCCCTTCCAATTTGCATTGTGTTTTATTTGCATTGAAATGGTATGAAATAATGTGTCAATAACGTATGTGGTTTTAAGAGAAGGGTAGTACCTCTGGTGGTGGATAGTTCATGCACCTTATGGTGTCGTTTGTCCACTTTTAATCCTCTCCCGACTCTCAGCTCTCACCTGTGGCTCCTAGAAGCTCTCAACATGCAACAGCGGCCATACCCTGGGAATGGCTTCAGCTGGCCGGCTAAACCAGGTGAAGGTAACCAATGGGTCTCAAACCTTCAGTGGGCTAGAGACTTCCCCTGCATGTGAAGACAGGCTCCAGAGGATTGAGTGAATGAGACCAATAATGGATCCAATGGTCAAGAGGGCGGTTTCTGCACGTGTTGTAGAGGGAAATGAGGGGCAGATGAGGCTTGTCATCCTGGGAAGATGGCCCATCTAGGAGAAGGGAAACTCTGATCCCAAAGTTCTGCTTCCTGGCAGAGTATCTTAATGACAAGAAAAGGCTAGATCTGAAGTGGAGTCCCTAAGATGGTTGGGGACATCTTATGCACCTCCTTCTGGCAACTCCTGCTGCCAAGCTGATGCCAAACGTGTTGCTCTGCTTTCCTTTGGACCACATCAGTGGGGCTGAGTGGGGTGGGCTTGTCATCTGGGGAGCCCAGAACCTTCCTACATGCTGCCCAGGCTTGCGCTCTGAGGAGGTCATTTTGTTGCTGCTAATGCAGCAGTTTGACTTCACCCCTGGAGGTGTGCTCTGTTGTGTCTTGAGAAATACAAATGCAAAATAATAACAACAATAATAAGTAAAATTTCACTACTGTGGACAGTGAGCCAGATAAGGTAGCTGAGTTGCAGTGGAATAGAAACAGCGCCGAACACTGGTTGGAATGGAAACAGATGCCTACATTCCTGCACTGTGGATTTTAAAAGTCCCAATGCAAGTTGAGGATAGCTGTCATGCACTTATTTCTTGCTTTCAGTGTACATGCCCAGTGCCAGCACTGCTTTACTTTCGCATGGGTGAGTCAGTGTAGGTGGAATTAGATGGGGGGGGGGGAGAGAGAGAGAGAGATAGAAAGAGAAGGCCACACATTTCAAATGAGAAAATGCCGTGATTTTTAATCATCGGATAGAAATAGTAATTTAGAAACAGAGCATTGTGAGATCAGAATAAATGAATCCTCAGCAGCACATCATTTTTTACCCTGCCTTTTTCACTAGGTCTTACTTTTTTATTTCAAAAAATTCAAAGATGAAACTGGATGAATATGTACAGAATGCATACATGCCACTTGGAAAACAAAAAAAAGCTCTGTTTAAAGAACACTGTACATATGTCATCCAAACCGCAAAGCCAGGCTCACATTGCAGGAGAAGGATGCTCTATGACTTATCTTTAAACGCTATGTCCATCCTCACCCTTTGTAGCCAGCAATCACCGAATGGAAACTGGTTTGTTTGTTTGTTTGTTTTGCAACCACACAGGTTTTCCAAAGAGTGAATCCATTTTGGGGGTTGGGGGCAGTAGGCAGTTACCTGGCCATTTTGTAATAGGAGCACCCTCAGACGACTATTATTACTATCCAAACTGCTGGCAAAACATTTTTACACCAGAGGTAATAGATTTTCTTCAATAAATGGACTGTGACCACTTCTTAAATTTATTCAAGAAATACTTAAGTAATTAGGCTCTCCAGAGGTTGAGGTAATAAAGCTGTGTGATAAGAGAACCAACTGCAGCCTGATTGGACCGCTGCTAATGTTACCCCTAAGATTAAGGAGCAAACTCCAATTTCTACAGAGATTATTTTTTCACAGCTGGAAGAAAAGGTAGGATAATAAAATATGAAATAAATATATGAAATGCGCCTTCAAAACTTCTGTCTCTTTGTTGATGAGCACTTCCCTTCCCATCAGCTGTGTGAGAGCCAAGCCATCCGTCCGGCTCTCACACATGGAGGGACAACGTGGCTCTCCCTCAGCTGACAGGTGGGGAAGGTTCTTCCCTGCCCATCAACTGAGCTGATACAGGCGACACCTCATTTTACAAGATTTGGTGTATGCATGCAGTGGTTCAGAACCTAACTCCCGCGCAAATGGGGAGTCGTCTGTATTGTGAAATTAAAAGATATATATTTAGGGGAGGGTGCAGATTTTGTCCTTGCTCAGGCGCCATATTACCAAAGTCCACCCCTGTAGAACCTCAAGCTATTTTAAAATACCTCTTTGCTTTTCATTTTTCTTTGTCCTCCACATGTGACCCTTGCTTGAGGATGTGTTCTGGAGAACTTGTCACACTTTTGAGACATTAGGCATTAGGGCTGGTTCCAGTATTGCAAAACAACTGTGTGTTCCATACTTGTTGTTTCTTCTTCTTCTTCTTCTTCTTCTTCTTCTTCTTCTTCTTCTTCTTCTTCTAAACCAACATGCATACCTTTGCTTTTTAAAATAACTTTTGAGCCTCTGAAATGGGCCAGGGACTCTAAGGTCACATCCACAGCAGATTTAAAGCATATCTGAAGCGTGTTTAAATCACATGACTTCCCTCAAAGAATCCTGGGGACAATAGTTTATTCTTCACAGAGTAACAATTCCCAGAACCCTTAAATTCCCAGGATTCCTTGTGGGAAGCCATGTAATTAAATGTGTATTGACTGTACAGTGTGGCTGTGCCCTATTTTTAATGAAATTGAGATTCCTGCATTTCACAGGGTTGCTGTAGATGACCCTCGGGATCGCTTCCAGCTCTACAATTCTATGATTTAACGTGTTGTTTCAGTGCAAGAAAGGAGAACTGGATTCATGGCCAGAAGTGGAACATTTTTGTTTTTACCATTATGCGGAATTTTTATTTGGTAAGTCATTGCCTTCAGTATAAACAATAAACAGAAAAAGGTGTCATAGTCACCTTTATAAGGTCAAAATTAAAAAAAGTGGGGGAGGGGGAGGGAAGATCCAGTTCAGCTGTGCCCTTGCTTTGCTGCCCACATGTAACCTTTCAAAGGAACCCTCTATTCATCAAAAGCTATTCACAACAGCAACATTCAAAAAATGTCATTTTGAATGGATGTTTTGAAAAACACAGATTACCATCAAAAGTGCAAAAGGGCAGCAGGGGCTTAAACAAATAATAACACAAAGATCCCCATTGTGTGCTCCGAGCTTATGATAAGTCATTTCATACCGTCCATGATATTTGATTCCGGGTGGCCAAACGATACCAGCATATTTAATTCTCTGGGGTCTTTTCTAGGCCACTTGTGGGATGCTAATGTTGTATTGTTCGAGAAAATGAACCAGGGGGAAAAGACAATCAAAAAAGAAGATTCCGTTTTCTAGCTCAAAACTTCTTGGCATTCCTCCCTGTCTCATATGAAAGGCAACATTTTCTGAGATTATGTACATAAAAGATGCTGCTCTAAAGTTTCTTTTTCAAACAGGGTGTAGGAAAATTCACAGGACCCATCGATTGCATCACTGTTTCAACACATTCACAAATAATATATCCTGAATCAGGTGTTCCCAAACCTCCCATGAACCGCTTGAAAATTGCTGAGGTTCTTAGCAGACCATATAGAACTGGTGGATTCCCCCAGCCCCACACTCTATGAGACATTTGGGGAAATTCTCTATTCCCTGAATGCAATGTCTTCTCATTAAGGGATCAGAATGGTAGGGGGGAAAACACAGAATAATTTTTTTTGACACAGTATGTTAAAACACCATGCTTCATATATTAATGAGATTTCTTGGGGTTCTTGGTGCATTTACACATAACCTGATTTGCATAAGATATTCTATTAATTTGTTTACTAAACAATTCTGTTACTCTCTTCCGCAATCAGTGCAAACAAATAGAGTTTTAATACCAATTAATAGCTTAACAGGCCAAGTTCTCCCTTTTCCCTACCAAAGTTAGTATGCGTTTAATCATCCCCTGAACATGAGGAAAAGGAAATGAAATGTTATGCCAAAGTGCTTTAACATCTGAAATGGCCCACTGTTCAATTAAATACTCACCCACATCATGTCTAATTACTGTAGTGATTAAGTAGTAAGGACCATAGTCCCATGGGGCCTTCACTTCTGAAGAAAATAGCACGCCATGTGTTAACGAGTTTCGTTTTCCTTGTAAAATTATTGTGGAATTTTCTACTTCTTGTGGCTTTCTCCTAACCTTGCTTTTTCTAGGTTTCTTTTTTTTAAAAAAAAAGAGATTCATTTGCAAAGCATCAAAGGAAGTATTTCCCCAACTCTGAAGATGTGCATCTCTATGACAGTATCATCCGCTACCTTTTAAATATTTGTATGAATTTCTGAAGAAAGAAAAATAAAATATACGATGCATTTGCATTCGTTTGGTGCTGGGAGGAGGTGTTTGCCTCGCTCTGTCTAAAGAACAAACAGGAAGGGAGGGAGGTTTCGATGAAAGCCCAGAGACCTTTACTCAGCAAGGAGCTGCCCTAACAAACAGCCAGTAATTGATGCAACTTTGGTTTAAAACCTCAGTCCTAGGAGACACCCTAGTAGATCTCATTTGAAAATGCTTTCCCCCCATAGTTCTCACAGTTTAACCATGAGATCAAGATTTATTTATTTTCTGGCTCTGTGAATTATTTATATATATATATATATATATATATATATATATATATATATATACCTAAAGTTCAGAAGCATGGAGCTTGCTTTGAATTTAATTTGCAGATTATGTTCAAATTGCCTGTCTTGATGGATCAAACAGCAAGATCAACAGCTTCTGTATATTTTATGATATACTTAATATTGTGACATTGGTTATCATGTTTGGTTTCCCCAGAAGTTACCTTTCAGAGGGATGTTGTCCTTTGTCCAACATTACACTGAGAGTCGAGGCTCCAGTCCTTTCATTAAGTGCCACTGATTTGCATGAGGAAGTACCACGGAATTCATGTATTACTTTATATTATCTTTATTATAATTATTATAATTTATTCAACTTATATCCCAACCCTTCTTCCCGAAGGAACCCAGGGACAGCCAGCACAGCAATACTAAAATCATTTTGAAAAGCATTCTAAAAGCAGGTACTAAAAAAACCAAGCTTTAAAGCATTCACTCAACCAGTGGTTTTTGGGTTGTCAAGAACACTAGCGTTTGGACGCCACATGCCTGGGTAACGTCGGTAAGCAGGGAGTTGGGCTTATCACCATGGGGGTCATTCAACAAATGGGGAACAGCCACTAAACAAAGGACCAGTCAGAGAGCAGCCCTACTGGCAGCACTTTCAACAAGGCCTCATTTGCCATTCATTGGGTTCAAGATGGTTGATACTGGGGGAAGTGCCCTTTGAGATATTTGGGTCCCAAGCGATTTCGAGCTTTATATGCAAGTCAACCTCATCTACTGTCCACACTGGACTTGGTATACCCTGTTTGCACAAACAAAGCTCTGAGAACCAAACTACAGAGGGCTAGCTGTTTTAACTGGGTCCAAGGAAATGTAGTTCTGTACTAAAATTGATTGCCCTGCAGGAAGAATGACCCATTCCAACCTGCCATTAGGCCAGCATGGAAGGTAAGTCCTAACACCTTCAATGAATCTCACACAAAGAGAACATTGGGTTGGGTATGTTGGGTATGTTTAGCCTGGAAAAAAGGAGACTGAGGAGATATGGTAGCCATTTTCAAATATCTAAAGGGCAGCCCCATGGAAGATGGAGCAAGCTTGTTTTCTCCTGCTCCGGAGAGTAAGACCCAAACCAACTAATTTGCAATTTTGATTTTGATTTTTTAAAACGTCCTCATGAAAATTCAAAAGCATTTTAATGAGATTTTCTTTTTAAAAGGCACGTTTGTCTGTATTTTTGCCCAACACAGACATTTTTGCAAAGCAATTTTTGTGTGTTATTTCTACCAGCACATGCCTGCCTTCCTTCCTTCCTTCCTTCCTTCCTTCCTTCCTTCCTTCCTTTCTTTCTTTCTTTGCCTACTTTATCTCGTTATATACAATTTTGTCTACATTTCTTTGCAGGAGAACCACACTGAAAAATTCAGAGAAGTGTGAATTTTGAAGGAAGCCTGTTGATTCAGCTCTCACATCATTTCAGAAAGTGCAAATTAGTTTAGGTTCACTAATCAATATGACCTCAATCAGATTTATTCCCTCATCCCTAATATATACAATGTCACCATTCCCATGTTGTGGAATCCACTTCCCGCAGAGAGACGGTCCACACTATTGATTTCCAGGTGTGTCCTGAAAACTTTTTTTATGCAGCAAGACTGTGCAGCTGTTAAAATGTTCTTGACTAGCCAGTCATTTTAAATAATATTTTGAGCTGCTTTTTATTGTATATTTTACATGAGCGGCCTTGATATTTTACATGAGATGGCAGTATAGAAACATTTTTATAAATGAATGAATGAGGGAAGATGTGTGTCTGCAGACGTACAGTTTTGACCCTGAGGCTACCAGTTGCTGATTCCTATCATATATTTAGTGAGTGGCCTTGGAGGATTTCAAAAGTATATTTTCGCACCTCTATCATAATCAAAGAACAGAATGGGACACACATCTTGAAGATTCTTGAAGGGAATTTCAATCCAGCTCCATATCTGTTTCCCAATTTGTTTTCATGAAAAGCACTGTCAGAACAAAAAATTGTCCCCAAGTAAAGCTAAAAATGCAGAGCTGACAGTACACACGGTCCCCAATATTTATTCAGAAACAAGCATGCCCAAAATAAACTTATATTTGCAAAATATGAGCATTTGCTACACACTAAGTTGGGAGGGGTGCTAGTTGGAAGATTGTACCCAAGGCTGCCATCTGGTGGTGTCACCCATACACATTTACATCAGCAAGGAAACACAATGCAATAGTAATATTCAAGCAAGGGCTTTTGTTTAGAGGGATAAATCTACGTTAATTTAGTTACCAAAATCCTTCCACTCTGTAATTAGCTTTTTATTACTTTAAACAGCCGTGCGTTAACAGATGAGAGTCATAAGCTAAAGTACCTTGTAGCATTTTCCTAAATGATCTGAATTCATCTAGAACGGTACATCAGGTGTCCTAAGCAGCCGAAATAGCTTTCATTCTCCTCCCCAGTGAAATAATTTCACTATGGAAAAGAGGCTCACTTTCCTTTCATATATATAAAAAGATGTTATCCTTTATTTTCCAAGCCTGATTCATGAAACATTCATGATCTAGTATATATTTATCTTAACAAATTGTGATCACTCTTGGTTGAGAGCATCAAACCAGCAATAAGGGTATTTAAAGAGAATTTAATGGGATTTCTCCCCCCCCCCCAAAAAAAGTTTAGAAATATGAATAGGAGAAAAGACATCAGGAAGTGAATCCAGCAGACCAGAAACCTTATCACGTAGTTCAATTCCATTTATATTATCAGAACTCTCCCAAATATGAATATTGTATGATATTGCAAAATGTTTCGGCTACGTGAGTTCCTTTCACTAAATAGCTCCATGTTATCTGAGACTCATGCCGCATTGGCAGCCTCATCCTAAGAGCCAATGTGGTATAAAATACATGCAGGACTGGTTGCAAGAACCGCTGGACCAAGAGGCAGGGAAGTCCCAGAGTGCACTGCCCATGCATTGAATTCAGAAGGTCCCAACTTCCATTCTGACATCTCCACTTAAAAGTATTTGATAGCAGCCATATAAAAAAACCCTCTGCCTGAGATGCTGCAGGGCTACTGCGTTTCTGGCCTAGATGGATGCATACTGTGATCTGCTATAAGGGTGCTTTCTAGGTTCCTATGCAGTTTGCAGCCATGTGGTTAGGAGCATAGGGTGTGCTTCCTTATACCAGGTCAACCCCCTGGCTCAGCATCGTCTACTCCAGCCTTCCACAACCAGTTGTTTTGAATGACAGCTCTCATCAGCCCTAGCCAGCACAGCCAATGGGCAAGGGTGACGGGAGATGCATTCCAAAGTATCTGGAGCGTTGGCCTTTTAAAGATATTTGAACGGTTCTTTAATCTGTTTCGCCAGCCACTTTTAAAATTAAAACAAACAATCAGCATAAAAAATAGGAGCAACTTCTTTGGCAGTTTTTAGTGGGCAAAGCAAGGGGGGGAATGTGAGAGAAGGTGCTCCTTGAGATAATTAAGAACCATTTAGGATAACGCCAAACATCATTTAGGATAACCCCTTGAACTGAGGACAGAAACAAACCGGTAACCAAATACAGTTGTTTAAAAATTGGTATACAGTGGTACCTTGGGTTAAGTACTTAATTCGTTCCGGAGGTCCGTTCTTAACCTGAAACTGTTCTTAACCTGAGGTACCACTTTAGCTAATGGGGCCTCCCGCTGCTGCCGCACCGCCGGAGCACAATTTCTGTTCTCATTCTGAAGAAAAGTTCTTAACCCGAGGTACTATTTCTGGGTTAGCAGAGTCTGTAACCTGAAGCGTATGTAACCCGAGGTACCACTGTAATATAATCCCTTCCTATTGAAACCAAGCACCTATCTTCACTGTGTTCTTTTTAGTGCCTGTTACAATACATTTTTGTTTTGTTTGTTTTGTTTCCAGACATGTAGAAGCTGCATAGTGTGGGTGTGTGATTTTCTGTTTTTAGCTTATTGTTGATTTTAATCTGTGAATGTTTTTAAACACCTGCTGCTAATTGAGAATTTCAATGTTTTATTTTATATTTTTGTGAACCGCTGGGAGGTTTTCTCACAATCAAGTTGTATATAAATGTTGTCAAATAAATGAAGTAAAATAAAATCATGGTGCCCATCAACAGTTGGGCACCAGCAATATTCTGTATCAGCTGCTTTTTCCGGACCATCTTCAAGAATGTTATCTTGGAAGATAAGCATGACCTTGCTCTCTTATGCGGTCACTAATTGTTTGAGGGGTTGATGCTAGTATGAGATTAAAAGGGATCAAATTGACCTTGAGAGTTCTCAGCAAACCAACATATGCTTTTGAGAAAAACTATAGAAATGCACTGACATATTTTGATTAACGTGGGAAGAATATTTGTTGGTCTACACGAGCACTTTCTGAGCCTCAGGTCCCAAGGTGTTATTGGACTGCAACTCCCATCATCCCTGACCACTGGTCCTGCTAGCATGACCAGTGGTCATAACATGTGAGCATCCAAGGTTTGGTCTATGCTACAAAAAGGCCTAGAACTTGGGTAGGCAAACTAAGGCCTGGGGGCTGGATCTGGACCAATCGCCTTCTAAATCCAGCCCGTGGACTGTCCGGGAATCAGCGTGTTTTTACATGAGTAGAATGTGTCCTTTTATTTAAAATGCATCTCTGGGTTATTTGTGGGGCATAGGAATTCGTTCATTTCCCGCCCCAAAAATATAGTCTGGCCCCCCACAAGGTCTGAGGGAAAGTGAACTGGCCCCCTGGTGAAAAACTTTGCTGACCTCTGGCCTAGAATGTATGAAAAAGTGTAAAGAGCCTCCACACCCACACATCCACTTCTCTCCTCTCGCACACACACATATATCATTGTCATCGTCGTTTTCACCACCATCAGTTTTGTTGCTTTCATTGGTTAAAGCTGATTTTTTTTCAGGCTACTAACATTTGCTCTCTGGTCATATCTCATTGCACACCCTGTCAAGGAGGGCAGCCTGTGACCCTCCAAATGTTGTAGGACTGCAACGACCATGGGGAAGTGTGGGTTATTAGGGGAGCAGTGGTAACTCTGGTGAGGGACAAGTCGTGCTCCTTCTGAGGTAGTTTGTCCACCTTTAGTCCTCACCCTGCACTCAGCGGTCAAACCCAGGGAAACTGCTTCGACTGGCCAGCTAACCAGGTGACACTAGCTGATGAGTCTCAAACCCTCAGTAAGGTAGGAACTTCCCCTGCATGCACAGACAGGTTCCAGTGGTATGAGAGGACAAAGCCAATTGTGGGTCCAACAGTCAAGAAGGTGGCTTCTGCACATGCTGTAGAGGGAAGTGAGTGGCAGATGGAGCTTGTCAACCTGGAAAGGTAGGAAAACTAGGATCCTAAACTCCTGCTGTCTTGTGGGATATCTCTGGGAGAAGAAAAGGCTAAGGAGTAAACCCTACACAAACCTGGCATCCCTAAAATGGATGTATGGCATCTTGTATGCCTCCTTCCGTCAACTCCTGCAGCCAAGTTGGTGCCAAACATATTGTTCTGCTTTCCTTTGGACCACATCAGTGAGGCTGAGAGGGGGGAAGGTCATTGTCTGGACAGCCCAGGATGTCTATACACATTGCCCAGGCTTTTGCCCCAGAGAGGTCACCTTGGTGCTGCTGGTGCAGTGATTTGACTTCATCCCCAGAGGCACACTCCATTGTATCTCGAGACAGACACCAATAACAATGTCTATCAGCCCTGGTCATTGGTCATACTGGCAGGTACTGACATGAGTTGGATTCCAACAAGATCTAGAAGGGGAAAAAACAGGTTGCCTATCCCTTGATTTTACAATAGTTCCTCGAAATGAGCATGGCAAAGGACATTTTGACTACTGACATGAAGAGGACATTTTGACTACTGAGAAAAGTTGAAAGGAGATGGAGATTTTCCTTCCTTATTCTCGCTAGTTCTTATAGTTACACAAACACACACACAAAAATTGTATGTGTTTGTAATCTATATGAACATTGTCACCAGTTATTGCTTCAGGGTGACCAGCTGTAATTTCAAAACATTTCAAGGTTGATTCCCCCCAGCCCCAAAGTGCAAAATTGTTTCACAAACTGTATGTAAAATTTGGGATGATTTCCACCCCGCCCCCTTTTCCCCTTTTCAAAAGAGTCGATTCTGTTTATTACCTTGAAAAGGGCACTAAATGCATTTATGACTGACTAGGAGAATTATTCTCCTTGCTGCAGTCTCTCAGATTAAGCTGTTGGCCTTTGCTACGATGTTAAGCAATGTCCTTCATGGTATTGCAATTCACTTAAAAATAGATTATTGCCAAACTGCTTGTACAGATTGAAATTTTCACGACATGCTTCCTGCTGGCTTAACATTTTGTTATATCCTGTAGCTTGAATATTTTGCAAGACATATTTGCAATGTGGCACCGCTTCTTTCAAAAGATTAGAAAGCTCACCAGTCCTGTGAGACTTGTGTCAGCATCTGATTTCATGCACAAGGTAATCTTTAAATATTAATACGGAGCAAGGTCATGCTCCCTTTAACCCCCAAAATGGAGTTAGTAAATCATGATATAGCAGTAAAAAAAAGTAAAAAAATGCAGGCCACATAACTCTTTGTTTAGGGCAGAATCTAAATTCAAATTAAATGATATTGGCTGCAGTTTGTACGTGTGTGTGAATGTTTGTGTGTGAGAGCTCAAGAGATGTAATGCAACACCCCAAGAAAGCATTTGAGGGATATATTTGCCCCATTAACTTAAAAAACCATTAGGAAATGTCCTATAAGAATGTGAAATAGATGTGATGGTTGCTGTGTGAGCCAGAAAGAGAAACCAATGCATATAAGCAGGTTTCCACTGCTAGATCTGTTTGCAGCTGCCATTCATGATGAACCTCTGAACTGCAGGTGGCAGCTTCTCCCGACTGATTCTGTCCACCCGGGCTGACCATTGGCTCAGCAGCAGAGCATATGCCCACGCTCCCAGGGTGGGCACGCTCCCAAGGGGTGTGGGGTGCAGAGTGTGCCCTCCCAGGTGTGGGATAGCCGCTTGGGTGCACGGAATGGTGTGCAGCCCTGCAGCCAGGGGTGGAGCAAGCCGCCCACGGGGGCAGAGCAAGCCGCCAATGGCAGACATTTGGCACACCGCCCGCCTGCAACTGCCAAATGCCACCCCCCTCAGCAAAGACACCCGAGGTGGTCTGCCCCCACCACACACCCCTTCGTCTGCCCCTGCATTGGCTCCTTCTTGGTGGGAAGGAGTACAAAAGAGATTCTTTTTTCCAGTTGAGCCTTGCTCAAGGTCTTCCTGAGCTCTGCATCCTTGGATATTTGTCAGTCCCGACTTGGGCCTTTCTCCTGGTCTATCCATTGTTTTTTAGTCAAGTTGGCACCCCTGGGCATGATGTGGCTGCAAAAAAGGCTAATGTTAATTTCACAATCTACACTAGTTGCATATTATTTAGAGTTTTGTCATATTGCACACTTACAGGCCATGTCAGGTCTACTGGGTGAAAAGATGTATTTTTTTATCAGGTCAGGAGGAGTGATTTAGCACTGCTGTGGAAATGTGCTGTAACTTTTATTTGTATACTATGTACAAGGAACGAGATTTGCAAAGAGTTTGATTGCAAAAGAGATGGGGGAACTAGCCAAGTATTTTAAAAGCGTAAACAACCTCTCTCTATGGACATCAGAGTAAATCCTTCCAAAGGGGGTAGAAATGAATGGGATCCACCAAACATCCGAAGGAGAACTGGGAAAATTAGAAAGAAACGTGGACCATGGCCACTAGAAAAGGATATATGAAAACCCAGTTCAGCAAAAGGAATCTGCTTGAGAAGAGCAGAACTGATCGAAAATAATTAGCATGATTTTAAGTACCCTCTTAAAATACATTGCAAATTTCTCCGCTCCCCAAGAGAGCAATACGAACTCTCTGCAAGTAAAACAATGAATCCTACAACTTACTAAGTAGCAGACAGAATTATTTAGCAAGTCCTGAGTCCTCTAGGCTAAAAGAAGGGGGGGGGAATAAGCGGGGTGGGCAAGAGCTGTCTAAAGTTTCAGTCAATATTTACCTATTGGGTTAATAAATTGTGATCCTGACCTTCAGCAAAAGTCAATATCTCCTGATTATTAAATGTATGCACCCTCTACACCTTTCTTATTTGCCCAGGTTCATCATATAATGAGTCAACAGTTTGCAGCGGCAACTTTGCCTTAATTGCAAATGTCTGGACAGAGGAATCGTACATCTCTCAAAGGCTCAACTGAAATGGCTTTAAACCAGGCACTCAGGTGCCATCCCTGAGCTGGTATGGGGGACTTAAAAGGAATGGGGGAGAAGTGGTGTGTGTGTGTGTGTGTGTGTGTGTGTGTGTGTGTGTGTGTCAGATACATAGCTAGCTAGATAGATAGATAGATGATAGATAGATAGATAGATAGATAGATAGACAGACAGACAGACAGACAGACAGACAGACAGACACACACACACACACACACACACACCACAGCCATTTTAAAATCACATTCTGCCTTTATGATGAGAAACCAGGGGGTAGTATCTTCTAGGACTTACAGATTGAGAATGGCAGTAAGATTTACTTAATTTGGGGTAGAAAGGAAAATAAATGGCTTGTTTTGAATGAGGTAAATGTTTGATGGCATGTTGACATTGTATGTTTTTCTTCTATGGATGCTGGAGTAGTTTTTCAATAAAAAAATTTTGTGTTACGTGTTTTGGGAAACAGGTTGTTTTAGATTACGGGGAAAGTCTAGCATATGCTCTTTACCCATGAATTATATGACATATTTGTCATTTTTATGAAAAGATTGGGCAGAAACCATTGCCTAGCCACAGCAGAATAAGCAAGTCCATTAACTAACATTGGTTTATGTTGCTGTTGCTAGGCAATGGCTTCTGGCCAATCTTAGCCTCTGAAACAACAAAAGTTTGTTATTGCTGGGCAAGATGCTTGGAGACTTGGTGTCAACCTTGTACAGTTCAGTTAAGTCAAGAGATCAGACGTTAGGTGTGAAAGATGGCAAGGAGAAGAAATCACAGGAAATGAGTAGAAATGATTTGAGAGACATAGCGGGAAGTGGAAAATATCTCTGAGGCACACAGTGGCTTGATTTCTGATGGTAAGTTTCTGAAGGCATAGGAGAGCCTTTAGGGGGGAAAGGGAGACTGATGAATTTCCTGTTGAAGCCTTTAAATACTAGACTTGCCAATTGACCTGAAAACCCCAAGGTGGGCCTGTTCCTGAACCTTTAACAACTGCACAATGTACAGAAATTATCCAGGGTGTTTGTAGGACATGGCAACCAGCATGACCCCCAGTGAACACAGCAGCCTAGTTAGGAAAATAGTTGGCAACCCTTGTTTCTAAACTTACTTCACCCAATAAATTTGACACTCAATCATAGCTGTCAACTTACAGATTTGAAAATAAGGGACCAGCAGTCTCGAAAATAAGGGATCAGCAGCCAAAATAAGGGATTTTAGTCAACCAGCAGCCAAAC
Organism: Podarcis muralis; assembly: GCF_964188315.1. Lineage (NCBI taxonomy): Eukaryota > Metazoa > Chordata > Lepidosauria > Squamata > Lacertidae > Podarcis > Podarcis muralis. The sequence goes on along the minus strand of NC_135659.1, from coordinate 27,432,634 downwards.
GAAGCCTCAAGCAGTGGTTCCCACAGCGCAGCAACCCGGCAAAGGGGATGCAGCAAGGAAAACCACCGTCACCTCTCTGCTGGGAAGCGCTGAGCAAAGGCGAGTCCCCAGGCAACGCGGCTGATTTGATCGGCACAAGGCATGCAAGCTCCACCCCCCAGTCGTTCTTAGACTCCTTATTGGGTGAGAAACGTAGCCAAGCAACACAGTTGGAGCCTCCCTCCTCCCTGGGCAGCAGGGAGGGAGGGAGAGGAGCTGCTTCCTTTGAAACCCAGAAAATTTAAGAGACATCATCAATCTGGGACAGCAGCGGGAAATGGTGCTGGGATAAGGGAGTTTCCCGCCAAATAAGGGACGGTTGACAGTTATGCACTCAATAGATATAGGATTAGCGGGATGTGACTTCTTCCTCTTCTAAATGGTGTGTGATTTCTTTTTGATGAGCTATTTCTCCCTTTGTAACTTTCAGTTTCAAGTCTGCCTGATGAGAGGGTTGCAGGCTTCTCAAAAAGTAATCAGATACAATTAACAAACAACCTTCTGGTTTAACACATCACATTAAGGGCTTTCCATGTTTACTTGAGCTCCAAAATGCCAGGAAATTACAGCTGTTAAATTACTGGGATCCCACTGGAATCAACTGTGCTATTGGGAACTCTGCAGTGTGGCTGAACTCTGTGAAAATCAGAGCTTAAAGTCAGCACCAGCCACCTGATAGGCTGATCCCAGTGGAGAACTCTATCACACAGCTTCCCCAGCTGAAAGCAGGACCTGAGGTCAGCACCAATCCACTTGGATTGCCCTTTGCAGTGTGGTTTGAATTCAGAGGAAAGAGTGGGTCACCTGACATCATGCTGACATCAGGCGATTGACAGTTGGGCAGCCTTGCCCGCCTATCAGAATGGCCCACCAGGGGATAGGGCAACCCAGAATCTCATCTGCAGACTGTAAGATGTCTCCCACCCCTGTATTAATGTGTAAGGGTTTTTGGTTGTTGTTTTGTTAAATTGAGCTACATTTATTTTATTTTTTGCATACTTATCTTTATTAAAGTTTTTTTATATATACAGCAAGAAAAAGAAGAGACAGAAAAAAACAAAGAAGGGAAGAAGGAGGAAGAGAAGAGAAGAGAAGATGGGATTTTGATTCTCTGTCAGTTACATAAAAAGAATTATTCAAAATGTTTGCAAATTGAGCTACACTTAGAAGTACTATTCCAGTACAGCTGGAGACAAGATGGCCCAGAATTTATGGGTAGTAAGATGTCCTACAGATATTGGTGGACTGCAGTTCCCATCATCCCTGGCCTTTGGCCATGATAGCTAGGACTGATGGGAGTCGTATTTCAACCATGTCTGGAGGGCAGCCCGTCTGGTACCTCAGGTTTATGAAGTGCTAAGTTCAGGTTTAGAAATTTGGGGAGTGCTGCCTTCCTTTCCTGCCTCCTCTGCTTCTCATCAGAGTGTTCAAACTAGGTTTGAGAAAAGAGAGAATTAGATGTGAGGGGAATACATGAATGGAGCTCAGCAAGGAAACAATTCTCTCATTAGCTATCCATATTTCAGACTGTTGCTAAGGAATTGTGCCATCAAAGGAGGGGGAAAACCAATGCTGACGAGCAGAAGTTAGATAAAAATGGAAGGCCATGTAGTTTTGTGGGTTTTAAATAAATAACTCACGGACATGTCAGTCACTTCAGCATCTGTCTAAGTAGGGCTGCACACTAGACTTGTCACATTTATTTTTAGGTCACTCTCAGAATGGAAGACTTGTGGATAAATAGGCTTGTCAATGTATTATTTAAACATTAATGGCAGAAGCTTGAAATTACTGGCTTTTCAGACCCAATACTGGCTATCCAGCATAGTTTCATTTGCTAGGCCTAGGATGGAGAACCTGTGGCCTTCAGAGGTTGTTGCAGTACAAGTCCCATTGTCCCTGACCATCTGTCATGGGGACTGGAGTCTGACAATTTCCAGAGCGCCACAGATTCCCCATCCCTGAAACAGACAAATAATATATAGGTTGGTAATTTCTACTTGGAATGCCTCTGCCCAAATACTTACAGTAACATATTGATACTTGTGTTATAGTTGATTAACATACAGGACAAATGGCTCAGTAATCCAATGGGTGGGCTGTTTCTAAACCAGGGGTTTGGTATGAGGGAATTAAAAAAAATGCTATGCCACATAACTGCAGTGAAAAAGGAAGAAGCAAATGTCTATACAGTAAAGCAGTGCAGTTCACTGTACAGGAAGACCATGAAGTTATTAGTTATTTCCTGTGTTTTCTATGAATAATAATAATAATAATAATAATATAATTATTTATATGCCACCCACCTGACAGGGTTGCCCCAGCCACTCTAGGCAGCGTCCAACACATCTAAAAACATAACAAAATATTCAAACATTAAAGAGCTGTATTTTTTATCTTTGTTGGAAGCCGCTCAGCGTGGCTGGGGAAGGCCAGCCAGATGGGTGGGGTACAAATAATAAATTATTATTATTATTATTATTATTATTATTATTATTATTATTATTATTTTCAGATGTCTTCTAAAGGTTACAGTGTTATTCATCTCCTTGACATCTGATGGGAGGGCATTCCTCAGGGCAGCCACCACTACTGAAAAGGCCCTCTGCCTGGTTCCCTGTAGCTTCACATCTCATAGTGAGGAAATGACCAGAAGGCCCTCAGAGCTGGACCTCAGTGTCTGGGCTTCGACATCAGAGGTTGAGGCGCTTCTTCAGGTATACAGGGTCAAGGCGTCACCTCAAAACGTTTAGATGGTAGGTTCTGCTCATTTAAACATTTGCTGGACGATATCACTTTGGTTATATTGGATACCTATGAAGCGGAAGTTTCAAAGAATGAGAGAGGGAGGACAGCATTGCTAGGTACTTTGTTCTCTAGAAGTTTAAAGTTGTAATGAAGTGCACGTATATGAAAACTGAGTGAACATCTTGTCAATTCACTAGCCAAGAACTAAAACCACAGAAGCAAAGGAAAACGCAGTTACAGAGGAAATGGGTTGTACAGTGTGTTTTTAACTCCAGTGGAGAAACACATGGAGGGTGAAGGAGAAAATGAGTTAAGAAGATTTCCTGTAGAGATACATATCTAAAGGCAAACCTCATGTTGCCCCCTAAATGCAGCTTTTACGGTTCTAAAATGTCATGATGATAGTCTCTTAATTAAAAAATATATTTTTTTGGAGAAGGTTGAAGTACCATTTGCCTGTGTGCGTGCTTTAAAAAGAAAAAAGAAAAGAAAATATTCTGCATTTGCTGTATAAGTAGACCATAAGACAGCCAGGAAATTGATATGCAGCATGCCATTTGGAGAGTGGCAAAACAAGGAGAGTAAGGAAGTATACCAAAGAATTTAGAATTAGCTGGGGAGGTGGTTTGGAAAGTGTCTAGCCCAACTGCATGTGGGACGTTGGAACTTCAGCATCTGTGACCTACGGTTGTCTAGTCTCTGCTAAAACACCTTCAGTGAAGGAGATCCCACCATCTCAGTCACAACCACATACACCCAGACATTTAAAGCACATTGAAATCCCCACACCCAAGATTCCTGAGAACAGGGTGCTGGGAATCATAGCTTTGTGAGGGATAAACTGCTGCTCCCAAGATTCTTTGCAGGGAAGCCATGACTGTTAAAGTTTTAAAAATGTGCTTTAATGTATGGTGTGGATATGGCTCCAAAGCAGTCAATGCCCCTGTCGCACATTCTTAGTATTAGGTAGTTTCTCCTGATGTTTCTCCAAGATCTTCCACCCCATCTGTAGTATCTACCCAACAGCTGTAATCCCTCTCCATGGAACAAAAGAGAACAAGTCTGCTTTGTCTTCTGCATAGTAGCCCTTCAGATGTTTGAAAACAGCTGGCACGCTTTCCCTTAATCCTGTATTCTCCAAGCTAAAAATTCCCAGCTCTTGTAGGACTTCCTTTCTAGATCACACACCACGCTGGCCTCCCACCTCTGGGCACCCTCTATAGGGAAGGGCAGACCCCTCAACTGTCCCGATTTCAGCATGATGTCCTGGAGTTACAGAAGCCATCCTGGCTTCTGATTAGATCCCAGAATGCCCTGTTCTGGTGTGAGCCAGCTGGTTTGTGCCAGACCAAAATATGCTTGTTTCTTGGTCTCATGCTCTTGTGCAAATCACCCGGCTCCTGCAAGAGTCCGGGACTCAAAAACAAGTTTTCGATCAGTGGTTTGTTGGAGGGTATGGAAGGGGTGGGCAGCTCTACATGGCTCAGAGGTCTTGAAACTATGGAGTATATTATGTACTGTGAACATTTCTCTCTCTTTCGCTGCCCATTTACAGCATGAAGGACAAGCTGGCCCTAATTTGGCTTTTCTATTATGATTTGCCAGAAAATTCTGCCATTATAGAAAGAATTGCTTCCTCTGCAGTTGTGACAGGAGATAGAACAACCCTGCCTTTTGGGGTGTTTTGTTCTTCCCCAATCCAGCCTAATCTGGGAGCCCAGCTCTTGTTGAGGAAGAGGTGTACATTAAATGTGAAGACAGATGCAGTTCAGGTCCTTGTTTTAGTTACCAATGCGCACAAGCGCATCCAGGCATTGATTCAATGTGCAGAGCAAAATGTACTGATGCAACGATGTTATCACGGCAAGATCAAACACCGGAGAGGCTTCCTGTCCTTCTCGCACCATGGCACAAAGGCAGGCATCACGCCGGACATTTCAAGTACAGTGGTACCTTGGGTTACATACGCTTCGGGTTACATACGCTTCAGGTTACAGACTCTGCTAACCCAGAAATATTACCTCGGGTTAAGAACTTTGCTTCAGGATAAGAACAGAAATCGTGCTCCGGCAGCACGGCAGCAGCAGGAGGCCCCATTAGCTAAAGTGGTGCTTCAGGTTAAGAACAGTTTCAGGTTAAGTACGGACCTCCGGAACGAATTACCGTATTTTTTGCTCTATAAGACTCACTTTTTCCCTCCTAAAAGGTAAGGGGAAATGTGTGTGCGTCTTATGGAGCGAATGCAGGCTGTGCAGCTATCACAGAAGCCAGAACAGCAAGAGGGATTGCTGCTTTCACTGCGCAGCGATCCCTCTTGCTGTTCTGGCTTCTGAGATTCAGAATTTTTTCCCCCCTTGTTTTCCTCCTCCAAAAACTAGGTGCGTCTTGTGGTCTGGTGCATCTTATAGAGCAAAAAATATGGTAAGTACTTAACCTGAGGTACCACTGTACTTGGGTTGCGCAAAATGTAATAATTTCTCATGTAGTTATTGTGGTAACATGACTTTTTTTCAGAGGGGGTACGCCGATACAGCTCTTTGCCAAGGGTGCAAAGGACCCTAGATACGCCTCCAGTTGCCTAGCCTAAGCATGTTTCCACATCCAAACTGTATAGGAATGGAAACAAGGGCATAGGATTTGAAATCTGTTCAGAACAACTTCTTAGGTAGAAGCGCCTAGGGAAGGAAGTCCAGAAAAATCCTGTCTTCCTTCCTTAGTTAAATGGCATAAACAACTCAGCTCTCCAAGCCATGTCAGCATAAAGTCTTAAAACCCACCCTACCTTTATCATCTCCAACAAAAAGAAAAATGTTTATAATAATATATATATTGATTTCTGCTTTTTGGATCAATAGCAAGATTTACTGCTCTACTTTTGAGTCAATTTTAACCTCTTCGGGTCACCAAACCTCCATATTGATCTCAACAGGAGCCAATATCTGCTTATTACTTACCTCCGTGTTTAGACACCTGCCACAAATTCTTACGAGCGCTTTCACTCTCACCTTCCCCACCCGCTTCTGTACAAAATAAGAGTTATGTTTCTTTCACATACGCAGCCAGTGGGGGCCAGACTTCTGACTCTGTGAATTTCACGACTTCTTGTTTTTTTAAAAGGTTTCATTAAGAACTCACAAGCTCACCCTCTTCAGTGATTAAATATCCTTGCCTAAGTAAAACGTTTCTGATCGACATGTTATTCACCTGCCAAATGGTGAATAACATTTACAAGCAACACACAAGAACAAAATTCTGGAGAATTCATATAAAGGCTTCTTAGTGGCATCTTGCCAAATTTTAAAATGTTACTTCTCGATCTGACAAGTGGAAAACCAGAACCCTATCAGAATTTAACATCCTTGCACCTTTGGGGTCAGAAATGACCCCCAAAGATTATAACAATATATAAAACATGTTACCCTAACTGATGCCACATAGTCACATATTCCATATATTGTAACACAGTCAGATGGGTGGGGGACTAATAAATTATTATTATTATTTTTGTTGTTGTTGTTTAGTCGTGTCCGACTCTTCGTGACCCCATGAACCAGAGCACGCCAGGCACTTCTGTCTTCCACTGCCTCCCGCAGTTTGGTCAAACTCATGCTGGTAGCTTCGAAAACACTATCCAGCCATCTCTTCCTCTGTCGTCCCCTTCTCCTTGTGCCCTCCATCTTTCCCAACATCAGGGTCTTTTCCAGGGAGCCTTCTCTTCTCATGAGGTGGCCAAAGTATTGGAGCCTCAGCTTCACAATCTGTCCTTCCAGTGATCACTGGAATAATAATAATAATAATAATAATAATAATAATAATCCACAACAATACAGGTGTTGATTGTTTTGAAATGTTTCTGACCTCACTCCACCCTCTTTCTCTCTATGTGCAGATGAGCCAGCCAGTATCTTCACTCTCCATAGATCAGGTCTATGATTTAATTGAAAAGAGTAGAGTTGGCAGGTATGTCATGTCAACTCTCTAAAAACAGAGACTTGAATTGATGACCATATGCACCCGAGGTGACAGTTTTCTGTGTCTTAAAGCAGAGGGAAGAGGGACGTTCTGGCAAATGCACCACCTCATGGTTTGGGGTAAAATAAAGATAAGAATGGCAAAACAAAAAGAAAGAAAGAAAGAAAGAAAGAAAGAAAGAAAGAAAGAAAGAAAGAAAGAAAGAAAGAAAGAATTTCAGTGTTTCCCAGCAATTCACAGGTGATTAGATATAGGTTCAGTGGATGTGGCTTGACTCCCCCTGCACACAGTTAAGTCATATTTTGAACTCTCTGATATTCAGTTGCATTGTAAGGTTCCATAGTTAAATTATGTACTATGTGAAGAGGTTCTCATATCTTTCCTTAGAGTGCCACCTGTTATGGAAGGTTTAGAAGACACACTAGTTAGGAAGCAGGTAAAGAACTTCATTGATTCTCTTAAACAGAGAGCAGAACAGATACAACAAACTCCTGGTTTCCCTCGGCTACAACTAATTCCTGTGCCACCTAGTGACTAATCTATATAATGGGTGGTATCCACACACCACCTTTCTGAAGCATCCCAGGCTGGCTTTTGAGTGCCATCACTGAGTGACAAGTAACTCCAGAAAGTGGCACCTGTCTCCTCTGGTTAGCGTCTTCAAGTGTTCTTCAGTACAAATCTAGAGGGTGGGCTTGACTGCTTATATAGCTCTGGTAAACCTAATAGACAGGATCCTGTTATGCATTCAGTTCATTCTGTGCTCGGGAAAATATTGTGCCTTGTCATCCTTAGCCAAGTTTAAATTGACATTTTTATCACACGACTGCTGGCATGGTGCAGCAGATTACTTGCTTGTGTCTCATGATCGGTTGGCAGTAATTTAAACAGAGGTTGCCTGATTAAAAATCAGATGCCAAAAGCTGTACCAACAGCAAAATTGCCAAAGGCAACTCAAGTCACAAAGAGAGGAAGGAGAGGGAATTAAAGCTAGACCTTCGCGGAGGAACTCAAGTGTGCGGAATGTGTATCGCACACATGTGTGTGCAGAAATAAAAACAGGCACAAATCATGCATTGTCCTTTTATACCGTATCATAAAAATGCTACTAATTAAAACTTTGCAGGTTCAGTTGGTCAAGTTTCATGGCTGGGTGCCTTCTGCTAGAGCATGCTCCAGCCGGCATTTATGAGATTAATTTGTAAGCTCTTCAGATTCTGAATCTCCAAGGTTTATGCTGTCTGTGTGCTGTTTGCATAATGCAGTTTTATAGTGCTAAACCGCTATCTATAAAGGGATTATTTTCATATTCAGCACATTAAAGATCTAGTGCAATTCACAGATACCACACTGTGCTTATGCCAGAGATAACAGGTAAAATGCCTCTTGTTCTGATTAGCTGCAAAGCTAACATAAGATCATGGATGTCTTGAGAAAGAATATTGCCCTGCTGAAATTAATTCCCCAATGGTTTTATTAAAGTCTGCAAATTGCATTATTTCCCCATCATATTTGAAAGTCTTCACTCCCTTAAAGCCTGCTCTAACCCATGGCTTGCTGTCTTCCCTGGAGTGTCTAGACGTGGTGTCTTAGATTTATGTGTGTGATCTCAGTGTGTTACAACATCACTCCTGACTAATGCATTATTACAATACTTACATATACTCCCAAGTGCAACAGTATTGATTAGAAAATCACCAATCTGCATATTCATACCATCTGTGCTAAAGAAAAGCAAAACATTACATGATAATCTTGGTCTTGTTTGGAAGAAAAATTCAGAAGATGCTAATAGAACAAATGGGGATTCAGTTTGAGTGTACTCGATTGTGTGTGTGTATGTGTGTATGTGTTTGTTTGGAATAGCAAAACAGATTTACACTAATACCTAGGAGGATTTAAAATGGCACCGTTTCCTTTGAATTTACAGCATTGAAGGAAGGTTTGGATAATAAAGTGCAAAGAGAAAATGTAAGTGTTCTTGAAATTGGATTGGAACAGCAAAAGCAACAAGTGGAAGATACATTTTAAGAGCTTGTACTTGGAGTAGTATTTAATGCCAAGAAACCCACAATTGGGAGGAGTTCCCTCTTGGTCAGAAGCTAAAGTGAAGCTTGCAAAAGATGGATGAGACCTCACTTACTGGGCCAGAATCCTTCTAAAAGATAGGAATCTGCTTATCTTTTGATTGATTGCTCAGCTTGATACTTTATTTATAAAGTTTGACTACAAACCCATAAATCAAAGAAAAACACATCACAGGTTCAATTTGGGGGGCATTGACATCCTGCCATCTTTGCAACAGCACAGAATCCAAAGGTCAAGAGATGGGCGGGGGAGCAGCTCTGGCAGCTGTGTAAGTATGACAGAACACTTGAATGAAAATCCCTTCTCTAAATAAAGGAAATAGTGTGCTCCCCAGCATATAGATTTTTGTGCATGCCAATTTCACAACTATGCATTCTGTTATCCACTCATGAGCTGAGAATTTGTGGCCAACCATTCCTCTATGTTCATGTTCGTTCTCCAGGATCTGAGAGTTGTGGCTAAACATGTTGCTCTCTTTAAGGAATTTATCCTCTGGTTCTCAATAGGTTCTCAGGATGGATTTCTAGTATGCACTCTTGTGATGATGATCTGCATATTTCCTCAGTGGATCTACTGAGTGGTGGCTCAGTTTGGATCTACAGTGGTACCTTGGTTTCCAACCATGATCCGTTCCGGAGGTCCAGTTGTAAACCAAAACTGGTTGTAACCCAAGGCGCACTTTCACCAATGGGGCCTCCAAAAAAATGGGTTGTAATAAAAAAAGGGGGGGGTGTAATCCCAAAAAAGGGACACGCACTTCCGGGTCTGACATGGTTGTAATCCAAAACGGTTGCGAACCAAGGTACCACGGTATTCCAATCCAGCTTTAAGCCACATTGTGGACCAGAAACAGCCTTGGTCACCCTGGTGGATCACTTATGTATTATTGTTAGTTCTCCTGAACTTTTTAGGAGGATTTGATAACATTAACCGTGGTATCCTCATTGAGTGACTGTCTTCATCTCTCCCTGCCTTCTCCATTATGCTGCGTTCCCCCTCTAAGTTGCTTGCTCTCTGTGGGACAGAGGAAGAGGTGGGCGAGCAAGCAGGTGGCAGCAATGATGGACCTGTAGAAGAAATTCCTGTACTCTGCTGGCTTCAATTCAAGCCAGTGATGTACAGGGTTAGTTGTGCTTCCAGCAAGTTTGCTTGAGGCAGGCATTGGCTGTGGTTCAAAGTTTCTGACAGGGAACTCCAAAGCACAGCCAATACTGGCAGGATTGCTATCATCACCAATCAGTGCTGGCCTTCACAATTGTTCCTTAGTGACTGTGCCTCCACCTTCCTCACACCTGACATCACCTGCAGCGTCAAGTGTGATACTGGTTTGCACGACTGGAGTCAAATTGGGACCAATGCCAGACCTAATTTGGTCTGTTGGTCAGAGGTTCCCCACTGCTAGACTGCCTGAACATTTTGTCTCCTCCCCTTAAGATTCCCACATATCTGACTATTGTGGACAGACGAAGGGGAAATCAAGGACTCTAACTTGTGCAACTTTAAAGTATTTTATTTTAGTTATCTTTTATTCTTCAGGCTATTTTTCTCCCTTTCCTTGGAACCTACAACTGCTGGAGGAAGTGGAGAATCCAGAAAAGCAACAAAAGAAATCCTAGCCTGCTCTTCAATGCAGTTTCATGCTGCCAGGTCAGTGATTAACAAAGACAAGGTCCTACTGCAGGGAAGCTAAATGGAGTTCATTATGGGCAAAAGAGCTGCCGAGGCCAAAAAGGTGAGGCGACGTGAAACAGGATGAAATGAGAGACTAATAAGTGTGGGTTTCACTTCCTTAATGTAACCGTAAGGGTGGCTTTTAACTATCAGACGCTCGTAAGAATTATGGATAACAGCAATTCAGAGGAAATATTTTACACCATTATGAGCCTCCATCATAGATAACGGCGAGAGAAAGCAACCTTGGCAACAGTGTTGGGCTAAAAGAACAGACGGCAACTTTCTTAACACTCGTTCTCCAGCTAGGAAAGATAGGCTACCTTAACAGGGTTTGGCATAGCCCAAACTCTGGGATTACCATACATCTTACAGGGGATTGCCATGTGCATCCAAAGGGAAAATTGGAGGACCATACCTGGCGTGACTGGCAAAAGACTCTTTGCTGAACTCCTAGCTGAGGAACGCATTTCATCAGCTTTGGCTGGCGTGCCAACTGTGGTCCTACTGAGAGAGCTCTGATTTGGCCACAGCAACCCCTGTGTCTAGACACATCCAGGCTTGATTTCTGTGATGTGCTCTACTGGAGACTTCAGCAAGTTATTTTTGGAACCTCAGTTACTCATCAGTTGTGAAGGACAAGGGTTATGTGATGCTTTGTGGAAGCTGCCCTTTGAATTTTTGGTTAAGTTTAAATACGGGATACAAATAATACATTTTTTTAAAAAAAGGAACTTGAACTTGCAGCATTTCATAGCAGTGTTGGTTGGTCATGCCATCCGCTGATTATTGCTCATCTGTTCTGCAGCCTGTAAAACCATGCTAAAATAACAAAAAGGGGAGACAGATGCCTTATATTGAATCAAACTGATGGCCTATCAAGCTTAGGACTGTCCACTCTGACTGACAAAGACTCTCCAAGGTCGTAGGCAATAGCCTTTCCAAGGCCTGCTACTTGAGATCTGTAAATTGAGATGGTAGGGATTACACATGAGACCTTATAAAATGGTGAGCTTCACACTAAACTATGGCTGCTCCTCCTAAATCACCCCTTGTCAACCCATATAACATTTGTTCATCCAGTGACTCATCTTCAGCCATGTAGTCTTCTCTTTTTCTGTTAGCATGTCTCCTTAGCCAAGAAAACATCATAATCCTTGAAATGGAGCTGACATTCTGGTTTATCCCTCAGTATTTGGGGGAGGGGGGATTCATTTGAGAGGACTGACATTTTCAGCCTGGTTCAAGATCCCTACGAAAACAAGAAGTGGACTGATTTGCATAGTCTGATTCGCAATTATTATTATTTTCACAATTCTGCCACACTTCCTCTAACTTCCTCTAACTGCATCTGCCCGAGGTCCTTTATGGCCAATGCCTCAGCTCGGAAAGCAATCCGATACATTGACTTCTGCTACCGGCCAGCTGGAGGCCTGTTGTAATCAGGAACAGGAGATCTAGAGTAGACAGATGACTAATTTACAACGCTGTGTAGATGGATTAGGCAGCAGTCTGTTGAACATTTGTCAAGATAATTTGGTTTCCATGGAAACAGTTTGTCACAGAAGCTCACATGACAGTGATGGGGAATTTAAACAGGTGCTTGTCTTCAGGCTGGATGGGCCCACAGGCAGTGGAAATTGGAACGGTGTGCTGTTAAGATTCCGCAATATATTGGATAATATCCAGCTGCCTGTTGAAAACTGAACTGACTTGGAACTACATTGCAACTACAGTCCTGTCACTTTCCCATGTTGGAGTTGGCGACAGTCAGTTTTCAGAGTTTTTCTCACTTTGTCTAGTTTGGCACTCTGTTCTCCCCATTTCCCCTTTAATCTGGCCCAGTTAACTTTCACGATGCATAATTAAGACCAAGTTTGGTAGGTTAAAACACAGCACTTTCGTGTCCCTCCCAGGACTTTTGCAACTTAATTAGGGCTTCACGACGTGTAACCACTTGAACAGCTAAAGCAACACATTTTGCACAGATAAAGCTCAGCTCTTACATCATGATACATGCTTTGACTGTCAGCTGCCAGATCAAAGTAGATCTCATTGCAAGGTGACTTAAAATAATCAAGAGTCACTTGCTATAGCAGACGAGCTGAGTAGCTCAGCTCTAAGGTCTTACAAAGAGAACTCACAGGAAGTGGACAGCTCAGAATTTACAAGCTGGGGAAATGAGGTTTAAATCTAAGGATTAGTCTTAAAGAATGGGTTCTAATGGATGTTTTTGCTTATGATGCATCTAGGAATGGTGATTTAAATCCCTCTAGGAAAACAAATTAAATGAAAACAATTATTAAAATGCCAAGCCTGATTTTTATTTTTGGTACTGAATTCATATAGTTTTTAAAGTAATGAAAACTTGAAATGTGGGCTTCAGGTCCTAAACACATTGAAACATTGAACGAAGTGCCACTGAACAAAGTGGAACTTACTTCTGAGTAAACATGCATTTTTACACTCTTTTTTCTCTCCTTTAGAGTTCTTTTAATAGGCAGTTAGGGTTTCCCTACCAAGTCTCCCACATTTTTTAAATCTCCCACAATCCCCAACCAGGTATGTGCAGAGAGAGAAAGCCATTCTTTCACAGTAATTTGTCAAGTCCTGTGGCCGAACCACATTAATTTATGAATCATTCCTATTTCATTTGCTGCAGAATTAAGTTGCAAGAAAACTGCATTAAGCTTGTCGCATTAGTGGTTGTGAGCTCCCTACAGCCGTCACCTTTCCCCATGAATATTGGCCTGAAATGCTATTAATCCCAGAGGGTCCTCAGTCAGAGTTGAAGATGCCTGCTTGGAAATGAAATCCCAAGATGTCTGTGTTATGAAATGGCCTAGTTCTCCCTCAGGTCATGAACCTGTGTGATCTATGTGGTGAGTCTGCATTGGGTTTGGGGAACCTTTGACCTTTCAGATGTTGCTACAGCTGCAACTCCCATCAGCCCCAGTCCGGGTGGCCAATGGCCAGTGTTGATGGGAATTGTAGTTCAACAACATCTGGAGGATTAAAGGTTGCCCACACCTGTTCTACATGATATTTAATGGACACGGGTGGCACTGTTGTCTAAACCACTGAGCCTCTTGGACTTGCCGATCAGAAGGCTATAGTCCATGTGACGGGGTGAGCTCCCATTGCTCTGTCCAAGGTTCTGTCAGCCTAGCAGTTTGAAAGTTCAAATAGATAAATAGGTGCCACTGCGGTGGGAAGGTGAACGGTGTTTCCATGCACTGTGGCACTTGTCACAGTGTCATGTTGCACCAGAAGCGGTTTAGTCATGCAGGCCACATGACCTGGAAAAGCTGTCTGTGGACAAATGCCGGCTCCCTCAGCCTGAAAAACGAGATGAGCGCAGTAACCCCATAGTCACCTTTGACTGGACTTAACCATCCAGGGGTTCTTTACCTTTAACCTTACATGATATATGTATGTATGTATGTTTTATTGAATATTTGTATACCACTGTGTCGTGTGTGTGTGTGTGTGTGTGTGCGTGCTGTTTACAACAAAAAAAAAACCCCAAACAAGAATAAAACCGTACAATAAAAAGCATAAAGAAGAAATCAATTAACCATTGTGGAAGGATGTATTCTTAATTGACGGTATAGGCTTGGCAGAAGACCAAAGTTTTCAGCAGGTGTTTAAAAGTTGGCACAGAAGACACCTACTGAATCTCTACTGGCAGAGTATTCCACAGGACTGGGCTGATGGCGCTGAAGGCTCAGTTTCTTGTTATTGTCAAATGAGCCTCACCAACTTGGGGAAGGACCAACGATGCTCCTGCCAATGATCTCAGTGATCAAGGTAGGGTATAAGGATTCCGGCAATAGTTATGCAGTGTAACGGAAGCTGCCACATGGAAATGTTATCAACCAGCCTCCACATGACTGACATAATGGGTAACACTGGCCTTTGTTTCCCAAGGATAACATGTCTAGGCAAATATTTCTGGACTAGAAGATAGTTGGAGCAACCTGAAATATATAAACTGAATTATTTAGGGGTAACATGCGTGAAGGAAGGCAGGAGACAGTTGACATATGAAATAATTTGGTCTCTGACATATTGCTCGGTCGAAAGGGTCAAAGACAAACCAAAAATATAGCCAGAGTAGAGGACAAGTTGGCACCGTGGGAAATATTATTCCCCAAAATGAAGACAACATGAATGCTGTCTCCCAGAGGTTCACGTGTGGTATGATGGGAAGACATTTCCCTAAAGTGATTTTTGTTTTAATTGAACCGTTTGCACTCGATATTCCTCTGCAAGATCAGCCATTGAAATGGGTTATTTTAGGGGAAATTAAACAGCAAACCTGAATGGGAAAGCATTGGGGAGATAATTGATTTTCAGATGTAAGATAAATGCAAAGAAAGAAAAGGAGGAGGGAATCGTAAATAAAAATTAACAATTTCTACCATGGTTTAAAATGACACTTGAAGGTTGTAAAGAGAGATACAGCTCTTTACTAGTTAAGGAGACTTGGAGAAGCTTCAGGGCAATGAAATGGGGACGCACTTGCATTTGCGTGTCAAGATCCCGCAACCACCCCCTCATTGAAGAATAAAACACACCAGGACACAAAATATTAGATTAACGTTATTGGGCAAATTTTGGTCACAACTTTATTTATTACAGAATGTGAGTGGTATTGGCTTAGTCATTGAATGGACCGGACTATATCTGACTCCTGCCTGTTGCGCAGGGAGTCCTGTAAGGGTAAACCACCAGAAGGGGGAGCCCCATCGATGCAAAGCAACTCGAGCTCCTCCAGGTGTTCCCGATGGGGTTGTGTCTTGGCCCTAGCACCGCCCTGGGCTTCGGACAAGATTCACACCCCCTGATTCCTTTAATGGAATACCCTTAAGCTTGGAGGGCAGGTGATGGCCACACCTCCCCTCCCCTTCATAAGGTCAAACAATGCCTAACCACCAAACCTTACAAAGTTGTGATGATTGCTATGAGTCAGGCGAAAACCAAGTGGCTCAAGCCAATTCGCCAAGTGGAAAAATTCCTACCAGGCCCCTCAACGGCGACCAACCGAGGTCCATAGCAAGGCCAAAGAAGAAAAACCTGTAAAATACTGAGGGAGGGAGGGAGGGAGGGAGGGAGGGAGGGAGGGAGAAGAAGCGAGCCAAGAGGAAGCCCTCCGGCTCACGCCACATCTTAAATGGTCCCAGCCACGCCCCCACCAGCCAGCGGATTGGCTGGCTGATCGCTGACATGGCCAGGATTCCCCTGGCAACGTGGGACTTCATCCCCTGCTCTCGGAGGAGAGTGGGGGGCCACGCGGTCCACCACAACTCCTCCCCAAGGTGAAGTGGAGCGGACTAAGGCAAATGAAACACCTGAAACTGTTTTGAGATTCTTTGTAGTTTGGGAATTTGCTCCATAAGATGGGAGGATAGTTTTTTTCGAAATACCTAAACCCACCTGGACCCTGTGAGCATCATCTGAGGCCCTTCTTCATGTGCTTCCTCCACATGAGGACCAGAGGGTGGCAACAAAGAACAAGCCTCTTCTGCGATGGCTCCCCATTTGCGGAATGGTCTCCCCAGGGAGGTTCATAGGGCAACTTCATTATACACCTTTAGGTGCCAGGCAAAAATGCTCCTCTTCAACCAGGCCTTGTGCTGACTGAAATCCGATACTCTTTTTCATGTGTTTGTGGGAGCAGGGTATTATTTTGTTTTAACTATTTATTTGTGCTTTCCCCTTGTATTTTTATCTTGTCCTGAGATCTTTTGATAAAGGGTGGTATATAAATCTGTTGTTGTTGTTGTTACCCCACCCTGAAGCTATTGATTTGTTCCTCTTTGCTGTCAATCAAAATATCACAAAATAGTGTGCAAGCATTTGAGTTCTCCAGTGCTCTTCATCAGGCTAGATCAGCAGTCCCCAAACTTGGGTCTCCAGTTGTTTTTTGGACTACAACTCCCATCACCCTTTGTTAGCAGGGCCAGTGGTCAGGGATGATGGGAACTGTAGTCCAAAAACAACTGGAGACCCAAGTTTGGGAAACCCTAGGCTAGGTAGTAATGTGGGGCAGGGTTGGCCATTGTCGAATCCACAGAGCCTGTATCTCCAAACTGCTAGATAAAGCTGCCCTATTTAGCTTTTTGCCTAGCACACCATCTCACCTTTGCTAACATAAATACTTCCTAGTTCCTGTCAATTCCTATCTTCCACCTGTCAAGAAATCTGCATGCTTTGCTTAAGGATGGGTAGAGGCCTGAGCAACAGCCTGTTCTTGTGTTGCCAGAGATGAGGAATCAGCCAAATTATACTTCTTGTTTTGATACCTGTGTAGTCCTAAAAAGAACCTCATTTGAATTTTTGCTGCCTCTTCCCCATTCCATTTTTCAGACAGCGAGCGCATGTAGACTCCATGGTTTCAATATCAACCCCTCCCAAAAAGAAATAACCACCACAACCATTTCTCTGTTTGCTAGCTAGTTTGATGAAGAGTTCTGAAAAACTTGAAAGCCTGCACACTGTGGTATTTTGTTTCGTATAATAAAAATGGGGAGCAATATTGCCCCAATATGAGTTTTCTTATAGAACAACATGGCTAACCTATTTTTCTTTTTAGCAATTAAATGAATACATGAGGTAAACTCAAAATAACTGAAAACTTTTGGCAAGCATTTGTGTACAGGATGCTGCAAAATGGCTAACAAGCTCATCTTACAAATCTGTGTGTCTGTGAACATGCAAATCTGTGATGGATACTTGAAAGTTTGTTTATCTCTGACTATGCTGTTGAACTGTGAGCATAATCTGATGTATCACCACAGCTCAGTTGCATTACATTTTCAGTGACCCGGATTCATATAATTTCTTTTTCAATTAAAAAAGCATTCTACAAAGCAGTACTTGGATCCTTTAAATGAAATCAACTGGCTGTTATTTCAATCTTGCAACTGTAGATTTTATTTTTATGCACATATTCGGTTTTATGGTAAAATGACGTAGAGTATTGACTTTAAATGCTAAAATAAATATTGAACATAGTATTTTTCAAGCTTATTTTATTTTTATTTAAAACAAAAAACAGGGCGACAGCAGGGAGGTGAGATGGAGTCAAAGATCTAAATGATAACAGTCTTCAAGTAGTTTGCCCTCGCCTGGAGTTGAACAAAATTGAAAAGATCAAAGTTAGTGCCATCTTGTTCAAAGGTGAAAAGGTGAAATCTGAAGTGTTTAGGAGGATCAGAGAAAATGGAAATGCATGTTAGTGTTTTGCAGTGCCTCCGGCCCATATCTATTAAGATACTTCATTTTCATTTGATATCTGCTTGTTTCTCATCTTACCACATCGATACAAAATTGGCCAAGGCTATTTCCCAGATACAAAAAACTTGCAGGCGCTGAAAAGTAAACACCAGCAGAGGATAAAAAGGTTTTATTATTTGTTAAAAATGACTAAGATTTGCACATTAGGTGTGATACTCCTCCACAAAGTAGCATCCCATTAATGAGGGAGAAGGAAGCATTAACACATATCTCTCTGGAACATTAGCATGCTGTTGGCAAATGGAGATGTGAGGGTTGTTGAGGGCAGGGCTGGTTGTAAAAATATCTGTACTTTGGACAGGGAAATGTAGATTTTTATTTGGGGGCCTTGCTCCCCTCCTCCCCTGCACTCCATAAAAATGTCCGTATGATTGATCTGCCCTGACTTATTCTTTCACAATGAAATGCAGCTGCCCCCCCCCAAAAAAAATGTTCAAATGATGCTGTTTCTCTAGGGGAAAATATAAGAAAAATAGGGACCTTTTCCGCAAAAAAAGAGGAAAGAGCAATGCAAAGGGGAAAAAGGCTTTTAAAGCTTTAAAGATACAGCAACCAGCAAAAAGCTTTTCAGGTGAAGGTTTCTTTCTTAACTCAATTTTGTCTAAGTAGATGAAAGCTAGACAGAGGAGGAGGAAATCCTGATGGGATATGCTACTCCTAGCTTGCAAAAGGCTCAACGGTCCCTGAACAAAATGATGCCTTAATGGTTAGAAATGGCAAGTGGAGACTTAATATCCATCTCTCAATACAATTTTGCGGCATGTTACTGTTAGATAGCAAAACCGAAGGCAGAAAATTTTTATTTATCTCTCCCTCCTGCTCTTGCACAATACATTGGTGTTTTTTGTTGTTGTTTCATATAGCAACATATAATAATTTTCAAGGCATGGGGTTTATAGCACCAGTTTTGTAGCTCTCCAATGGAATGTCCCGTGTTAATTATCCTAAGCATGTTTCCTTTTAAGTAAGCTCCAATGTTTTTAGTTAGATGTAATCCCTACTAAGAGTACTCCGGATTGCAGCAGTATATTGTCAATCATAGCAAAATCATGCTCAGCAGTTCCCCATAATGTCAAACTCACCTTAAAAAAAAAAGTCATGGCTTATTATTTTTATTTGTTTAATTTTTATACCGCCCTATACCTGCAGGTCTCAGGGCAGTTACGATATAAAAACACAATATGAAAACACAAAATACATAATAAAAACAAAAACAGGAACAACCCAATAATGCACCCCCTCCCCAACACATTTAAAAAGGGCACTGGATGCCAATCAACCAAAGTCTTGGTTAAGGAGTGCACACCCCATATTTGTAGAACATTAAAATCATATTTAAAGCACATGACTTCCCCCTAAGAAACATGGAAACTGTGGCTTGCTAAACGTTCTGGGAATTGTAACTCTATGAAAGGTAAACTACATCTTTGTCGGAAGCAATGTGCTTTAAATGTGCAGTGCGTCTGCAACTGAGGCTGCAAGCAGCTACCTCTTACAGAAAGAAAAGAAAAAAGAATGAAGTCTCAATTATTCTGCAAGCAAATGTACCAATATGGCTACTGGGTGACAATGGAAAGTTAGACATAGGGCGTTTGATATAGTCTGTTGGCTGATCTGCAAGCGCATCTGCACAGCAGGGTGTCATAACAAAAGAAGGCTCATTCATTTGACTCATTCAGACTACAAGCACTACTCACAATGACATTAAAGTAATATCATGACTAAGTTATTTCTGGTTTTAGACTATCTGCAGTCATATCTAGTGATTTTTTTCCTGGGAGTACTCAGGGGTAGACAGTACCGGCACCTTTCCCCCGCATGTTAAAACTGTGGCACTTACTGTAACAATGGCAATCCAATCCGAATAACTTGATTGTACTAGCCATTGAACATGACAAATCTGAATCCAAAAATAAATACAAGCAAAAGGGATGTCATGCCACAAATAATGGTATCTATTTAGATCTCTGCGTCTCCCTTACAGTTCACTGCTATATTGTGCAGGGTCTTGTTTCTGATCTTTTTGGCTGCTAAAGCGAAAAGGGTGACTTTATGAGTCACTGAAGCATTTAAGAAGCCATAGGACCTTCTCTGCTGGGGAGAGACATCTTTCCTGTATGGATGCAAAGGTGAGAAATCACCTCCTGGGTCCAATGTATAGTGCCCACATATACAAAGTCTGCCTTCGTACGGTATCCTGTTATATCATCCATCCAGGATGGCAGAGGGCATAGCTTGGAAACACAGCTCAGTAAAAGCGGATCTAAGTGAGGCTGGCAGGAGATTCCACAGGTAACTGGCTCTAAAATGCACTCTTTTTTGAAGGGGGGAACAAAGGAGAGCATTGAGAGGTTTTGATCGCTTGCAGATCATGTAGTGATTCTCTCCAGTGGCACCAATTGCTACAACTTCATGGTGGGTACAGTGGTACCTCAGGTTACAGATGCTTCAGGTTACATACGCTTCAGGTTACAGACTCCGCTAACCCAGAAATAGTGCTTCAGGTTAAGAGCTTTGCTTCAGGATGAGAACAGAAATCGTGCGGTGGCAGTGGGAGGCCCCATTAACTAAAGTGGTGCTTCAGGTTAAGAACAGTTTCAGGTTAAGTACGGACCTCCGGAAATAATTAAGTCCTTAACCTGAGGTACCACTGTACTGACACCTTTTTTTTTTGTAAAAAAAAGAAGAAGAAGAAGCACTGGTTGTATCCATATTTAAATGTGGGAGAAAATCTAAGGAGACAATGATGAACTTTTTTGAATGTTGTTATTTTGTCACGGTTCCCATGGCATGCAGTTATAGTAACTTTCCTCTCTATCTCGCAATTTCTGCGGCCACAAAGCTCCTTTTTTGAGGCTCAGGATATTGCTCCTGGGTCCTTTCCCCCCCTTTACTCCCTCTACTAAAGAAGTTTCTATTTTCAGATCACTAAGAGTGAATTCAGAGAACACACCGAAGTCTCATTCAGTTGTTTACCAGCTCATCATGGGCAAATTATCCCCCATTGACATCTAATACCCACATATACTAAACCATCATATTAAAAAAAAAAAAGAGTGCTGAAAGCTTCAGGTGTACATATTACCTTGAGATCATTTCAGTCACTGTGTGAAAAACATAGCCCTGTGAATCCTTCCATATAACTTGATAACTTGAACATGCTGCTCATTTGTTCTCTTTTGTGAAAACAGGGTGTTGATAGCCGCAGGGCCAAGGTCGGACATTTCTAGCCAGCGAGTTGCTATTCTGCAAGACCCATGGCCGGTTGGGTAGTAGGTGAGTCATTTCTTAATGATATTGTTCCTTTCTGTACTTGTATTTGTTATGGGCTACAAACTCTGATGATCTAATAAAGGGCTGTGACCATGAATTCCAACTGGTCGCCTACTGGTATTTCATGGAGGGACGAATGCAGCTGTAATGAATCCCCTCGATATAATGAAAAGTAGTTTCACAGCATTGCTCTACTTTCACAGAACCCGGAGAAGGCAAGCGGGCGTCCTGCCGTTGTAAATTCAAACACATGCAATATTAATATAGCTTATGGAGCCTTACATCTCTGTGAAATGTCACCAATATAAATAGACTGATCATGTTGGTTATTTGCTGGCAAATAATAATTAATCATGAAAAGTTAATCAAACACATCCCTAAAAAAAATATGTGACAGCCATAATATGACGCCCATTCAGCCCACAGACAGACAGACAGACAAACAAACGCACACACTCACTCACATGTGCTCCTTATTCATAGCTGCATGAATACAAAATGCCAATGATACTTCATCTTTAATACCTAAGGGATTTATAAGCATATTGCTTCAATAAAACCTGGTTCATCTGTACAGTGTGCAGCTCAGATATGCATATTTAATTACTCGGAAAGTAATTTACTTGTACAGATGGTGGTATTAGGGGTCTTACTTCAATTTAATTTACTTCTGCTGGTGAGAAATGTTATTTTGCTATGAATCTTTGCACAAAGAACACACTTTTATCATGGATAAATAATAACGCACAGTTTGTAATTAATACGCATGATTAATCTGATACATTCCCAATAAAGATTGAAACTAAAGTTGCACACAGCCCAGACGAGTTTGATGAAAGGGAATGTTAGAAGCACTCTAAATCCTAAGTAGTGACTTCTTGAAATATCACAGGAAGTAAACTCTGCTGGCACAATGAGGATACAATGGAGGCAGCAAAGCATGCCTTCCTCGCAGCTTTCACTGCCACAAGGTAGGCTCGATGATGAACCCTCACCAGAGTTGGGTTGCATTCAACTGCTGGCCCTCCAAGTGTCCCATTTTCCCCCAGGGATGTCCCTGATTTAGAGAAGACATCCCAGTTTCTGATATGTTCCCAGAATGTCCCACTTTTCGGTAGGGCATCCCTATTTTCATTCGAGAAATGTTGGAGGGTATGGTAGGATGTCCCTATTTTCACTGGAGGGTATGCCTCCAGACATCTGAAGGCAAGCCTTTATAGGGAAGTTTTTTTTAATGTTTAATGTTTTATTATGTTTTTATATATGTAGAAGGTTGCCTAGAGTGGCTGGGGCAACCCAGTATGATGTGTGGGCAGCGGCGTAGCGTGGGTTGTCAGCACCCGGGGCAAGGCAAGTAATTTGCGCTCCCTAACCCGTGGATTTGCGCCCCCTAACCTGTGGATTTGCGCCCCCTAACCCGTGGATTTGCCCTAACCCCAGATGTTGCGCCCGGTGCGGCCGGCACCCCCTGCACCCCCCACGCTACGCCACTGTGTGTGGGGTATCATTATGGAATGGGACGTCCCTATTTTCATCAGAGAAATGTTGGAGGGTATGCTACTGGTGTTTTCCTCCACTTGTCTTCAACACATCACCCAGTTTGTTTCCTCACTCTAAGCTCTGGAGTATACAAGGAAGCCAAGCAGGAAGGGGTTCTGTCTGAGGTAGACAGCACAGAAATCAATGTTAACTGTGGTAAAGGTACCCAGAAATAGATTCTGTTTCTGACTCTGAGGTAGATAGTCACAGAAAAGGGTTCTGCATGGGGTAGGCAGCACAGAAATGGATGCAAAAAATTAAAAAATGAAGCATTTCACCTTCTTGGGCCCAAATCTGCCTCTCCCTATGGTTCTACAGCACCAACAGAAGGATGATAAAATCACAATCTGTCACTATGGCTGCAACAAAACTGTGTGGTTGTGCTGATTCCATTGAACAGACCACCTCTTTTAACACCACTAAACAAGACCTCCCAAAATGGAAAGTAACACAGAGAATTAATTATTATCTATGCTCTTTTTTTTGTATTTACTTGGTAGGAGGAAGTGCTTTGTTGAACAAAATTGTTTTCTGGTGTTAAAAAAGAAAATTATCACGAAAAGTATTCTTGGGTTCGTTACGCTCTCAAAACTGAGCATTTTTCTTCTATTAAACGCTGCATCCTGCATCTCAGAGGCAGCATTATACCACATGCCACTGCGGTTGCTATGGTAAGCGTTCATGTTTTATTGAACAGTAAATGGACACAATCCCCTAAATGACTCCCATATGGCCCTAACACAAGCAACTACTTCTTTCTTTTCTTTTCTTTTTTTCCAGTTTCCCCTAAGTGTTATAAGGAATATGGATTTTCAACCAACTGAAGAAAAACACAGCCTCCTCTCTCTTCTTAATAGCACATTTTCCCTCTAGTTAGTCAATGTTTTCTTTTAAAAGATTAAAAAAGCATTTCCAAAGAATTATGAATGGGATGCACCGAGGTACTGAGTAGCCTCCAATCTCACTGAAAACTAATCAGCTGAGGAGAAGAAGAAGAAAAACCACTTTAGAACATCAGAGACAATGGATGGCTTCTTATTATTTTGTACTGTGGTACTGATAGCTAATTACAAAACGTGCACAGATTCTCCTGGCCTCCAATGCTCTCATTTCAGCCACGGTTTATGAACTGCTAATGCCTCTGCACAGAGAACTCAGATATATTTACCTAGAGCACATGCTCCCCACAAAAAGATTAACAAACCTCCCTAGAGCCACCTTCTGATGACAGTCAGACAAAGGGACTGACCATCCCAAGCTGAAGGGGCAAAGCAGGGAGAAGGGGATTGTGGAGCTGTCTATTGGGCCTCATCCCAACAGTGTGCAGTTCCTCCAAGCAGTTTGGAGCAGCTTCTCTGCCACCTCTGAGATCTGAGAACACGGGTGCCAACTTGAATAAAAAATGGGGGGGGGGGAGGTGAGCCTCACCTTGCATAATCAATCACATGACACAGTAAAAAAGGTAAAGGGACCCCTGACAGTTAAGTCCAGTCACGAATGACTCTGGTGTTGCGGCGCTCATCTCACTTTACTGGCCAAGGAAGCCGGCGTTTGTCTGCAGACAGTTTTTCCGGGTCATATGGCCAGCACAACTAAGCCGCTTCTGGCAAAACCAGGACAGCACACAGAAACGCTGTCTACATTCCAGCTGGAGTGGTACCTATTTATCTACTTGCACTTTGAGGTGCTTTCAAACTGCTAGGTTGGCAGGAGCAGGGACCGAGCAACGGGAGCTCACCCCATCGCAGGGATTCGAACCGCCGACCTTCTGATCGGCAAGCCCAAGGCTCAGTGGTTTACACCACAGCACCTCCCGCGTCCCCACACGATGCAGTACACCCACGCAATTTGAATGGCAATGAACTGGGGGGGGGGCGTTGACCCCCTCAAATATTTTATTGAGGGAGCCCTCTAGGTCTAGGAGCTAGCTGAGAAATAGTCAAAGTGGGCTTCCTTCTTCAGAGCTGAGCATTCTGGGTGAGGTGACCAGGAGAATATTTGTGCAACAACTGTGGTTTGCAGCAGTGGCTGGTAAGATCTTCTTTATATAAAAAAACAACAACTTATTTTTTATAAAAAGCTGAAAGGACTCTCTTGAATTCTGACTCCTGGCCAGTTGGCCTGACTGGGCAACCATTGGGGCCAGGCCTGTCAATGAGCCTCAGACTGCAAACTGTCTTTTTTTAAGCAGAGGTTGAGTGGCCATCTGCTATGGATGCTTTAGTTGAGATTCCTGCATTGCAGGGGGTTGGACTAGATGACCCTCTGGGTCCATCCCAACTCTATGATTCTTTTGTTCTCTCTCCAACCGTTCTTATCCTGGGAACCTGCATCCACACGTGCAGCTCCCCTAACACATTATCAGTTTCAAAGCAGAACAGAAACCCTCGTGTGCAGATCGGCCTGTTCCAATCGAAATAAATGGGATGGGGAGATTTCCTGGGTAGCCATGTGTGACTCGGAGCATATTTAGATCTGCACATGAGAATGCATGTATTTTTGCCATGCATTTTTATTTGTATTTTTAGCAGCTTTGGCTTATAATTGTAATGTGCACCATCCTGTCTTCCCCACTGGCAATCATTTCCAGTAAAACCAGGCACTGAATCGTATTATTGCAGATGGGAAAGAGAAAAACACACATAATCACAGCGTACCACTTATCTCTTGCTTCCTGACACTGAAGTCTCTGGAGCATGTAATAATTTACAAGGGGAGGAACAAAAAAGGATCTCCCTGCTACGATGGAAGTATATGAAATGCTGAACGCTGGTAGGACTCTGGTTTTTGCTTAACAGCGGTTTTCAAAGTGGGAGTCCGTAGGCCCCTTCAGAGTTTATGGAGATCTTCCTGCGGGTCCATTCAACAAACCACCTATCCCTGCCAAACTTCACAACTATCTTGTTGCCCAGTTCACAACCTTTCAGAGGTAGCTCATTCTAGCAAAAGGGCTGCTGTAAGGGTTGTGCGGGTGTTACAACCCCAAACGACTGCAGCCTTCACAAAATTGCACGGCTGTTCACAAAATTGCATGGCATTTGTGTGTGTGTGTGTGTGTGTGTGTGTGTGAGACAGAGAGAGAGAGAGAGAGAGATCAGCCCTCGTAGAAAAACTCAGAAGGTTCCAAACAGCTGGACAGCCTACAATCTGTCAAGAGATTCAACCTGTCTATTGATGATCTATCATAATTATTTTTATTTTTTGGAAAGAACCAGTATAAGAAGAGGAAGAATAAGAGTTTGGATTTGATATCCCGCTTTATCACTACCAGAAGGAGTCTCAAAGCGGCTAACATTCTCCTTTCCCTTCCTTCCCCACAACAAGCACTCTGTGAGGTGAGTGGGGCTGAGAGACTCCAGAGAAGAGTGACTAGGCCAAGGTGACCCAGCAGCTGCATGTGGAGGAGTGGGGAATCGAACCCGGTTCACCAGATTACGAGTCACCTGCTCTTAACCACTACACCACACTGGCTCTCTAACAAGGGAAGGCCAGTGATGGAATACCTCTCTCACTCTTTTTTCCATCACTGGGTGGTTGATTTCAGCCCAACGTACCCAGCCCAAGGAACCTTCAAAAGGAAGTTGCTGCCACAGCCATTATGTGCATGTTTATTTTAATGAAATGAACAAAGATTATGAGTCATGGGAGTCTGGAGTGTGTGTGTGTGTGTTTGAACCTAATGGTGCTTAGTTTATTTTTTGGTTGCTCTTTTGTTAATGCTGTTATTATTGTATTATATGTTATTAAGGCTGTATTTTGGGCTTTTATTCAGCCAGAACTCGCTGGAACTCATTTCCGGCACCTGTCAGATGGGTGCCACTGTCATTATAAGAGAAAAAGGGAGCTTTCATGGTGAGTTCCGGCACCTCTTTTTCTAGAAAAATAACACTGGCTGTATTGATTTTTTTAATCATTTAATATTACTTTGGCTTCAATTGTGTTTCATAGATTGTAATTGTTTCACTGATGCTTTGTTAATTATTCTATGCGAGTTATGCTGTACTTGTGATGTTCTATTATGTAGGGACGCAGGTGGCGCTGTGGTCTAAACCACTGAGCCTCTTGGGCTTGCTGATCGGAAGGTCAGCAGTTTGAATCCCAGTGACGGGGTGAGCTCCCATTGCTCTGTCCCAACTCCTGTCAACCTAGCAGCTTGAAAGCATGCCAGTGCAAGTAGATAAATAGGTACTGCTGTGGCGGGAAGGTAAACGGCATTTCCGTACGCTCTGGCACTTGACTCCTCAATGCCTCTGTGTGCCAGTAGTGGTTTAGTCATGCTGGCCACATGACCCAGAAAACTGTCTGTGGACAAACGTCGGCTCCCTCGGCCTAAAAGTGAGATGAGTGCCGCAACCCCAGAGTCTCCTTTGACTGGAGTCCAGGGGTCCTTTACCTTTCCTTTTACCTCTATTATGTCCCTTTGTTTTATTATTATTTATTGTTGGTAAGCTGCTCTGGGATACTGGCTCTTGACTGAAGTGTGTGTGTGTGTGTGTGTGTGTGTGTGTGTGTGTGTGTGTGTGTTAAAGAAAAGCAGCATGGAAATATTAAAAAATCAAATCAATCTCATTCTCACTCTCTCACACACCAATCAGACCATGCCTACAGCTAAAATTAGGCCAGGTACAATGGCATATTTGTTCATTATGTAGACATTTGGTTGGCTTTGAAATCTGCAACAAAATGTCAGGACAAAAATGCTTGTATCACAAGTATTTTACATTTATAATCTCCCCACGTTAAATTATATTTCCCATGAAGAGGCGGAATGAATTTTGGTTTATGTTCTGTTGGCTTTCAGATTTACCTGACAAGTGTTGGCCTTAACTGTCATCGGCCTCCTTAGGTCTAAAGACTTGCAAATACACTTGTAATCAAGGTCTGATTCATATGGCAGATTAGAATCCTGGGTTTCTGCACCTCTTTGTCTGCTTCAGTCCATTTCCCACCCCCCTCTATTATTATGCTAATCCTTTTAGGTCAACATATCCCCACCCACCCATTTTTCTTAAATCTGCTGTATGCAGTCATAGCCAGACCTTCCTCTTGCTTCCCTCCTCCCTCTTCTAACTTCTCTTCAATCATTTCTTGAAGTAGCCCCTCATTTCGGGAATGTGTTCCATCACAACTGATTTCATCTTCCTCACACTTTGCATCACTTCGTATCAACACTTCTGCCCAGCGTTTATTCATATCCAACTCCATTTATAAATTATTTTCCAACACCCCATTTCACACACCTTTGGTTTCCTTTATTCCTTTTCCTCCCTGTCACCCATACTTCATACTCTTAAAGAGCGATACCTCATAGGTTTGTTTTTAAAGATAAATTTCTTTTTCACTTGTAAACCTATTTCCCCTGCCAGTAAATGTTTCTTTTTATAAAATGTACATTTCACCATGTATTTTAAGTCTTGTGAAGCCACACTATTCTGTCCACACAAACACCCTCTAGATTTTCTAGTGGCTGCTCAATGGCCTGGAAAACCAAATTTCATTTTGTTGAAAATGTTCTGCAGCTTTCCTTTGGCATCTGAATACTAATATACTATCCACAAAACGTATTTAAATACCTATTGGCCACATCCTTTGCAGGGGCAGATGGGATTTGTCAACCTTGGAAGGTAGACCATCTGGGAGAAGGAAAACTCTCATTCTAAACCTTCACTGCCTTGCAGGATATCTTCAGGAGAAGAAAAGGCTACGGAGAAAACCCTATACAAATCCAGAGTGGAGTCCCTAAGACAGTTGGGCAACTCCTGCAGTCAAACTGGTGCCCAACATATTGTTCTGCTTTCCTTTGGACCATTAGGGATGCAGGTGGCGCTGTGGGTAAAACCTCAGTGCCTAGGACTTGCCGATCGCATGGTCGGTGGTTCGAATCCCCGCGGCGGGGTGAGCTCCCATCGTTCGGTCCCAGCTCCTGCCCACCTAGCAGTTCGAAAGCACCCTTAAGTGCAAGTAGATAAATAGGTACCGCTTTATAGCAGGAAGGTAAACGGCGTTTCCGTGTGCTGCGCTGGTGCTGGCTCGCCAGAGCAGCTTCGTCACGCTGGCCATGTGACCCGGAAGTGTCTCCAGACAGCGCTGGCCCCCGGCCTCTTAAGTGAGATGGGCGCACAACCCTAGAGTCAGATACGACTGGCCCGTACGGGCAAGGGTACCTTTTACCTTCCTTTGGACCACTTCAGTGGGGCTGAGCGAGATCTTGTCATCTGGGCAGCCCAGGACCTCCATAAGCACTGTCCAGGTTTCTGCCCCAGGGAAGCCACTTCGGTGCTGCTAACACGGTGGATTGGCTTCACCCCTGAAAGTGCATTCCATTGTGTCTCAAAACAGATGGATGCCCACGACAACAATATCTTCTGCAAATACGTTTGCTAAATACTGCACAATCAATTCCACCACCTCTTCAGATGCTGCTTTCAGCCACAAAGTTCTGCCAAAGTTCTTGGGCTAATCCACCTTCTTTTGCTACTGCTTTCCTACATCCCATTTGTCAGCAATGCCCTCTGGGATCCACAGGTAGAAGTTTATTACATTGTGAATTTCTGTTCACTAGGGATCCTGGAGAACATTGCTACCTGCCCACGTTTGTGGATTTGTAGTGTAGCATTAGTCATGTCCCAGTTACCGTTTCTCCCACTGTCTGACATGTGGGAAGTTGTAGTTAAAGTCTCCAAGTCTCCAAGGGGTCTTTGCTCTCATGGTATCTCCTTTTGGGTCTGCCTTTGGGTGGCCAAGTGTTTTGTTTTCATGTTTGCTGTCGTTTCCCCCCCCTTGCAGTGCATTTTTGAGTCATCCTTTCCTGCCAGTCTAGGAATGAGGGGGTGTCTCCTCCTATTCCACCTCAAAATTCTAGCAGCTCTGCCTGTTGGTTCCAGTAAGAAGTGCCAATATAGGGGCCACATTTCCCATACCCACCTGCTTGTGTCTTAAGATCTTCTGTAGAAGCCCTTTTTTCAAGTATCCTCTTTAGTGAAGGTTTCTTCAGTGGAGCCCTGGCCTTCCAAAGAGTCACGTCTTATCTTAACATTACAATATGTTGGGTGCTAGCTTCTGACACTGAATTTTGCCTTACACTGTTGTTCAGCTAATGTTGGCCAAAAAGGGACACAGGTAGCCTTCTGGTCTAAACCACTGAGCCTCTTGGGCTTGCTGATCAGAAGGTCGGCGGTTCAAATCCACACAATGGAGTGAGCTCCTGTTGCTCTGTCCCAGCTTCTGCCAACCTAGCAGTTCGAAAGCATTTCTGTGCAAGTAGAGAAATAGGTACCACTGTGGTGGGAAGGTAAACGGTGTTTCCATGCGCTCTGGCACTCGTCACAGCCCCCCGTGTGTCAGTAGTGGTTTAGTCATGCTGGCCACATGACCCAGAAAGCAGTCTGTAGACAAACACCGCCTCCATCAGCCTGAAAGCAAGATGAGCGCCGCAGCCATTGGTCACCTTTGACTGGACTTAACCATCCAGGGGTCATTTATCTTTACCTACTTTTTGCCATGATATCTGGAGCTGATAGGGGTTGGACTGGACAACATCTGGAGAGCCACTGCTTCACCAATCCTGCTATAGGTGTTATCTGTAGCAACTTTGTAGTAGTAATAGGACATCAAATAATGGAACCACATTTAGTTTGGTCCACATTTCATCATGATCGAACTATAGTTGCTGTCTATACTGGCTCCTCCTGTATGAATTTACTGGATTCTTAAACTGATTATTATTTAATCCATTTGCTGCCTTCCTGCATCTCCTCTTCTTTCCCAGGTATATCTTGTTTTATGTATCTTAAATAACATATTTGTTACCTGAGAATTTAATCAAGCAATCAATCTCCCTTCTCTCGTTCCTTTCACTTAGCTCAAATAATCTGTTTTCTCTCCCATCCTTTCCTTCGCCAGCATTCCAATCTCCCATTTTACGACCAAGTTATCTTTCCCCTTTAGTTGTTATCCTCCAGTTTGCTCACAGACATACTTAAAAGGTTTTCAAGCAAAATCTTAAGCTGATCTTTGATAGATGGAAGAGATCAAGCTTGTTAAATATCACACGGAAAGGTAGACATTTCTTATCTTGAGCAATATGCTTTAGACTTTGTTTTTTAAATACTCTTTTTCTTTTTTAAGTGTGGGACTGTTGGAAAATCAGCTGCAGGCATTCCTGGAGCTCCTGTTCCTTGAGTCATTGCTGTGAAGGAAGCTGTAGGCCTCCAGAAACCCATAGCTTTCCCAGCGCCTTGCTCCACAACCACCCCTTGCCACTGCCCATTCCTGCCCTCCACAAACCCCCTGTCAAAGCATCTTTGTGCTGGTCAAAAACTCTGCTTCTTTTTTTGTTCCCGGTTTGCTCCCTGGTCCTCTGCCCTGCGATTCTTGCTTCCAGTTTGTCTCACTGAAATCATCTCCCTAGATTGTCCTTCACCTCACTTTAACCTCTCAAAGGGCTCATCCACACTTCCGTTTGCCCCACTGCTTTCCCACAGGGATATCTGAGGTTTAGCACTGAATGCCATTTGTTCCGATTCAGCACTAAAGAGTACATTTTCTGATGGAAAATGGCAGAGCAAATGCAAAACTGCTCAGACCCATACATTGAGCTTGTCTCTTGGTCAAGCACATCAACCAAAGCACTTCAATGAAAAGGCCACATTCTACTCGGATCAAACCACACCTGACATGAGAAATCCATTATTAGCTTTTCCTTCCTTCCTTCCTTCCTTCCTTCCTTCCTTCCTTCCTTCCTTCCTTTCCAGATTTAGGTCTGGGAAAATGCCAGTTTGTTTGTGCAGCAGTCCGTGTGCAGCGGTATCTAACAAAGTGCCTGTATTTTACCTCCGTAGCTTACCAACAACTTGGGTGGGGTAGATTTTGGTTGGGAGAACAGCAAACAGACAGATGGTGAAATACCTTCACCAACATGGTGAAATACCAGCACCAAGTGTGCAAAACAGATTTCCTCTTCCACATATGGGCTGATCCTGAGAAGCCCTGAGCTGACATGTGGGAATCTAGCTAAGACCTGTGAGAAACTGGGAAACTAGCTAACCCTGGAGAAAGGTTCTAAGCTAGTTAACCTGTAACTTGCTGCTTTTCTACTTGTCGTGTGTGTGTGTGTGTGTGTGTGTGTGTGTGTGTGTGTGTGTGTGTGTTTTAATGTGGAGGAATATCACAAAGCTGATCCTGCCACCCACCTCATAGGTAGTAGTGGTAATAGACTTCATTGTATTTTTAGCAAACCAATCATCATACAAGTTCAGGGGGCTATGATTCATTTTTTAAAATATATTTTAAATGCCCTCTGACCACTTAGTTGCATACGGAGAATAAGATCATGCACTCTACAAGACACAAAGTTACAGAAAGAAGTAAAATACAAATGAGCACAATGGAACAGTCTAGTTTATACTTCTCACAATTACATAAAGTGCAGAAAGAAAATTCCTAGCTAAAAATTTGATAAGCACATACTTATCTAGATCCATTAAATTTTGAGTGCTTTTTAAAAAAAAACCAAAGCTGCTACAATGAATTGTGCTGTTCTAAAAGTGATATACCTGTTCATCATGTGCCATTTGAAAATGGTACAGTTACTGAGGCGCTCTGCCTTGCTGTCATCCTTAACCCCTTGTGTCCTAAAGCTTTACTCTGCAGCCTGCAGGCGAAGGATTGAGCCAGTGTCAATGAGGAAGGAAATTTGGTGTACATGAACTATTCTCTCTAATAGGAGTTGCTCTCATTATTTGCAGATAACTTACTCTGTCTCTTTTTTGCCCACACCCACCACAGGAAGGGATGTTGGATTAGAAATGTGGGTGGAAATCCACACAATTTGCTTGTCTATTGGAGGTCCAGAACTGAAATCACACAGTGATCCTTTTTAAAAATCGTTTTTCATTTGCAAATGTTACATAAATAATGACATTATTTACTGCCTTATTTACTCCACTGAAATTAATTGTGGGATTAATTACATAAGCTTCGTCCACAGCAGATAACTAGACAGGTAATGAAGGGGTTTAGCAGAAGCTGAACTGCAGCAGAACACAAGCAGTACTGGTTGGGATGAACCCAGGATGTGAAGGTAGTCACTGCTTCCTTATATCCCTACAATTAAAGGTAAAGGTACCCCTACCCATACGGGCCAGTCGTGTCTGACTCTAGGGTTGTGCACCCATCTCACTTAAGAGGCCGGGGGCCAGTGCTGTCCGGAGACACTTCCGGGACACGTGGCCAGCGTGACGAAGCTGCTCTGGCGAGCCAGCACCAGCACAGCACACGGAAACGCTGTTTACCTTCCTGCTATAAAGCGGTACCTATTTATCTACTTGCACTTAGGGGTGCTTTCGAACTGCTAGGTGGGCAGGAGCTGGGACTGAAAGACAGGAGCTCACCTCGCCGCGGGGATTCGAACCGCCGACCATACGATCGGCAAGTCCTAGACACTGAGGTTTTACCCACAGCGCCACCCCCGTCCCATTATCCCTACAATTACACTCTTCTAATTCATAGAATCATAGAACTGTAGGATTGGAAGGGACCTCAAAGGTCAACTAGTCCAACCCCTGCAATGCAGGAATCTTTTTGCCCAATGTAGGACTCAAATCAATGACCCTGAGATGAAGAGTCTCATGCTCTACTGACCTATCTTCACCCTTTTTCATACTACACCAATGTCTGGGAGGCGCAGGGTCAGCCCACTTCTTACATGCTCTGTGGCTGAAAACATAAGGTTGCCGTGTTTATTATTATTATTTAAAAGTGTGCACAATATGTTTTAGGGAAACCCTCCCTTTAGAAAACAAAAGCAAACCAGGACACCACAAAAGCTGAGGGGGGGAAAGGGTCACTTCTGCCTTTGTAATCCCGGACATATGACAACCCTAAGGGGATGGGATTTCTCCTAGAGAAGATTGCTCCAACCATAGCCAGCTCTTCATCTCTGTCCCCTCCACTCTGTACCTTCCTCTCCTTTTTGTGACTGTTCTTTCCTTGAGTTATGAACCAGATGTTCTGCCTTTTAGTCATTTTTTTAACCAAATTTTGTAGAGCATTGCAGCTGGTTTCCTCTCCAGGATGGAAACATAGTTTGGCAAGTTTGCAGCAAAAGTAATATATGGATGGTGGCGATTGGCTACTGCCTATGATGTAAACAAGACATCGCCATCCCAAATTCCAGGGGGGAGGGGGATAGCAATTTTTTTTAAGTGCTCATTTAAAAAATGGCAATAGAGGAACTTATCCATGTCCTCCCCCCCCCCTTTTTTTTAAAAAGAGAAACAGCTTGCTCAAAGTCTGGGGGGTGCAAAGACAGACGTTTAGCCTGTGGTTTGATTTCCTAGGATGCTTGTCTGTGATGCAGATTGTGAGGTCAGGAGAACACCAGGCTCACGCTGCAGGTGTGATTTGGCTTTAAATACCACATCTGTTTTCGTTCTCAGTTGCACGGGCCGCATAGCTCAGGCATGTGTGAAAGTGAAAATACTGCGGCTGACTTTTGCTTTATAAAAGAAATCCATCAGCCCAAATGCCTGGCCTTTATACACACAGCAGGCCACAGTTTAACAAAAAAAAAATATGGCTGTGCCAGGTTTTCCTGGGTCAATTGGCAGCACTGCTCTGTTACTCACAGGGCAGGAAGCTGTCCTTGTAGTCAGTGTGGAGACCACATGAATCAGAGCAACTGATGAGTGAACAATGAAAACTTTAAAACACACTTGCATCCATCTGGCTCTGAAAAAGGCAATGATGTCACATCGGAGGACACAACTACACACAGTGCAACTATTGGCCGCAGAGGTAAAGGTAAAGGTACCCCTGCCCGTACGGGCCAGTCTTGCCAGACTCTGGGGTTGTGCGCCCATCTCACTCTATAGGCCGGGGGCCAGCGTTGTCCGGAGACACTTCCGGGTCACGTGGCCAGCATGACAAAGCTGCATCTGGTGAGCCAGCGCAGCACACGGAACGCCGTTTACCTTCCCGCCAGTAAGCAGTCCCTATTTATCTACTTGCACCCGGGGGTGCTTTCGAACTGCTAGGTTGGCAGCCGCTGGGACCGAGCAGCGGGAGCGCACCCCGCCACGGGGATTCGAACTGCCGACCTTTCGATTGGCAAGCCCTAGGCGCTGAGGCTTTTACCCACAGCGCCACCCGCAGAAGTGGCCCATTGGCCGCAGAAGAACCTATTTAATTATAATAAACATGTTTGTAGATCTGTGGCATTTGTTTCTAAAACGAATACCTATGAGAACTTTTAAAAAGACAATCAGAAATAGGGGTCAAGTTCTTCCCAGGCAAGCCACCTTGTAAAATTATCCGGAATGTAATAATACCCATGTTATTGACTTAAGCACAGTTTCTTGTGACATGCTGCCGCTGACCTGTAATTTTTATCCTACATGTTGCCGGCACTATTAAAATGACACTTGTGAATGTAAATTAAGCTCACAAAGGGGACAGATTGTATGATTCTGGTTTCCCTCAGACGCCTGTAGGCTATCACAGGTTCCATATGTGAAGTAATTATGTTCACTGAAGGAAAGAATAAATGCTGTCAAATTGTGTACGGTGAAGAAAAGGCAGCTATTATATTTCAGTAGTCAGTGGAGCATTGCCACAGACAGTGGCAAGATGTATCAGGAAATAAACCAGCAACAGTCCTATACTGAATACCATCTTTAAATGAATATATGCTTTTGAAGGCCTAGTGCACGGTTGTTAAAAGTATGCGGGTTACTTAGCAATCTTTCCTGCTGTGGATTTTGAGTGGATGCATGCTTTTTTGATCAGAGATATCAGACTTAATTCATGGCCATTGGACAACTCCTGCTTGGCATTTTCTTAACATGGGCTGAAAGAAAAACCCAACAAATAAATGCTTTTAGCTTCATCACTCCCTATAACCATATAGGCAACCTGCAAATTTCAGTTGCTTCAGAATGAAGATGCCAGGCTCTTGCCTGGAACTGGTAGATTACCCTGATCCTTTAGCAACTTCATTGATTCCTGGTGTTTAATTCAAGATGGTTGTCCTGGTATCACAAGGACTGCTTTCTACCATATGACAGACCCTCCAAGTGTCCATATTTTCCGGAGACAGTCTCATATTGATTGTAGGGTGGCCATATGTCCTTTTTTTCCAGGACACATCCTCTTTTTCCTGGGTAGAGTCGTCACAGCGTTCCATAGTTAAAAGTAGAAGTCAGCAAATGTGTCCTCTTTTTTGCTCTTCAAAATATGGCATGCCTAATTTACAGAAGGGACGCGGGTGGCGCTGTGGGTTAAACCACAGAGCCTAGGACTTGCCGATCAGAAGGTTGGCGGTTCGAATCCCCGCGATGGGGTTGAGCTCCCGTTGCTCAGTCCCTGCCCCTGCCAACCTAGCAGTTCGAAAGCACATCAAAGTGCAAGTAGATAAATAGGTACCGCTCCGGCAGGAAGGTAAATGGCATTTCCGTGCGCTGCTCTGGTTTGCCAGAAGCGGCTTGGTCATGCTGGCCACATGACCCGGAAGCTGTACTCCGGCTCCCTCAACCAATAAAGCGAGATGAGCGCCGCAACCCCAGAGTCGGTCACGACTGGACCTAATGGTCAGGGGTCCCTCTACCTTTACCTTTAATTTACAGAAGCCATCCCACTTTCTGATCTGATCCCATAATGTCTCACTTTTCCTCATGACATCTCTATTTCCATCAGAGAAATGTTGGAGGATATGGAGTTATGCGACCCTCAAAGCAAGGAGATAAGTAAATATACAACCTTTAGAAGACATCTGAAGGCAGCCCTGTTTCGGGAAGATTTGTTTAACGTTTAATGCTTTATTACATTTTTTGTATTTTGGAAATTGCCCAGAGTGGCTGGGGTATAAATAATAAAATTATTATCAGGGTTAGGGTTAGGGTTAGGGTTAGGGTTAGGTTTTTCAGCTGGAACTCACCGGAACTAAGTTCTGGCCCCTCTCAGGTGGGCGTCATTGCCAATATAAGAAGAGAACACAGGAGGAATTCATGGTAGGTTCTGGCACCTCTTTTTCTGGAAAAATAGCACTGATGCTGATGATTGAATAGGACATCCCTATTTCCATTGGATAAATGTTGGATTGTATAATGAACCTGCCTGACTACAGTGGTACCTCAGGTTAAGTACTTAATTCGTTTCGGAGGTCCGTTCTTAACCTGAAAGTGTTCTTAATCTGAAGCACCACTTAAGCTAATGGGGCCCCCCGCTGCTGCCACGCTGCCAGAGCCCAATTTCTGTTCTCATCCTGAAGCAAAGTTCTTAAACTGAAGCACTATTTCTGGGTTAGTGGAGTGTGTAACCTGAAGCGTATGTAACCCGAGGTACCACTGTACTTTGCCTCACTTCTCCTGAGATCTTGCTATGCACGCATGTCACCAGTTTTTTTTATCTCCAGGTGGGCAACAAAAGCAAGACCTTTTGCCTGGGGCATGCATAATCTCCAAACGCCTCCAAAGACACTGTATTTTTAGATAAGCAATGAAAAATGGTTTCAAGCAGCCCTGTCCATATTACTGGTTTTCTGAAAAGATTGTGCTGTTGCTTTTAACTTTGTTGTAAGCCGTTACTTATTGTTGCTGATTGCTGCATTATTATTTCTAAGTAGATTTAGTTATACTACTATATAGAAAGGGAACACAGAAGTGCCAGAAATCAGTGAATAAAATGAGCAATACAACATGCAGGTCTCCGCCAGAAGTTCTGGAGAGATGTGGTCCCTTGTAACACAGAGAACAGCAAATGAGGAAAATATGTGACGGAGACTGGCCAGGGTGAAACACAGGCATGATCCCAAGGCAAAAATGGTGGGCAGTCAGGCAAGCAGGTAGATGAACTAGAGGAACAGGTGAGGCCCAGAGGAGCCAACCTGGGTCCCAGGTTATGGGTGCCCAGTGCATGTGACGTCATGATGTCACATGTGACATGACATCATGACGGCACCAGGTCAGGTTTTGAGACCTCGCAAGGCCTCGGAAAGGCCTCAGAGATGCTCTCCAAGGCCTTGCGAGACCTCAGAAGTTGTGTTGGGGGCCCTGCGGTATGGGTGCTAAGAACCCACAACAATTTTTGGTGGGTGTTCAGGCACCCAGAGCCACCTATAGCTGGCACCCCTGGGGAGGCCTACAGCCAGATTTTTTATTTTCTAAACTCAGAAAGTGGAAGGAACACAGAGAATTTGTACAGAGGTGCAAGCCTCTGTGAAGCTTCTGAAGTGTTTACAGACATCCAGTCTGACTTCCCAGATGATTTCAGAGAATCAGTTTTCCCTCCTTTTGTGTGTGTGTGTTTAGTCAATCTTTATTGAGTTAAAATGAATACATCCATACAGTATTTGCCATTACAAGCTTACAACATAAGAAAGAAAGAAAAGAAAAACGCAAGATAAGGACAAGTGTATAAAAATTGGGGGGGGGGGGGGAGAGAAAACATACGTAATTATGGAATTCCTCAACATTAAGTATTTTGTTAATGCAATGATTAGTCACACTATTAGAAATAAAAAGTGCTGCAAACATTTAAAAAGACTTCCAAGTATTCTCATTGTACTTTATCTGTTATATACATTATACCGCACAGTTACCTGTTTCTTGTAATTTTTCATTATACCTCGGTTAGCTTTTAGTTTTCCCTCCTTCCGTTGACATTTTCAGTTGCCAAGTGCTAAAAAATGACATAGAATCATAGCATTGTAGAGTTGGAAGGGACCACAAGGGTCATCTAGTCCAACTCCCTGCAATGTAGGAAACGGTTGCCCAACATGGGGCTCGAACCCACGACCCTCAAAATTAAGAGTCTCATGCTCTACCAAATGAGCTATCCCAGCTGACATGGAACTCCTTTGTTTGAGGGTTCCAACAAGCAGTAGACCCTGCAAAGAGATCCCGTAGTCTCTAGGGTGCCCTTACAGGGGCCATAGGATTTCAGGGCCCATGTGATCAAAGCTGCCATGTGGTCAAATGTTTGGAAAGTCACTTACATTCCGTTCCTCCAAGTACAGTGGTGCCCCGCAAGAGGAATGCCTCGCAAGACGAAAAACTCGCTAGACGAAAGGGTTTTCCATTTTTCGAGCTGCTTCGCAAG
Source organism: Podarcis muralis (assembly GCF_964188315.1). NCBI lineage: Eukaryota > Metazoa > Chordata > Lepidosauria > Squamata > Lacertidae > Podarcis > Podarcis muralis. Next base: position 27,393,907 of record NC_135659.1, on the reverse strand, counting down.
ACGAATTTCCCTATGGGCTTGCTTCGCAAGACAGAAAAAATTCTGGGTTTGAATTTCTGTGTGGTGGGTGGCTGGAGGAACAGTTGGGGAGGGGTTTGCAAGAATCTGGAAGCGTGTGTGGTTTTTTTCTGAATTTTTATGATTTTCTGTGACCATTGGGCCACTCTGCTGTTTTTTTAAAAAAAATCTGGATTTGAATTTCTGTGTGGTGGGTGGCTGGGGGAACAGTTGGGGAGGGGTTTGCAAGAATCTGGAAGCTTGTGTGTTTTTTTTCTGCATTTTTATGATTTTCTGTGACCATTGGGCCACTCTGCTGTTTTTTTAAAAAAATTCTGGATTTGAATTTCTGTGTGCTGGGTGACTGGGGGAACAGTTGGAGAAGGGTTTGCAACAGTTGGGGAGGGGCTGGGGGAGCTTCTCAGGCGATGCTTCGAGGTGACTGATTGCACCACCATCACCCTGCGGGAATTCCGGAAGGACCACTTCGACATCGTCACCTGCTTGAAGATGATCACCACGGCTTGGGACAGGATCAGCCAGAGAAATTTGAATTGCGCTTGGCGCAGCCTGTGGCCGGACTGTGTGGCACCAAGTGACTCTGATGCACCAGAGTCAACAGTGGTGCAGGACATTGTTGCCTTGGGGAGGACCATGGGCCTGGAGCTCACAGAGGAGGACATCAGCGAGCTGGTGGAGGAGCATGACCACGAGCTGGTCGAACTGCAGGCAGAGGCTGCGCAGGAGCAGGCCTCGCTGGAAGAGGAGGAAGCAACTGAGGAACGGCTGTCCTCCAAAGAACTGAGGGACATTTGCCTGAAGTGGAAGGATGTGCAGGCTTTTGCACAGCGGCACCACCCTGACAAGCACGTGGCACATGACCTTGTGAACACTTTTGATACGAGGGTCATGTCGCCTTTCAGGGAGGTGCTGAAAAGGCGGATGAAGCAGCAGACCATGGACAGGTTCTTCAGCAAGAAGCAAAGGGTGGAAGAGGAACCTTCTTCGAGTTGTCCCCCAGAGTCTTAGAAAATGTACTGTACACTTTGTTGATTTTTAAATGTTTTTCTGTCATGTTTAGAAACTTAATTTATTGTTCCTTCAATTTTTGAAATGCTCTTTACAGTATGTGTGACTTTAAAGGCACTTAATAAACTCTTGTTGTACCAAATTTGGCTTTGTTTGGACTTTTTTAGACCATAGGAACACATTAATTGATTTTCAATGCATTCCTATGGGAAACCGTGATTCGCAAGACGAAAAATTCGCTAGATGAAAAAACTCGCGGAACGAATTGATTTCGTCTTGCGAGGCACCACTGTATTTCTTCTGTCATTATTTGTTTTGATGTAAGATGTCCTCAGCTTTCTTTTCTTTAGAAAATCATTCGCACAAAATAGAACCCAGAGAGAAATTTCAGAGCGTGGCTATATAATTATAGGCATATACCAGAAATGGCGATGAAAAAAACGCCATATAGTTTAGGAGAAAGGCAAATTGTCTCCCCCACTCCCATTGTATAGTATTTGCTTTCAGTGAACAGGCAGGTTTCATCTGTGGCTTGTCAGTATTAATCCTGGACACTGCATCTCTGCATTATTATTATTATTATTATTATTATTATTATTATTATTATTCCCACCAAACTTGGGCAGCATCTTCTTAACAACAAAAGCTTCTCCTCCATGCCTCTCAGCTCTACCTACAGCATCCACCTGTCAGCTGCTGTCAGAGAATCTGTTATTAGTACTGCTGAGGGTACCAGAAGCAGATGTTCCGGCCAGCAGGATTTACTGCTGTAATGTTTAGTACACACACAGGAATCTGGCAGGTTGGAGAGAATGCACATTGCACAACACAACCACAGTTATTAACTGCTTTGGGGCTGAATTTAGACAAAACCTCAGAACATCACCTGTCCTTTCATCCTCACTCCGTGAAAAATATAGGCAGGTTCCTTTTCACTCTCATTTGCTCCCAATGTAGCCGAGAGCTTTGAAGAGAGAAGGGTTGTTGGAAAACTTCCTAGGATGAATATAAACCTTAGCATAAGAATGTAAAAAAACCTCTGGATCAGTCCAAGAGTCCATTCAGTAGACCTTGTTTGGATAATATGACAATATTTGGAATGAGTTTATACAAAATGTGGTAGGCTATTAACATTTACATATGTATTAGGATAATAATATCAAACTTAGAAAATAATGTATGGATTAGGGCAGTGCTTTTTTCTTAAAAAAATGTTTAGGGGTACTCTCATTTTCCTACTCATATTGAAATATTGCACCTCAATGAGGCCAAACTTAGATTCACAAAATGTTTAGGGGGGTGCGTACCCCCACACATACCCCCAGAAAAAAGCACTGGATTAGGATATTTTTCATATTTATTCACTTTTTTCTCTATGTATTTTTGTTTCTTTTTCCTTTTTTGTTTTCTTATTTGAAGGTTTTTCAATATAGTAATAATATCAAAAAAAGAGTCCATTCAGTCCAACATATGGCATCTTAACAGTAAACAGTATGATGTTTCCGAGAAACTAATAAGCAACTGATATTTAGAGGCAGGCAAGAGGTAGAGGTAACCACAACAAAGTGGGGTTGAGATTATTATGATCAAATACGCATGTGCCTATAGCTAAACACAGGTAGTGCAGAATGGTGCATACCTACATTGATTTAACAACAGCCATTCCAGTTTACATTGCTGTACTTAGATAGAGATCTGTGCTGCAGAACAGGAAACGTCTGTGCTATTCAGTATAGGGATATTATTAATTGCATCTAATGCACACACATTATCTGGAACTCTGTATTTGCTTTTGGGAGCATGTTACTCGAGCTTCCGATGCGGCAAGATTTCAAACATCCCATGTAGTACGTCTGTAGCAGCTGTAGGATTTACAAACATCTGCGAAGTCCAGAAGGAAGCGCTCTTGGTGGCTTGACCAGTATCCTGCATCGCATCATATCAAAGCATCTGTAAAATTTCTCTGTTGGGCATGCACAGATGGTCACCTTGGCACATTACCAGGATCCTTCTCCTACTCATACCATATGATGCTTCTTTTTTCATGGTTCACCCTGCAGTGTTAATGAAAAGCAAGGGGGCTTTTATGTTCCCAGCCCTCCAACGGAGGTTGCCATGTGTGTAAAAAATATTCATGTTAAAAAGTACGGGGAAATGAAAGAAACCTGCAAATTTGAACCAGAGGACCTGTGCAAACAAGTATTTCATAAAGTTTATAGTGTTTGATTAGTTTTACTGACAGTAAAGTTTGGCTCGAAACTAGGTTATAAAGGGAGGGGGAGCATTTATTCACCAGGCTCTGCCAGCACTGCGGATTAAAAATGTTCAAAAGAAAAGCACTAACAAAAGAAACAAATCTTCTGAATTACACCTTGTCTTGCCTTTAGAAGTTTCAAGCAAGCTTTCTAAATAAATCCTTAATAGCTGCTTTTAGTTTGCCATTCTTCCCCAGTCAAACATTTGTTAGCATATGCAAGGAGGTGGTTCGCTTGTTTAGAGCCTTGATGTAACCAGGTGGAATGCAAAGCTCAAATATTGGATTGCTTGACAGATTGTTCTGTAGTGAAGGTGGAATCCTCTTCCAGGTCAAAAAGCAAGGGACCTCGCTTCCCTGTGATGTAAAACAAAACAGCCCTGAAAAACCTGAATTACTGAAGTAATGTTGGGCCATTTGCGTGGCAAGGACCCAGACCCCTTAGATCCCCCCGAAATAAACACACCACACAAATATATTGGGTTAATGGGATAAATAAGGCCACAACTTTATTGGTTACAGATGTGAGCAGTTTGGCTTAGGCAACTGGGTGAAGCAAGACTATATCCTGACTCCTGCCCAACTGCAGGAAGTCCCTTAAGGGTCAACCATCGGAAGGGGGAGCCCTATGATATACATCAATTAAGAGCTCCCCCAGGGTCACCAGTGGGGTCGTGGCAAGGCCCTAGCCCAGGTCCAGGCTTCGGACAGGAACCACACCCCCGGATCCCTTTAATGCAGTGGTTCTCAACCTGTGGGTCCCCAGATGTTGTTGGACTACAACTCCCATCATCCCTGAGCTCTGGCCTTGCTAGCTAGGGGTGATGGGAGTTGTAGTTCAACAACATCTGGGGACCCACAGGTTGAGAAAGGCTGCTTTAACGGGATACCCTTAATGTGGAGGGGCAGGGAGAGGAACAACCTCCCCTTCCATAATAAGGCTTACCCAGTGCCTAACCTTAAAAAGTTGTGACGATTGCTACTAGGTAGGTGAAAACCCAATGACTAGTGCCAATTTTGCCAAGTGGAAAAATTCCTACCCAACTCCGACAACCAGGCGACCGACATAAGTCATAGCCATAGTCAATCCACGCAAGAAAAGAGGGTAGGTGAGCTGGGAGATCCCACGAATGGAGGCAAACAAGGAGGCTGCTTCCCTGTCTGTGCTGCTATTTAAACAGGCATAGCCACACCCCCAGGCAAACCCGATTGGCTGGCCAGGAGAGTGACATGGCCAGGGTTCCTGATGACATGGACAGCGTTCCTCCGCCCACTCCAGGGTCTCTGTGAGGACCCGGATTCCCGCCCGTAAAGCAGCCCCTCCTAAAAGGGGGAGCTAACTTCCCTGAAAATAGTATTACCCTGTGAAAAACAGGGACATATTTCCTGCTGCTCTTGAGGGGAGGCTGGAAGGATTTCTCTGAAAGGTGGCTTTTGCTTAACTATACTGGGTTTTGTCAGAAAATGTAGGAAGCCTTGTACTTCTTCTGAACAGCCAGACTTCCTGAAATGCAGGAAAAAGCATGGAAAAAGGCAAAACTCAAAGGCTATGTTGTAAGGTTAAGAGGCAACTCAATCCGAAAAAAATTGAATAAATTTCCTTCCCCACCCAGACTCCAAAGATTTTTTTTTAAGGGGGTCATTTCACCTCCATTAACCCAACAAATGATTTAAAAAGAGAAATTTTCTGCTCGGCTCTCAGCTTTTGTTGGTTCAATGGTTCATGTGGCCAAAAAAACAGCTGTTTTGATATGCAATTGCATCCTGAAATAAAGGGCCCTATAGATAAAATGGATTGTATACACTTTGGGTGGATCTAGACATGGGGAGGAATGATATAAATATGTAAGAAATTAGATTGTTATAACAAAAGAAATAAATTTCTATGGAAAAGTGTGTTTTAAAATTTCCTGCTCTCTGGCACCATCTGGTGTTGCATGTTTATACCACATTCAAATCGCTCTTTCTTTACTTAAGTACCTGAGCCCTTCATACAAAAATTAGCTCCTCAGTAACTCTTAGGAATCTAGGAACCCCCCTCAAAAAGAAATATGTCAATTTAAATAGGTCTTTCATGACTAAGGGACATAGGTGCCAACTCCTGGGGGCCAAGGGGTCTTTGCCCCCCAATAAAATATTTTTTAACCCCCAATAAAATATTTGAGGGGCCCAAGCCCCCCCCCCAGTTAATGGACATTCCCATTCAAATGGTGCCTGTGTACCATGTCATGTGATCAATTATGTGAGGCACGACTGCCCCCCTCCCCCATATTTTAGTCAAGTTGGCACCCCAGCTAAGGGAGTGATCCTGGACACAAGAAGCTGGTGTAAAGCAAGCCAGTATAAATGAAGCCAGCGTAAAGTTGCACTGGCAGAGGGGAAGCAAGCCTTCAAAATACTATTCTACGCTGGGTTGCCTGGTCACATGACCAAGCTGAACAGGGTTGGGATCCAGCCTAATTCCCCTTCTTTGGTCCTGCCCCCCCCACGTGCCTGGGACACCACTGGTGGGCAGACTTACGCCTGTTAGAATTCCTGATCTATGATTGCAGTCATAGGATTGTTGTCTTTCACATGACGTGATATGTTTTGACTCCAGAGTGGGAAGTGATGAAGACAGGATGTTTGTGTTACTGTGTTCCGTGAAGTGGGATTATTGTCCTTCCCCCCCCCCCTCTTTGCTATCTGATGCTAGAGAGAGAGAGGGAGCCATGTTGCAGTGCTCCGTGTGTGTTTATATGTAAATAAAGTAGATTAGCCAAAATGCTGAGTTGCTGGGGTTCTGTCACGCAAGGTGCGCAAATTCTGCGGATCCCTAAGTGTGCCGGTGTCGGTTGGCATCAGTCGCTGTGATGTTCGGGGTGAAGAAAGCTTTTGAAGCTCCCAAACGAAAGACAAGGAGGGAGAGAACATGCCAGTCGGGCATGTGTCTCTGCCAGGGTCCTACTCAAGTGTAGGCTGAACTCCTGACAACGCCATCCTTGACTCAGTCATAATGAGAAGCTATGTCTGTATATCTTCGGCTGTGCTGGGGTCAGGGTCTGAGTGTGGCTGAGCCAGGAATGAGCCAACTGATGTCCCACGACATCCTCAGCTGCTGCCCTGGTGGACCTGGCCATAGGACTGCCCTCTAACCCATAGCTTCTGCTGCCGGTCTCCACCTAACCCAACTCAAATAATTCCATCGTGCAGAATATAGCTCATGGATGAACAGATGGCCAAATGCCATATTGTCTTTCAATCAAGTGTTAACATTCTACAAGGCACTTTCCACTTTGCAGAGGGTTGTTATTATGGTCGCTATTGTTATCACTGTTATTTCCCCCCAACCTTAGAATGAAATCAATTGTCATTTCCCAGCGAGCAAAAGCGGTTAAACAATTGCTTGCGAGGCGGTTTGTGTGCCACGGCTTTGTGGAGGCAGAATGTAATGTAGAAATGAGAGGGGCTTTCTAGTTCACAGCACTGACAGCAACCGTAATGTACGACTCTTTTGAATGCATTGTGGCAGAAGCAGAGTGAAGATCATCCAGCGTTATTTGCCGGAGAAATTGTTACATGCAGAAAAAAGTAACAGAAGAATGAAAAACTGTAGAATTAAGGAGAAGGTGGGAAAGCAGGATGGTGGCGGGAGCAGGCAGAGATGCGTTTTGTCGTTGCAAATTTTTTAATGGGAATTGGTAGGGTAATGTTGTGTAAAGGTAATATACTTGGATATATTAATAACAAAACTCAACTCACCATGTTAACTGACCTTTACATATCACTGTCCCTTTTAGTTTACAAAAAAAAAGGCATTTATTCCATGAAAGGAAGGTTCCATTCAATACTTTTCCATATCCGGTAGGCTAAAATATATGCTAAATTGACATTTAGAATAATCGCAGAACTCCCCTTTTTTTCAAAAAAATAAAATGGGGGGAATGATAAATTGAACTATTTCCATGTGATTTAAATTTGAGATTCTGAAAATGCTTTTGGGAAACCATTTAAAATAATAGCCAGATATTCGGTGGACATTCAGGTTATCTGGTAATGATAATAGGACCTTTTTCAATGACTGAGTAATTACTTTCTCACTGTGCTCAGGGTGAGTTTGAACTATCTGTCTTGTTCACAATTTAAACCTGCATTGTATGAGCAAAGGGGCATTCAGCCTGACATTTTACATTCCAAGCTAGCTTCCTATAAGAAGCTTGCCGTTCTGTATTTCTAATCTTTGAAATAACAAAAAAAAGAGGGGGGGAGCAGCACCAAAAATACTCCAAAGTATATGATGGTGGCGGAAGATCTGCGGTAAATGCATGCATATTAATATATTGCTATGTGTCCATGTGTGGATCAACTGTCAGCTAATGTTTATAGAGAATTTCACAGCAGGGCAAGAGGGAATAATTAAAACGAGGGTTCTTCCAGCAGAATAAATACGTATGGGCTATTCAGTTCATTTGTAAGTCAGTCGTTGAATACCTTCTTTCTGTAAAAAAAAACACAACAACCCCAAAACACAGTCTACTGCTCTAATGATCAGAGATGTCAGCTCCATGTTGACGGTCTGATAGGCTGAATTGTCGACAGGGTGAAGGAGCACAGCAAGAGGACAGGAATGGAGATGGCAGCGCAGGCTGGTGAATTGCTTGAGGGAATGAGCCATCGCAAGTCAAACACCAGAGACAGAACTCTCCTATCACCTCACCTCAAACACAGTGGAGGCAATTCACTTTCCCCCTCCTTTCAGGCCAGCTGCACTCATGTCACAAATGAGGTGGCAGAGGCCTGAGGTCGTAGAATGAAGGACTGTAGCACTTTAGACGAGAACCAGGAAATCACATTTTTTAGAATATTCTGCTAAAAACTCTCTGCTAGTAGAAAATGAGCACAGCGGCGGGGCAGGCGGGGCTACAACTTATGTGCCTTATGCGCTAAAGCAGGGGTAGTCAATGGGGTGCTCTCTGGATGCTGTGGTCATCACAAGACAGCATGGTCATTACTTGAGAGCTGCAGTCCAATAACATCTGAGGGGCACCAAAATGGCTACCCTGTGCTAGAGATGGGTGGAAGACCCTGTCAGTTTCAGTTACCTTCGTTTCTCATTTTTCCATATCTTAAATTCAGCTCTCTGCCTTTCTGCTGAGATTTGAGATTAAAAAATTTAAAAATCCTCACAAAAATTCATCTACATTTTTGCAAATTCCTCTTATGTTTTGTGCTGAATTTTGACTAATGGATGTGCATTTGAAAGCGATCTCCCCTAAGTTAATGCCCTTTTGTACATTATTTTCACCAATGTATTCACTGTATACACACTCTTCCTGATATGTTTTTGCAAACAACGTTTGGTTGAAGATCTACATCTTGAAATATGGGAAGGTACAGATTTTGAAGAGCAGCTGTGTTTTGGTAAACATATTGTTTCAGAAAATGTGAACAAAACTCACTGTCTTCCCCCCTCCCCCAATCCCTAGCTAGAGGATTTTAGGGTTCTTTTATAAACAACAACAATTTGCAGTAGGGTGTTCCCCCCCTTTTTTGTTTCTAGTTTGAGGAGCATTCAGTGATGGATCCCACACCTACAACTTGAAGTTCTACCACCTCAGAATTCTTATTAATTCATTCTGTTCTACAGATGACGGGCGGAACAACAACAGCAACAACAACAGTCCTCAAGCTGAGCACCATTAAGTGCTGCTGAGAGTCACCTGAATATTATTTTAGCATATAGGTAAAAAGGTAAAGGTAAAGGACCCGATGGTTAAGTCCAGTCAAAGGCGAATATGAGGTTGTGGCGCTCATCTGGCTTTACTGGCTGAGGGAGCTGGTGTTTGTCCACAGACAGCTTTCCGGGTCATGTGGCCAGCATGACTAAACCACTTCTGGCACAACGGGACACCGTGACGGAAACCAGAGAGCACAGAAACAGCGGTACCTATTTATCTACTTGTGCTGGTATGCTTTCGAATTGCTATGTTGGCAGGAGCTGGGGCACAGCAATGGGACCTCACCCTGTTGCGCGGATTCGAATCACTGACCTTCTGATCGGCAAGCCCAAGAGATAACGCTGTCTTCTTCAGTAAAAGAATAAAGGCTTTACTGAGTTAAAACTTGTTTGCAAATAAACAGCATAGTGAACAGAAGATCAAGCTAGCTTCAGAGCATACACAGAGTTACAGGCTTCACTTCTGAGTCAGGCGCCAAACACACACTAACTCTACCCTAACTCATGGCTCCACAGCTCACAGGCTCCAAACTGTCTGCTTGCTAGCAGATACAATACATTTATACAGAGAATGAGTCATCCTCAAGATGCGTCACAGTGAATCAGCATGCTGAGTGATTGTGCAGCTTTTCAACATTTCACAACATTTCTAGACTCCTTTACTGCTTTCCTTTACTGATTCTGCTCTCAAATGCCTTTGTCACATGACAGCTCAGTGGTTTTAGACCACAGAGCCACCTGCGTCCCAATTGTAGCATATATTTAAATAAGGCCATGACTGGAATTTGATCTGGGCCACCATTTGCGTGCCTTGATCCTGGCTACAAATAATGCTTGATACAGCGACCTCTTGGACATTTAGGCAGCAAACGAATATTGAATGCAATTGGGCCATGCCACAAATTAAGAGATAATTAATTAGATGCACTTTGATGCCAAAATAGGCATTAGAACCCCAAACCTGGGAAGAAATTTAGATGTGGAGACTTTTGTAAGCATCCTTTCTTTTTATTTTGTTTGATTTTTTTTTACCTCTTTTTATTTGTATAAGCAAGCACACGCCCTTCAATAGCACACAGGAACAAAAGAAAAAGAAATCTACTTACGAAGAACCTTTTCTCCTCTTAAATAATGAAAAAAAACACAGATGTCAGTGTAATAGCTTGCCATTTATCACTTAGTGTTATAGAAAATAGCAATAAAAAACTGGCTTTGAAACAGTAAACATAATAAAATTATCAATATATAGGTAAAATCAACAGATTTTGAAAACAAATGTCCATAATAAAATAACACGTCTTGGTAGGCTTATCTCAACATTTGTTTATTCAATTATTCATTCATTCATTCAGACATCAATAGCAGTATAATGAAGGTAGGGTTGCCATATATCCGGATTTTTCTGGACATGTCCTCTTTTTCAAAGGTAAAATCACCATCCGGGCAGATTTTTAATATTTTGAAAAATGCCCAGTTTTAATTTTAACCTTTGGTACCATTTTTACCAGGGCCGCTCTAGGACTTAAGGCAGTGAGTTGCCATTATTAAATATTTCAATACACCTTTAGTCTTTTACTGCACACACTGCTATTTTCCCCCCTCCCGTCACACACACACACACCTGCCCTCTACTTATGTGTCCTCTTTTTTGCTCTTTGGAATATGGCAACCCTCCCTAATATCAACAGACAGGGAGTCCCAGAGAATTGAGAAACTTAAAACATTTTGGGATATACTTTGAAGGGGAGGTGTGAAGATATTTTATTTCCCCTCCTGATTTTTCTAATAATTATGATGCCTTGTGGGGGGACGCGGGTGGGGCTGTGGGTTAAACCACAGAGCCTAGGACTTGCTGATCAGAAGGTCGGCAGTTCAAATCCCCGCAACGGGGTGAGCTCCCGTTGCTTGGTCCCTGCTCCTGCCAACCTAGCAGTTGAAAAGCACATCAAAGTGCAAGTAGATAAATAGGTACCGCTCCAGCAGGAAGGCTCCAGCAGGAAGGTAAACGGCGTTTCCTTGCGCTGCTCTGGTTCGCCAAAAGCGGCTTAGTCATGCTGGCCACATGACACGGAAGCTGTACGCCGGCTCCCTCGGCCAATAAAGCGAGATGAGCGCCGCAACCCCAGACTCAGCCACAACTGGACCTAATGGTCAGGGGTCCCTTTACCTTTACCTTTTTATGATGCCTTGTATTACGCATGGACCAAATGTCATATGTAAGTACCCTAAAATGCCAATCCCCCAAGGAATGAAAGAGAGATTAACCAAGGTGGTGTGTAACTATGTATCCCAACCCGGTGCCCTCCAGATGTTTAGGGTGGCAATTGCGAATTGCAAAACAGATCACCTGCAAGGCACCCAGATGTGGAAGGCAGAAAAACACACAGTGGCGTCACGGCGTGGGGGGCGGTATGCCCCGGGTTCCATGTCTGCGGGGATGACAAGAAGTCACCCCATGGAGGCTCACGGCGGTGTGAGCAGCCATCGCACCACCACAGCCGCATGTGGAGAATCCTCCATTCATGGCTGCAGCAGCGAGCAGAGGATCCCGGCACCAGCCACAAATGGCTAAGCGGCGTTGCACGCATGCACTGTACGTAGTGACGCCACACATGCGCTGTATAACGGTTTGCCGCCGGTGCTGCTCCAGCGCCATATGGACAGTGTCGGGATCCCTCTGTCGCCGCTACAGCAGCAGAGGATCCTCCGTTCGCGGCTGCAGCCATGAGCAGAGGATCCCAGCACCATCCGTACGGTGCTGGAGCGGCGCTGGTGGCAAACTGCTATACAGCGCATGTGCGGCATCGCTATGTACGGTGCATGCATCATACGTAGTGACGCCGCACATTCGACCTACATAGCGACACCTGCCCCGGGTGTCACGACGCCTTCATTTGGCTCTGCAAACACACACACACCAACTAATATGAAATCTTAAACATAGTGCAGTACTATTCCTTGTGAGAATGAACATTTTCTTAGCAGCAAAATGAAATGGTGGTGGGCTTAAGAAAGCCATTTTCTCGCTTGATTCCAAGTGATTTTCTTTAACTACACAATGGTGGCGGTAGCAGACCTCTACCATGCAGTGATTTTAGGCTACAGATCTGTTCTGTACCAGATGCAGCATGCAGCCTGAGTAAACCATTATCACTTTTTCTTACAATAAGACACACTTCCCCTCCCTGCTGTCCCAAAAGTCTGAGCTAAAAAGTTCTGATGAATTGGTACTATTACAATAGTAATCATAAGCCATTGAAAAAGTGAGATTAAATGTAGCAATTCTCTTTTCAACACGGAATGTGGTGAATGGCTTTTAAGTTAGCAAATGCAATGCAATCTAGCCCTGGTTTAAGAGTCTAACATCTGGAGAACATTATTGCACAATCGCCATTGTTTGTCCCATGTCCCATGTGTGGTGTTGTTATGTTCTTTCTTGACGTCCTGACAATCACTGTGGTCTTGATTAAGGCTTATATTTACGTTTTTACTCATTTCGTCTCTTCTTCTTAAGCCATTTCAGTGTTACAGAATTTAGATGGAGCAAAACCCCTTGTTTCCATTTACAGACGAAAGAAGACTGGATCAAAACAGAAGGCCCTCTATTAAAATATTTAATTTTAGCAAAGGAAACACGGCTCACATAACTCCCCAGAAATGACAGCTGCTCCATCAATTGAAATTATGCAATTTGCACATTTCAAAGTCAGAATATGAGGGGGAGAGTAAGCTTGCAAGGAAATCGAATCGCATACCTCTACCTATTCCTATATAATAATAAAAAAATGTGTACTGATAACCTACCAGTGGTTATACTGGCAATTATATATGCACTATAATTTGGTCTTTATTGTATCTGCTGTGCTTGAAAATAACACTTTACTTACGAAGAACCTTTTTCTCCTCTTAAATAATGAAAAAAACACAGTTGTCAGCATAATATCTTGACATTTAGGATGCCAGCCTGTCTCTACTGGAGTCAGATGTGAAAATAAATAGATATTAAACTGTCAGTCAATGAAATTACAAAGTCAAGGAGAGCTCTTGCAGAGATCCTGTGTGTTCTCTTTGATGGACACAGGTGTTTGTTACAAAACCCAACAGGGCCTCCAAGTGAATCACACACCTTCTCCAGCAGCCTCGGATTAGCGACAACAGCTGGGATGAACTTGCCTGCGTCGTCCTGGGGCTTTGCAATAATCCTCGTGACCAAAAGAAAAGTAACCAAAAACACGGAGGGTTGGGGTGGGAAGAGCGGGGGGAAAGCCATTCAAAGTTTTTTGGCGTGTTCTGAATCGGAAAGCTTAAATCAAGCGCTGCACACCTCCGGGGACCGTCGCAGTGCCCCTCTTAAAGAATAAAGGGTATATTCCCGCCGGCCTTCCACATTAATGCCATTCAGACGCCAGCAATCTACATCATTTATTTATTATTCATCAGGCACTTAAAGTCAATCATCTTTCACTAATAAACATTAACACTATTAAAAATTAATGATCATCTCCCAGCCTGCTGAGACAGATCCCTCTTGGCTTGTTTGATGTGTATTGGACCAAAGTATATCACATTCTTTTACAATGTTACCGTTGTCCCTGTCATCGTCGGACTGCGGCACTCCACTGCTGATGACAGCTTCCCGCTCCCGCAAGATGTCTTCCTATAACTTTCCTCCTTTTTTCTTGAGTTTGCTATAATATTGGCATCATGTTATTTATTCTCCCCCATCTCTCTCTCTCTCTCATATCTGCAAAGCTCTACACCAAGTGGGGAAACTTTTCCAACCTGAGGGCCATATACTTTTCCGGACAACTTTCCAGAGGCCGCTTGCCAGTGCTCACTGGGGCCCGAGGCCCAAAGTAAGTGGGTTAATGCATGCAACTCTTGGCTTTACACAGTAGGCTACTATTATGTATTCAGTGGTCCGAGCTTGAGTCTGGACTAAGGATTCCGAGCCCTTGTGCTCTGATTTGATACATGATAGCCAATCACGTAGCATTATAAGAATTTGGGCTACTGGCATTGGCTCTTAAGCTCTAAGTTATGATTCGCAGCTTGGGGATTTAGACAGCCAATCATGTTGAGAGTAGGAGTGGCCCAGGCTTTCAGAAATACATATACAGTGGTACCTCGGGTTACATACGCTTCAGCTTACAGACTCCGCTAACCCAGAAATAGTGCTTCTGGTTAAGAACTTTGCTTCAGGATAAGAACAGAAATCGTGCTCCGGCAGTGCGGCGGCAGCAGGAGGCCCCATTAGCTAAAGTGGTGCTCCAGGTTAAGAACAGTTTCAGGTTAAGAATGGACCTCCGGAACGAATTAAGTACTTAACCCGAGGTACCACTGTAAGCAGTTGCTTTGCTCCTGTTGTTCTGTTCTGTTTGTTCAATAAAGGATGGATCTACACACAGGGAGGAAAAACACTATAAATAAGTCAGAAATTAAATTGTCATTACAAAAGAAAAAAAAGGCTATAGAAAATTGCTGATATATATTTTGTGCTCTCTGGCGCCATCTGGTGTTGCAGGTTTATAACGCATTCAAAACACTGTTTCTTGACTAATGTAGCTGAGTCCAAAGTCTCGTGCTATTATCACTGTGTCTCACCTCATAGAAACCCACGTACACATCAGTGACATTATAGGCATGTTTAATTCAGAGATTCCTACACACAGAGACACACATACAGGTGCACATACAGATGAATCACGGTTCAGGAACACATTCCAAGCAGGCAAAGCACAGGCCAAACCTTTCAAACACTCCAATTTCTTTTATAAGAACTATCCACTTTGTATTACATTTTCTTCGTGTTATGGACATATCAAGCATTAACCAAAAAAAGACTGGTTTCAGAATTTGCGTCACCACAGCCAAAGGAGATTCTGTGTAAAAGGAGTGAAATTGACCCTTAGAATTTGGTTTAGAGTCCAATGGTATTGTTCTTCAATGATTGGAGCTATATGTCTTTCTAGTGCCTTACTCTGCTAATGAACAAATAAAGCAGTTTCTTTGAAGTCAGTTCTGAAATGTATCATCCCATAGTAAAGGTAAAGGGACCCCTGACCATTAGGTCCAGTCTTGGCCGACTCTGGGGTTGCGGCGCTCATCTCGCTTTATTGCCCAAGGGAGCCAGCATACAGCTTCCGGGTCATGTGGCCAGCATGACTAAGCCGCTTCTGGCGAACCATAGCAGTGCACGGAAACGCCGTTTACCTTCCCGCTGTATCTACTTGCACTTTGATGTGCTTTCAAACTGCTAGGTTGGCAGGAGCAGGGACTGAGCAACGGGAGCTCACCCCGTCGTGGGGATTCGAACCGCCGACCTTCTGATCGGCAAGTCCTAGGCTCTGTGGTTTAATCCACAGCTCCACCCGTGTCCCATATCATCCCATACATCCCAGTAAACCACCAACAGGCACAGCCCATTGCTTCTCATTGCTTCTCTTCAGCACCATGTCATGGTATGTGGGGTTCAGTCATATAAAGACTGAAAATAAGCCAACAGCCTGTAGCTACAAACCTCTCTCCACAGCAGCAGCAGCAGCAACAACAACAACAAATCAGACACCCATGTCTGAATCGCATTTACTTCTCCCCCCAATATCACCCGGACCTAGTTTTCTGAAATTTGGCAGGCTTAATCCACCCTGGAAAGATGCCTGTGCTTGTAAATTTCACCCACTTTGTCCAAAAGGGGAAAAGTTATAGGCATTTTTAAATTTTAACAATTGTATATAATATATGCATATGTATGCATTGATTCCCCTGCTCGCCTGCCTCACACTCATCTGTACAGCAAGGCCACCATTTTCATATATATCACATGCCGCTTTTTATATTCTTCCCAAATAAATGGTCTCAGTGGAATGTGTAATAGCACCATAAATATGTTCTAAATAATTGACCAATGATCATTTCACTGTAGTAACATAATAAACCTTATTTGTAATGTCTTGCTCAAAAGTTAGCTGAACACATTTTTTTAAAAGCCAAACATAAGGGAGGATTCTAGCCAGAGGAAAGAAGAACTATCAGGATTTTTTATCCCAAATTACCTTAGCTTTCCATAAGATTAATTCGAATCCAATATGTAAAACCAAAGTAAGATTTAAGGTTTGGTTATTGACTATGTAACAGGAACACTTGGCAGGCAATGAGATGAATAAATCATCTTGCAGCTTACAATAATATTTCCGTGCCAAATCACTTCCCATAGAAATGCAATGACTGCTAGAACTAGGAAAAATGTGGGAAATTAATTAAAGCACCGCAGTTGTCTTTCCCTCTGCTCATTCTTTAGTGCTGTATCTCTCATTAAGTTGCTAGCTAGTATTTTGAGAGCACAATGATGTGATCTAAAAATATGTAGGTGCAGTGCTGGAAATATGTTATTCATTCTGCAGCCTAAATACCATCAATTTCAAAACAATGATTAGGGGGTTAGGACTTCAGAGTTGCCGGGATAATCTGGGGACTGCATCCAAAGCTCATTTCAGATCACCAGTGATAATAATAATAATAATAATAATAATAATAATAATAATAATAATAATAATTTATTATTTATACCCCGCCCATCTGGCTGGGCCTCCCCAGCCACTCTGGGCGGCTTCCATAAAAACCAAAAATACAGTAAAATATCACACGTTAAAAACTTCCCTGAACAGGGCTGCCTTAAGATGTCTTCTGAATGTCAGGTAGTTGTTTATCGCTTTGACATCTGATGGGAGGGCGTTCCACAGGGCGGGCGCCACTACCGAGAAGGCCCTCTGCCTGGTTCCCTGTAGCTTTGCTTCTCGCAATGAGGGAACCACCAGAAGGCCCTCGGCGCTGGACCTCAGCATCCGGGCAGAACGATGGGGGAGGAGACGCTCCTTCAGGTATACTGGACCAAGGCCATTTAGGGCTTTAAAGGTCAGCACCAACACTTTGAATTGTGCTCGGAAACGTACTGGGAGCCAATGTAGGTCTTTCAAGACCGGTGTTATATGGTCTCGGCGGAGACCATATATATTACTCTCCAGGAGCAACTCTGCCTATGGTTTTTTTCAGTGATTTGTATTCTGAACAATTAAATAGGCCTATTTACGCGATAAGCATGCCGAAGATGCAAATCCTTTCATTTTAAAACAGGGGTGGGTACACAGGTGCCAACTCCCTAGGACCCTGGGTGCCCTAGCACCCACAAAATTCCCCATTAAGGGGACGGGCACCCACAAATTTGCTGCATGGCCCTGAGCTGTGACTCCTGGATGGGTATTCTGTTGTCCTCCTTAGCCTACTACTTCCATTATTCCTGAACTTTCAGCATGCTGGCTAGGGGTGATGGGAGCTGGAGAACAACATTATTCAGAAGAGCAGTTTCCCTATTTCTGCTTGATGGGTGATTGTTTCTGACCTGTGTTGATAACATTGCTAGGATTGCTACGGAGTACAAAAAAGTGGGACCACAGCAAATGATTTAGAACACACAAAAGCAAATTCTTTCTGACACTGTAAACATATTTAGGACCTTCTTAGCAGCTAAAAAGTAACTACAGTAGTACCTCGGGTTAAGAACTTAATTCGTTCTGGAGGTCCGTTCTTAACCTGAAACTGTTCTTAACCTGAGGTACCACTTTAGCTAATGGGGCCTCCCGCTGCTGCCACGCCGCCGGAGCACAATTTCTGTTCTCATCCTGAAGCAAAGTTCTTAACCCGAGTACTATTTCTGGGTTACTGGGTACTATTTCAGGTCTGTAACCTGAAGCGTCTGAAACCTGAAGCATATGTAACCCGAGTTACCACTGTATGTACTTCCTGAAAGCCATTGTGGCATAATGAAGAGCGGATCAGGCTCAGACAGGCGAGATCTGGTTTTGAACCCAGACAGACAGACAGACAGACAGACATGCATCCTGGATTTTAGTCTTGTGATATCTCTTCCTCTCTGACTTGCCGCACACTGCACTACTGATGTGAGCTAGTTGACTAGGGTAATTCTCCCTCAGGGGGCTTCTTATACATTGAAAAATATGGTAAATGCCTTAAATAATAATAACTTAATAAATACAAACACAAAAAACCCCAAAGCGAGTGAAAATCAATCAGAAACCAACCAAAGCAGGTGTAAAATTAAATTAAAAGAAACAAAAAATCCACAATCCATCTAAACTCCATCAAAGAGGGAGTCTGACAAGTTCCAGAATCTGAGTGCTGCCATGCAGAACATTCCCTACATCCCAGCGAACACACCTTAGTAGGCAATGGGACATGGAACATGCTTACCTGAGAAAAGACGGTCCTTCAGTTATCCTGCTCTCGAAGTTTAGGGTAGCCTTTCCCAATCTCATAGCCTAAAGATGTTTCACACTAACCCTGACTGGCTAGGGCCGATAAGAATTGTAGTGCAAATTAAAGATTTACACGTAGCCACACTGAGAAATACTAGAAAAGTTTCCAGATAACACCAATGTTTCCTGGAAAACAATCTGAAGGAAAAACATGTATTGAACTATGCCAAGTAGAGTCTCTTCAGGCATTCAGGGAATTGTGCAAACCAACATGTGATTGATATTGTGTGTGTGCGCGCACGCGCATGCTGAATTTGCTCTGCTTGCCTTCCCCAGATGGAAGGAGAATAGTCTGAATGGGGAGCCTAATCCACAAGTGTGTAAGACTCAAACAAACACCATGAAAGAATCTCATATTCATTTTGAAAAGGTTAGGGGCAACTTCTTCATGCCTACTTCCCATCTCCTCCTGTACTTTCAAGACCTGTTAACTAACTTGCTTTTCCTTTCATGCATTTATCTTTCGCATGAAAGACACTCAGGTTATTTTTATAAGGACTCAGGGATTTTTGCCATGCTATATAATGAAATATAAGAGCATCATTATTCATGCCTTAAAAGAGAACAGCTAATAAAAATGTTAACAAGGTTTCCCTGATGTGGGGTTGGTGTGTGTGTGTTTTTGGTGTTGTTTTGTTTTGTTTTTTTGTACTACAGTTCCATCTGCTCAAACAAATGTTCCTTTTTAAAATATGGCATTCGTTTCCTGGATTTACCTTTGAGAAGCTTGAACATGTTGACATCATGGAAATAAGCTTTGATTTTAAAAAGGGAAGGGTATGGAGAGAGAGAAAATGAGGATTTGGCATCTCTAGGCAATAAGTATCTTCTTGCAATGAAATATATCAATAATATGGCTAATGCAGAAAGATTAATAGGGTTTTTAATTTTATTCCCACCTCTGGGTGCACAACGCCATACTTTTTTATATTCATTGTATTACCCTAGGCAATTGCCCATTCCCCTCATTCTGACAGGCAATACATCCATCATTATGTCTCAAAGTGTACATGCGAAGTCAAATCTATGCCTGCACGATGTGCCACAGAAAATCAGGCCTGGAGCTCCAGGCCACACCCATTCCCCAGTCACACCTTCTCTTCCCAGGTAACACATCCAACCAGCCTTCCTTCACACCCTCCTTGAGTGTTTTGGTGTCAGGGATAGGCTGGGTGAAAAAGACTGATGGGAGCCTTCCTCCCAAGATCCTCCCAGAGAGGTCTCTGAAGAGGACACAGAGGCGTAGGAAGGTCAGGTGGTACCCGGTGCAAAAAAATTCTTGTCACACACACCCCCCCCCCATTGATTTGTTTTTATTTTTTGCCTGCAAAAATGGTTTTACGTTGTTTCATATTTTCTTACAAAGGAATGTGGATTCTGGGCCTCTGATAACAAGTAGGCGACTATGGACAGATACTTAAATCTACAGGATGGATTGTGTTTTGGCTTGTGTTATTTTATTTATGTTCATTGTTTGTTTATTTAATAATATTTTTTTTAAAAAAAAACACCTGCAAAGTGGTTTACCAAAACAAAAAACACCACTATGCCCCTGAGAGGTCCCACCTGGTGGTGGGACGCTGAGGAGCAGTCAACAGAAGGAACAACCTGGAAGCTGATAGAAGCAGCAGGCTTGAGCGATCAAGAGGGCTTGGGAGACAGAGGCCCTTCTAGGATAGGACTACACACAGACAGTCCCAATTCTGCTGACTCTCCTCCTGCTCTGACTTCCTGCTTGAGGAAGGTCCTGTACATTGCTGAGCAAGGTGCCAGATGGGCTCAGAGGAGGCGCTCTCCCCCCTCAATGCAGCCTTCATTCGCTTGGGAGGGATCTGGAGTGAGAAGCTAAAGGGGAAGGGCATGCCTAGAGCTTAGTTGCAGCAACAGCTTCATTGAGTTAAAACGAACCAGGGACATTGCTGTATTGCTGTTGTTTTCTACTAATAAAAAGCTAATTGCATTCCATGTCTCTCATGTGTGTGCCTGCCCTATGGCTGACCTGCCTTGTTGACAGCTCCTTGACATTTGGCCTGGCTGGAATGTGCTCAAGAACTCCAACATACCCACCAGCGTTTCTCCGATTAAAACAGGGATGTCCCATTCCATAATGATAATTTTACTATTTATAAAAAGGTAAAGGGACCCCTGACCATTAGGTCCAGTCGTGGCCGACTCTGGGATTGCAGCGCTCATCTCGCTTTATTGGCCGAGGGAGCCAGCGTACAGCTTCTGGGTCATGTGGCCAGCATGACTAAGCCGCTTCTGGCGAACCAGAGCAGCGCACAGAAATGCCGTTCACCTTCCCACTGGAGCGGTACCTATTTATCTACTTGCACTTTGACATGCTTTCGAACTGCTAGGTTGGCAGGAGCAGGGACCGAGCAACAGTAGCTCACCCGACATGGGGATTCGAACCGCCAACCTCCTGATCGGCAAGTCCTAGGCTCTGTGGTTTAACCCACAGTGCCACCCGCATCCCATTTACTATTTATACCCCACACTTATTAGTTTGCCCCAGCACTCTGGGCAGCTTCCTCGCCCCTACAGTACGCTCTCTCTCTCTCTCTCTCTCTCTCTCTCTCTCTCTCTCTCCTTTGTATGGTGCTGCAGATGAGCGTTTATTGTGGGACTGATCCTGCTCATGCATG